>NC_141008.1:3148129-3431269 GCF_052327205.1 Somniosus microcephalus
GTCCCTTTTATTCCATGGGCTTCAACTTTGCTGGTAAGCCTATTATGTGGCACTTTGTCGAACGTCTTTTGGAAATCCTTGTACACCGCGTCAACTGCATTGCCCTCATCAACCCTCTGTTACCTCATCAAAAAACTCGATCAAGTTAATTAAACACGATTTGCCTTTAACAAATCCATGCTGGCTTTCCTTAATGAATCCACACTTGTCCAAGTGACTGTTAATTTTGTCCCTGATTATTGTTTCTAAAAGCTTCCCCACTACCGAGGTTAAACTGACTGGCCTGTAGTTGCTGGGTTTATCTTTACACCCTTTTTTGAACAAGGGTGTAACATTTGCAATTCTCCAGTCCTCTGACACCAGCCCCGTATCTAAGGAGGGTTGGAAGATTATGGCCAGTACCTCCGCGATTTCCTCCCTCAATTCCCTCAGCATCCTAGGATGCATCCCATCCACTTCTGGTGATTTATCCACTTTAAGTACAGCCAGCCATTCTAGTACCTCCTCTTTATCAATTTTTATCCTATCAAGTATCTCCACTACCTCCTCCTTCACTACATCTATGGCAGCATCTTCTTCCTTGGTGAAGACAGATGCAAAGTACTCATTTAGTACCTCAGCCACACCCTCTGCCTCCATGCGCAGGCCTCCTTTTTTGTCCCGAATCGGCCCCACCCCTCCTCTTACGACCTGTTTACTATTTATATGCCTATAGAAGACTTTTGGATTCCCTTTTATGTTGGCTGCCAGCCTATTCTCATACTCTCTCTTTGCCGCTCTTATTTTCTTTTTCGCTTCTCCTCTGACCTTTCCATATTTAGCTTGATTCTCAGATGTATTCGCGACCTGACATCTGTCGTACGCGCTCTTTTTCTGCTTCATCATATTCTCTATCTCTTATGGACTTGGCTTAAACCTTCCCCCAAATTCTTTGCAAGGATTTTTTTTTAAACTGCTGCCGAACTCCACATGACCAATAGGGAAGGGGTGGGGAGGTGAGGGGAGGGGAGGGGTGGGGAGAGGAAGGGTGGGAAGGGAAGGGAAGGGAGGGATGGGATGGGGAGGGATGGGATAAAACAACAACAATGTGTATTTATATAGCGCCTTTAACGTAGTAAAACGTCCCAAGGCGCTGCACAGGAGTATTACAAGACAAAAAATTGACACCGAGCCACATAAGGATAAGTTAGGGCAGGTGACCAAAAGCTTGGTCAAAGAGGTAGGTTTTAAGGAGCGTCTTAAAGGAGGAAAGAGAGGTAGCGAGGTGGAGAGGTTTAGGGAGGGAATTCCAGAGCTTAGGACCCTGGCAGCTGAAGGCACGGCCGCCAAAGGTTGAGCGATTAATCAGGGATGCTCAAGAGGGCAGAATTAGAGGAGCGCAGATATCTCGGGGAGTTGTGGGGCTGGAGGAGATTACAGAGATAGGGAGGGGCGAGGCCATGGAGGGATTTGAAAACAAGGATGAGAATTTTGAAATCGAGGTGTTGCTTAACCGGGAGCCAATGTAGGTCAGCGAGCACAGGGGTGATGGGTGAACGGGACTTGGTGCGAGTTAGGACACAGGCAGCAGAGTTTTGGATGACCTCAAGTTTACGTAGGGTGGAACGTGGGAGGCCAGCCAGGAGTGCGTTGGAATAGTCAAGTCTAGAGGTAACAAAGGCATGGATGAGGGTTTCAGCAGCGGATGAGCTGAGGCGGAGCAGAGTCGAGCGATGTTCCGGAGGTGGAAATAGGTGGTCTTAGTTATGCCGCGGATATGTAGTCGGAAGCTCATTTCAGGGTCAAATAGGACACCACGTTTGCGACAGTGTGGTTCAGCCTCAGACAGTTTCCAGGGAGAGGGATGGAGTCGGTGGTGAGGGAACGGAATTTGTGGCAGGGACCGAAGACAATGGCTTCGGTCTTCCCAATATTTAATTGGAGGAAATTCCTTCTCATCCAGTACTGGATGTCGGACAAGCAGTCTGACAATTTAGAGACCGTGGAGGGGTGGAGAGAAGAGGTAGTGAGGTAGAGCTGGGTGTCGTCAGCGTACATGTGGAAACTGACGCTGTGTTTTCGGATGATGTCGCCAAGGGGCAGCATGTAGATGAGAAATAGGAGGGGGCTGAAGAGATCGCAAAGTCTCTGAAGAATGGACTCAGTCAAGAATATTTTTGTGGACTTTATGAGATTTTTCTGAGGGGATTTTCCCTGTTATGGGATCGGCCTGTGCAGATAAGTGAAAGACTGGTTTGTTAAAACTCCAGAGAATGCATGGCAGTTGGCTGTGACAAAAGAACTGTCCATCATGTATGGGTTCGCCCGACTGTCCTGGAAAAAGGAAGGGGGCCATTGAGCTTGAAGCCACTCTAATATGCAAAGCACTTCTCACCTCCATCTCAGAAGAGAAGCAGAACAATGAACCCACTGGCCTCACCCAGCCAGATCGGAGCCAGTTTTCCCAACACAAAGACCGAAAGATATGTCCCAGACTTAGGGCCATTAATCCAATACGCATGGGTCTGAGGATGACTCATCACTGATTAAGCACCGGAGTGCTCAGAAGCAAATGGATTTTATAGATTGGTGGGAAAAGATAGGGGTAGCCAGACCCCTATAAAGATAGATTCTTTTCCACCATTCTCTCTCTCGCTCCCTGCTCCTACAAGATCGAACTAACAAGCAGTACCAGAGAAGCCGACGAGCGGAGCGATCGAAACCGACTGCGTGTGGGGGTATGCATAGTCTCTCAGAAGTGAAGCTTTTGGGCTATTCCGAGGGTGGGAGCTTCGTTCGGTTCAGCCAGGCGAAGGGGTTTATGCGACTGGGTAATTTGTTGGTAGGGGTGGAGTTAGAGTCCACCATAGCAACAAGGGAATTACTGCTTGTTATAGTCCCCAGTTTTGTACTGTATGTACGATAGCAAAATACTGCAGATGTTGGAAATCCGAAATAACAACAGAAAATGCTGGAAAAACTCAGCAAGTCAGGCAACATCCGTGGAGAGAAATTTGAGTTGACCTTTCGGGTTTGACCCTTCTTCAAAACTGGAGAGAAAAGGAACTAGATCGAAGGCAGGGCTGCGATCGGACAAAAGAATAAAAGAACCAAAAGAAGTAAAAGAGATTAGAAGCTAGACGAGATGGTAATAGGCTGTGATTAGGTGTAAAGTGTACTGGCAGGGCAAAAGATAGCTGCCAGGTGCGAGAGGGAAACAAAAGGAAAGGGGGGGGGGAAAGGAAAGGAGTGGAAAAATATAAGTAAAAATGAAATAGGGGCCGAGGTTATGATCTGAAATTGTTGAACTCGATATTGAGACCGGAAGGCTGCAGAGTACTGTATGCATGTTGATTGTAATCTGGATCTTATTCTCCACAGAGACA
Organism: Somniosus microcephalus; assembly: GCF_052327205.1. Classification (NCBI taxonomy): domain Eukaryota; kingdom Metazoa; phylum Chordata; class Chondrichthyes; order Squaliformes; family Somniosidae; genus Somniosus; species Somniosus microcephalus. The sequence continues at coordinate 3,151,495 of NC_141008.1, forward strand.
GTGATTTTGTTTAGTAGTGCATGTTTTAGCCAGTGTATGTTAGACCAAATAAAAATCAGTTTGATTTTTCACCGAAGCATTCCTGTCCGTGACTTATTTCATTTACACTCTGAATAATAATTCCTGGGTATAGAACTTTTGTAAGGCGGGGGCGATTCAAACCGTCCGTCCAGCAATTGGGCTAGGATCAAAAACCGCTTACATCTCTTGGCGACCAGCGGCAGGACCTGGGTTAAAGGAGTGTAAAAAACCGTCTACAGGGCAAGGATAGATCCTTGGGGGTCACCAGAGGTAACGATGCAGGAGTGGGAAGAGAAGCCGTTGCAGGTGATTCTCTGGCTCCGATTAGATAGATAAGAAGGACGGGAGGAAATGGATGGGAAGAGAAGGGATGTGAAGGGAAAGGATCGGGAGGGGAGGTGAGGAAAGACCAACTGGCTTGCATTTATATAGCGGCTAGTACAACCTCAGGACGTCCCAAAGCGTTTCACAGCCAATTGATTATTTTGAAGTGAAGTCAGTGTTGGAATGTAAGGAAACACGGCAGCCAATTACGCACAGCAAGCTCCCACCGTGTGGCTCGGCATTTCACAGCTTCACAAACCACTGTGTAAAAAAGTTCCTTCATTGCTCTCTGTCCCCAACAGTTGGAAACATTTCTGCCAAGTCACCCCATAACGAAAGCAGGCCCTATATGATAACTTTATTCATATTTCCTCACACCAGGCAGCATCCTGGTGAATCTGTGCTGTATCCTCTCTATTACCTCAACATCCTTCCTATAGTCTGGAGCCCAAAACCGTGCACAGTCCTCCAACTGTGGCCTTACTAAGGCTTTATATTGATTCACCGTTACATCTTGACTTTTATACTCTCTACCTAGAATCATAGAATGGTTACAGCACAGAAGGAGACCATTCAGCCCATCAGGCAGGGGGATTGTGATATACTTGAACAAATTAGTATTGAGAGGGAGGAGGTACTAGCGGTTGTAGCGGGCTTAAAAGTGGATAAATCCCCAGGCCCTGACGGGATGTATCCCAGGCTGCTGTGTGAGGCAAGGGAGGAGATTGCAAGGGCTCTGACACAAATTTTCAAAACCTCTCTAGCCACAGGGAAGGTGCCAGAGGACTGGAGAACAGCTAACGTAGTACCATTATTCAAGAAGGGTAGTAGGGATAAACCAGGGAATTACAGGCCAGTGAGCCTAACATCGGTGGTAGGGAAATTATTGGAAAAAATTCTGAGGGACAGAATTAGTCTCCACTTGGAGAGGCAGGGATTAATCAGGGATAGTCAGCATGGCTTTGTCAGGGGGAGATCATGTCTGACCAATTTGATTGAATTTTTTGAGGGGGTGACTAGGTGTGTGGATGAGGGTAGTGCAGTTGATGTCGTTTACATGAACTTCAGTAAGGCTTTTGACAAAGTCCCGCATGGTAGACTGGTCAAGAACGTAAGAGCCCATGGGATCCAGGGCAATTTGGCACATTGGATCCAAAATTGGCTTAGTGGTAGGAGGCAGAGGGTGATGGTCGAAGGTTGTTTTTGTGACTGGAAGCCTGTGTCCAGTGGTGTACCGCAGGGATCGGTGCTGGGTCCTTTGCTGTTTGTAGTGTACATTAATGATTTAGATATGAATGTAGGAGGTATGATCAGTAAGTTCGCAGATGACACAAAAATTGGTGGAGTGGTAAATAGCGCTTTACAGCCAATGAAGTACTTTTTGAAGTGGAGTCACTGTTGTAATGTGGGAAACGCGGCAGCCAATTTGCGCACGGCAAGCTCCCACAAACAGCAATGTGATGTTGGTTGAGGGATAAGTATTGGCCCCAGGACACCCGAGATAACTCCCCCCTGCTCTTCTTCTAAATAGTGGCCGTGGGGATCTTTTACGTCCATCTGAGAGAGAACAGACGGGGTGGGAGGGGGGCGGGGCCTCAGGTTTAACATCTCATCCGCAAGAGGTGCTCCTTCAGTGCTTGTAACCATTCTCTGCTGCTATCTCAGCGTCAGCTGTGGCTCAGTAGGTAGCCCACTTGCTTTCTGAGTCTAGAAGGTTGTGGGTTCACAGCCCCACGCCAAGTGACTTGAGCACGTAAAGCTAGGCTGACACTCCCCGTGCGGTGCAGAATCATAGAAAGTTACAGCACGGAAGGAGGCTATTTCGGCCCATTGTGTCCACGCCGGCCAACAAAGAGCTATCCCACTTCCCAGCTCTTGGTCCGTAGCCCTGCAGGTTACAGCATTCAAAGTACTTTTTAAATATGGTTAGGGTTCCTGCCTCTACCACCCTTTCAGGCAGTGAGTTCCAGACCCCCACCACCCTCTGGGTGAAAAAATTGCCCCTCAAATCCCCTCTAAACCTTCCACCAATTACTTTAAATCTGTGCCCCCTGGCTTTTGACCCCTCTGCTAAAGGAAATCGGTCCTTACTATCCACTTTATCTAGGCCCCTCATAATTTTATACACCTCAATAAAGTCTCCCCTCAGCCTCCTCTGTTCCAAGGAAAATAGACCCAGCCTATCCTGTTTTTCTACATAGCAAAGATTCTCTGCTCCCGGCAACATCCTTGTAAATCTCCTCTGTACCCTCTCTAGTGCAATCACATCTTTCCTGTAATGTGGTGACCAGAACTGCACGCAATACTCTAGCTGAGACCTAACTAGTGTTTTATACAGTTCAAGCATAACCTCCCTGCTCTTGTATTCAATGCCTCGGCTAATAAAGGCAAGCATTCCGTATAACAACAGAAAATGCTGGAAAAACTCTGCAGGCCAGGCAACATCCGTGGAGAGAAAATAGAGTCAACGTTTCGGGTGAACCCTTTGTCAAGACTAAAGAAGCACAGGAAATGAAATAGATTAAGAGGCAGGGCTGGGAGAGAACAAAAGAGAAATGAAGAGACATTAAGAGGTATTCAAAACCAGACGAGATGGTGATAGGACTAGTGGAGACAAAAGACGGCTCTAGATTAGGTGTGAAATGCGCTGGCAGAATGAGAGACAGCTGCCATGTGGGAGAGAAAAAAAAGGGTGGGGGAGAAAAAGGGCCAAAACAAAGATGTGGATAAAATATATAAGTAAAAATGTAATGGGGGCCGAGGTTATGATCTGAAATTGTTGAACTTGATATTGAGTCCGGAAGACTTTAAAGTGCCTCATCGGAAGATGAGGTGCTGTTCCTCGAGTTTACGCTGAGCTTCCGTGGAACAATGCAAGAGCCCGAGGACGGTGAGGTCCGAGTGGGAATGGGGCGGTGAATTAAAATGACAGGCGACCGGAAGCTCAGGGTCACCCTTACGGACTGAACGGTGGTGTTCCGCAAAGCGATCACCCAATCTGTGTTTGGTCTCCCCAATATAGAGGAGATCACATCGCGAGCAGCGAATACAGTACACTAGATTGCAAGAAGTACAAGTAAATCGCTGTTTTACCTGGAAGGGTTTTTTGGGGCCCTGGACAGTGGGAAGGGGGGAGGTATAAGGGCAGGTGTTACATTTCCTGCGCTTGCACGGTAAGGTGCCAGGCGAAGGGGAAGGGGTGCTGGGGGTGATAGAGGAGTGGACTAGGATGTCTCGGAGGGAGCGGTCCCTATGGAATGCTGAAAGGGGAGGGGAGGGGAGTGGAAGATGCATTTGGTGGTGGGATCAATTTGGAGGTGGCGGAAATGGCGGAGGATGATTCGTTGAATGTGGAGGCTGGTGGGGTGAAAGGTGAGGACAAGGGGAACCCTATCGTGGTTCCGGGAGGGAGGGGCAGGGGTGAGGGCAGAAGTGCGGGAGATAGAACGGACACGGTCGAGGGTCATGTCAACCACGGTAGAGGGGAATCCTCGGTTGAGGAAAAAGGAAGACATGTCAGAAGCACTGGTGTGGAAGGTGGCATCGTCGGAGCAGATGCGGCGGAGATGGAGAAACTGGGAGAATGGAATAGAGCCCTTACAGGAGGCAGGGTGGGAGGAAGTGTAGTCCAGGTATCTGTGGGAGTCAGAGATGGAGACGGAGAAGTCGAGGAAGGGAAGGGAAGAATCAGAGATGGACCATGTGAAGGTGAGGGAAGGGTGGAAATTGGAGGCAAAGTGAATGAAATTGTCTAGTTCAGGGCGAGAGCAGGAAACGGCACCGATACAGTCATCAATGTATCGGAAAAAGAGGTGAGGGAGGGGACCCGAGTAGGACTGGAACAAAGAGTGTTCCACATATCCCATGAAAAGGCAGGCATAGCTAGGACCCATGTGGGTACCCATAGCAACACCTTTGATTTGGAGGAAATGAGTGGAGTTAAAGGAGAAGTTGTTCAATGTGAGAAAATATTCAGCCAGGCGGAGGAGGGTAGTGGTGGATGGGGACTGGTCGGGCCTCTGTTCAAGGAAGAAGCGGAGCATTCCGTATGCCTTCTTAACCACCTTATCTACCTGGTCTGCTACCTTCAGGGATCTGTGGACATGCACTCCAAGGTCCCTTTGTTCCTCTACACTACTCAGTGTCCTACCATTTAATGTGTATTCCCTTTCCTTGTTAGCCCTCCCCAAATGCATTACCTCACACTTCTCCGGATTGAATTCCATTTACCATTGTTCTGCCCACCTGACCAATTTATTGATTTCTTCCTGCAGTCTACAGCTTCCTTCTTCAGTATCAACCACACAGCCGATTTTAGTATCATCTGCAAACTTCTTAATCATACCCCTTATATTCAAGTCTAGATCAGCCATGATATTATTGAATGGCGGAGCAGGCTCGAGGTGCCGATTGGCCTACTCCTGCTCCTATTTCTTATGTTCTTATGTTCTTATATACCACAAAAAGCAAGGGACCTAGAACTGAGCCCTGCGGAACCCCACTAGAAACAGCCTTCCAGTCACAAAAGCACCCATCAACCATTACCCTCTGCCTCCTGTCTCCGAGCCAGTTTTGAATCCAACTTGACATTTTGCCCTGGGTCCCATGGGCTGTTAACTTCGTGACCAGTCTGCCATGTGGAACCTTATCAAAAGATTTGCTAAAGTCCATATTCAATACATCAAATGCACTACCCTCATCTACCCTCCTTGTTACCTTCCCAAAAAATTAAATCAAGTTTGTCAGACACGACCTCCCTTAACAAATCCGTGCTGACTATCCTTGATTAATCCGTGTCTTTCTAAATGAAGATTTATCCTGTCCTTCAGAATTCTTTCCAATAATTTTCCCACCACTGAGGTTAGGCTGATTGGCCTGTAATTACTCGGTCTATCCTTTTCTCCCTTTTTAAACAAGGGTACCACATTAGCGGTCCTCCAGTCCTCCAGCACCACACCTGAAGCCAGAGAGGATTGAAAAATGATGGTCAGGGCCTCTGCTATTTCCTCTTTTGCTTCGCTTAACAGCCTGGGATACATTTCATCCGGGCCTGGGGATTTATCCACTTTTAAAGCTGCTAAACCCCTTAATACTTCCTCTCTCACTATGTTTATTTCATCGAATATTTCACACTCCTCCTCCCCAATAGCAATGTCTGCTTCGCCCCTCTCCTTTGTGAAACCAGATGCAAAGTATTCATTAAGAACCCTACCGACGTCTCCCGCCTCCACACACAGATTACCCTGATGATCTCTAATAGGCCCTACTCTTTCTTTAGTTATCCTCTTACTCTAAATATATTTATAAAACATTTTGGGGTTTTCCTTGATTTTACTTGCCAAAAAATTTTCATGTTCTCTCTTTGCTTTCCTAATATCCGTTTTAATTGCACCCCTGCACTTTCTGTACTCCTCTAAAGATTCTGGAGTATTTAACCCTCGGTAGCTGTCATATACCTCCCTTTTTTTACTTTATCCTACCCTGTATGCCTCTGGACATCCAGGGGGCTCTAGATTTGTTAGTCCCACCTTTTTTCTTTAAGGGCACATATTTGGTCTGAACCCTTCGGATCTCCTCCTTGAATGCCTCCCACTGCTCTGACACTGATTTACCTTCAAGTAGCTGTTTCAAGTCCACTGTAGCTAAATCCCCTCTGAGCTTAGCAAAATTTGCTTTTCCCGAATTTAGAATTTTTATTCCTGGTCTATCCTTGTCCTTTTCCATAACTACCTTAAATCTAACAGAATTATTGTCACTACCACCAAAATGCTCCCCCACTGATACCTCTTCTACCTGCCCAGCTTCATTCCCTAAAACTAAGTCCAGAACCGCCCCCTCCCTTGTTGGGCTTGCTAAATACTGGCTAAAAAAGTTCTCCTGGATGCATTTTAGGAATTCCGCACCCTCTATACCCTTCACACTAATTTTAGCCCAGTTAATATTGGGGTAGTTGAAATCCCCTACTATTATTGCCGTATAGTTGTTGCACTTCTCAGAAATGTGTCCACTGCTGAGGGGGCGCTGCACTGTCGGAGGAGCCGTCTTTCAGATGAGACGTTAAACCGAGGCCCCGTCTGCCCTCTCAGGTGGACGTAAAAGGTCCCATGGCCACTATTTCGAAGAAGAGCAGGGGGGAGTTCTCCCCGGTGTCCTGGGGCCAATATTTCTCCCTCATAACCAAAATAACCAAAAAATAACAGAAGACGCTGGAAAAACTCAGCAGGCCAGGCAACATCCGTGGAGAGAGAAATAGAGTCAACGTTTCGGGTCGAAACCCTTCGTCAGAACTGAGAAAAAAAGGCAGGAAATGAAACAGATTAAAAGGCAGTTTGGGGGCTGGGAAATGGGGGAGGGGATGAAAGAAGAGACATTAAGAGATATTCAAGGTGAGACAAGATGGTAATAGGACAGGTAAAGAAACAAACAATGGCTCTAGATGAAGTGTGAAATGCGCTGGCAGAGTGAGAGACAGTTGCCGTGTGGGAGAGAGGGATAACAAAGGAAAAGGCACAAACCAAAAGTGTGGATAAAAAATATAAAAATATAATAGGGGCCGAGGTTATGATCTGAAATTGTTGAACTCGATATTGAGTCCGGAAGGCTGTAAAGTGCCTAATTGGAAGATGAGGTGCTGTTCCTCGAGCTTATGGTGAGCTTCCGTGGAACAATTCAAGAGGCCGCGGACGGTGAGGTCTGAGTGGGAATGGAATGGTGAATTGAAATGAGAGGCGACCGGAAGCTCGGGGTCACCCTTACGGACTGAACAGAGGTGTTCCGCAAAGCAGTCATATTTGAAAGTTCTCTATCTGAATGCACGTAGCATTCGTAACAAAATAGACGAGTTAATGGCACAAATAACTACATATGGGTATGATCTTGTGGCCATTACAGAAACATGGCTGCAGGGTGACAATGCCTGGGAATTAAACATACCAGGTTATTTAACGATCAGGAAGGACAGGCAGGAAAGAAGAGGAGGTGGGGTGGCTATGTTAATAAAGGAAGGAATCACTGTAATACAGAGAAATGATATTGGGTCAAAAGGTCAGGATAATGAAACAGTTTGGGTGGAGATAAGGAATAATAAGGGGGAAAAAACACTAGTGGGCGTAGTCTATAGGCCTCCGAACAGTTGCAACTCTGTTGGACGGAGTATCAATCAGGAAATAGTTGAGGCTTGTAATAAGGGAATATCTATAATTATGGGGGTTTTAACTATCATATTAATTGGACAAATCAAATTGGGCAGGGCTGCCTTGGGGATGAGTTCATTGAGTGTATTAGAGATGGGTTTCTTGAGCAGTATGTAACTGAACCGACCAGGGGGCAAGCAACCTTAGATCTGGTCCTGTGTAACGAGACAGGATTAATTAAAAATGTCCTAGTAAAGGATCCCCTTGGAATGAGTGACCATAACATGGTTGAATTCCATATTCAATTAGAGGGTGAGAAGGTTGGATCTCAAACAATCGTGCTAAGCTTGAATAAAGGAGACTATGAAGGTATGAGAGTGGAATTGAGTAGAGTGGATTGGGAAAATAGATTAAAGGGTAAGACGATACATGATCAGTGGTGTACATTTAAGGAGTTATTTTACAACTTCCAAAAAAAATATATTCCACTGAGAAGAAAAGGGTGTAAAAGAAAAGACAGCCATCCGTGGCTAAGTAAAGAAATTAAGGATAGTATTCGACTAAAAACAAGGGTAAAAATAGCCGGCGCAGACTCGATGGACTGAATGGCCACCTTCTGTGTTGTACTATTCTATGCCAAGCGCAAGAAGCGCACGTCAACCCACCCACCCGCCCCTTCAACCACTGTCTGCCCCAACCTGTGACAGAGACTGTAGGTCCCGCATTGGACTCATCAGTCACCTGAGAACTCATTGTTAATGTGGAAGTAAGTCATCCTCGGTTCCGAGGGACTGCCTGAGAGAGAGAGAGACTATTCTATGAATGGATAAACCAGTTAAATCTGGCTCCACCTTAGCAACAGTATGCGGTGTCATTTTAAACCAGCGACGTCACTAGAGGTCGATCAATACTACTTAAAAAAAAATAAAAAAAATAATGAATCCCAGGATGTGGATTTTAAGTGATTTATTTTCATTTAGGTTGTTAGAAAGTGTGTTTTTAATGTAATTTCTGTTATGCTTATGGGGATTCCATACATAAATGGAGTATAATGTAGGGAAATGTGAGGTTATTCATTTTGGTAGGAAGAATAGAAAAACAGAATATTTTTTAAATGGTGATAAACCTTCAAATGTTGGTGTTCAGAGATTTGGGTGTCCTTGTGCAAGATACACAGAAAGCTGGCATGCAGGTACAGCAAGCAATAAGGAAGGCAAATGGCATGTTGGCCTTTGTTGCAAGTGGGTTGGAGTATAAGCGTAAGGAAGTCTTACTACAATTGTACAGGGCCTTGGTGAGACCACACCTGGAGTACTGTGCACAGTTTTGGTCTCCTTATCTGAGGAAGGATATACTTGCCTTGGAGGCGGTGCAACGAAGGTTCACTAGATTGATTCCTGGGATGAGAGGGTTGTCCTATGATGGGAGATTGTGACCCCGAGCTTCCGGTCGCCTGTCATTTTAATTCACCGCTCCATTCCCACTCGGACCTCACCGTCCTTGGCCTCTTGCATTGTTCCACGGAAGCTTAACGTAAACTCGAGGAACAGCACCTCATCTTCCGATTAGGCACTTTGCAGCCTTCCGGACTCAATATCGAGTTCAACAATTTCAGATCATAACCTCGGCCCCTATTACTTTTTTACTTTTTTTAATCCACCCCTTTCTTTTGGTTTTTTCCCTTTCCCCACCCCTTTTTTTTCTCTCTCCCACATGGCAGCTGTCTCCCATTCTGCCAGAACATTTCACACCTAATCTGAGCAGTCTTTTGTCTCCACTAGTCCCATCACCATCTCGTCTGGTTTTGAATACCTCTTAATGTCTCTCCACTTCTTTTGTTCTCTCCCAGCCCTGCCTTTCATAGAAACATAGAAGATAGGAGCAGGAGTCGGCCATTCGGCCCTTCGAGCCTGCTCCGCCATTCAATGAGATCATGGCTGATCGTCCAAATTCAGTACCCTGTCCCTGCCTTCTCCCCATATCCCTTGATCCCTTTAGCCTCAAGAAACATATCCAATTCTTGAATATATTTAATGAACTGGCCTCCACCGCCCTCTGTGGCAGAGAATTCCACAGTTCACCACTCTCTGGGTGAAGAAATTCCTCCTCATTTCTGTCCTATATGGCTTACCCCTTATCCTTTTGACTATGACCCCTGGTTCTGGACTCCCCGACCATCAGAAACATCCTTTCTGCATCTAGTCTGTCCAGACCTGACAGAATTTTATAGGTTTCGATGAGATCCCCTCTCAATCTTCTAAACTCCAGTGAGTATAAGCCCAATCGACACAATCTCTCCTCGTACATCATTCCTGCCATCCCAGGTATCAGCCTGGTGAATCTTCGCTGCACTCCTCCATGGCAAGAACGTCCTTCCTCAAGTAAGATGACCAAAACTGCACACAATACTCAAGGTGTGGACTCACCAAGGCCCTGTACAACTGCAGCAAGACATCCTTGTTCTTGTACTCGAACCCTCTTGCTACGAAGGCCAACATACCATTTGCCTTCTTAACCGTTTGCTGCACCTGCATGCTTACCTTCAGCGACTGGTGCACAATAACACCCAGGTCTCTTTGCACTTCCCCATCTCCCAATCTATTGCCATTCAAATAATCTGCCTTCCTGTTTTTGCCACCAAAGTGGATAACCTCGCATTTATCCACATTATAGTGCATTTGCCATGTTTCTGCCCAAAATCACCCAACCTGTCCAAATCGTACTGGAGTTTCATGACATCCTCCTCACAGCTTACCCTCCCACCCAGCTTTGTGTCGTCTGCAAATTTGGAGATATTTCATCCAATTCCCTCGTCCAGATCATTAATATATATTGTGAACAGCTGTGCTCCAAGGACCGATCCTTGCGGTACCCCACTAGTCACTGCCTGCCCCTCGGAAAATGACCCGTTTATTCCAACTCTTTGCTTTCTGTCCGCCAACCAGTTCTCTATCCAAGTCAATACCTTGCCCCCAATCCCATGTGCCTTAATTTTGCACGCTAATGTCTTATGCGGGACCTTATCGAAAGCCTTCTGAAAGTCCAAATACACCACATCCACTGGTTCTCCCTTATCTATTTTACCAGTTACATCCTCAAAAAATTCCAGTAGATTAGTCAAGCATGATTTACCTTTTGTAAATCCATGTTGACTTTGTCCGATCCTGTCACTGCTTTCCAAGTGCTCTGCTATTACATCTTTTATAGACTCTAGCATTTTCCCCACTACCGATGTCAGGCTTACCGGTCTATAATTCCCCGCTTTTTCTCTACCACCTTTTTTGAATAGTGGGGTAACATTAGCCACCCTCCAATCCATGGGTACTGTTCCAGAGTCTTATCGAGTTCTGGAAGATGACTAGCAATGCATCTACTATCTCTAGGGCCGCTTCCTTAAGTACCCTGGGATGTAGACCATCAGACCCTGGGATGTAGACCATCAGGCCCTGGGGATTTATCGGCCTTCAGTCCCATCAATTTTCCTAACACCATTTCCCTACAGATACTGATTTCTTTCAGTTCCTCCCTTTCATCAGACCCTATGTTCCCTGGCATCTCTGGGAGGTTATTTGTATCCTCCTTTGTGAAGACAGAACCAAAGTATGTATTTAGTTGGTCTACCATTTCCTTGTTTCCCATTATAAATTCCCCTGATTCTGACGGTAAGGGACCTACGCTTGACTTCACCAATCTTTTTCTCTTCACATATCTATAAAAGCTTTTACCGTCAGTTTTTATGTTCCATGCAAGCTTACTCTCATTCTATTTTCCCTTTCTTAATTAATCCCTTTGTCCTCCTTTGACTCCTAAACTGCTCCCAATCCTCTGGATTATTGCTTTTTCTGGCCAATTTATATGTCCTCTCCTTGGATCTTATGCTATCCCTAATTTCCCTTGTTAGCCATGGTTGAGTCACCTTTTTTGTTTTATTTTTATGCCAAACTGGGATGAACAAATTCTGTAGTTCATCCATTCGGTCTTTGAATGTTTGCCATTGCCTATCCACCGTCAACCCTTTGAGTGACATTCCCCAATCAATCCTACCCAACTCGCTCCTCAGACCATCGTAGTTTCATTTTATTTAAATTGAGGACCCTTGTCTCTGAGTCAACTACTTCATTCTCCATCTTAATGAAGAATTCGATCATATTATGATCGCTCTGACCCAAGGGGCCTCGTACAACAAGATTGCTAATTAATCCTTTCTCGTTACATAATACCCAGTCTAAGATGGCCTGATCTCTGGTTGGTTCTTCGACATATTGGTCCAGGAATTCCTCCTCCACAGTATTGTTACTAATTTGGTTGGCCCAATCTATATGTAGATTAAAGTCACCCATTATGACTGCTGTGCCCTTATTGCACGCTTCTTTAATTTCCCTTTTAATGCCATCCCCAACCTCCGCCTTACTGTTTGGAGGTCTATATACCACTCCCACTAATGTTTTTTCCCCTTGGTATTTCTCAATTCTACCCATACAGATTCCACATCATCAGAGCTAATATCCTTCATTACAATTGTATTAATCCTTTCTTTAATCAGTAATGCTACCCCACCTCCCTTTCCTTTTTGCCTATCTTTCCTGAATATCGAATACCCCTGGATGTTGAGTTCCCAGTCTTGGCCATCCTTGAGCCACGTTTCCGTAATCCCAACCAAATCATATTCGTTTACCCCTATTTGCGCAGCCAATTCATCCACCTTATTACAAATGCTCCTCGCATTAAGACACAAAGCCTTCAGGCTTGTTTTTTTAACACTCTTAGACCTATTAGAATTATTATTTATTGTGGCCATGTTTGATTTAAACCGTTGATTTCTCTGACTGCCACTTTTGTTTTTCTCCTTCCTATCTTTTGCTTTTATCCCTGTTTTCATTTCCTCTGTCTCCCTGCTCAGGTTCCCAACCCCCTGCCATTTTAGTTTAAACCCCCCCTGAACAGTGCTAGCAAACCACCCCGCAAGGATATTTGTCCCGCTCTGGTTCAGGTGTAACCCGTCTGACTTGAACAAGTCCCACCTTCCCCAGAAGCAGGCCCAGTGATCCAGGAAACTAAAGCCTGCCCTCCTGCACCAATTCTTTAGCCACGCATTCATCTGCTCTATCCTCCTATTCCTATACTCACTAGCACGTGGCACCAGGAGTAATCCAGAGATTACAACCTTTGAGGTCCTACTCTTTTTAATCTGCTGCCTAGCTCCCTAAATTCTTGCTGCAGGACCTCATCCCTCTTCCTACCTATGTCATTGGTCCCAATGTGAACCACGACCTCTGACTGTTCACCCTCCCCCTTCAGAATGCCCTGCAGCCGCTCAGTGACATCCTTGACCCTGGCACCAGGGAGGCAACAAACCATCCTGGAGTCACGTCTACGGCCACAGAAACGCCTATCTGTTCCCCTTACGATAGAATCCCCTACCACTATTGCTCTCCCACTCTTTTTCCTCCCTTCCTGAGCAGCAGAAGCACCCCTGGTGCTAGGAATTAGGCTGCTGCTGCCTTCCCCTGGTGAGTCATCCCCCTCAACAGTATCCAAATTGATCTATTTCATTTCCAGTTTTGAAAAAGGGTTAGACCCGAAACGTCGACACTAATTTCTCTCCACGGATGTTGCCTGGCCTGCTGAGTTTTTCCAGCATTTTCTGTTGTTATTTCGGATTTCCAGCATCTGCAGTATTTTGCTATTGTACTAGAGATTGTGTAGAATGGGCCTATACTCTCTGGAGTTTAGAAGAATGAGAGGTGATCTCATTGAAACATACAAGATTCTGAAGGGGGATTGATAGGGTAGATGCTGAGAGGTTGATCCCCCTGGCTGGAGAGTCTGGAACTAGGGGGCACAGCCTAAGGATAAGGGGTCAGTCATTTAAGACTGAGATGAGGAGGAATTTCTTCACTCAGAGGGTGGTGAATCTTTGGAATTCTCTGCCCCAGAGGGCTGTGGAGGCTCAGTCGTTGAGTATATTCAAGGCTGAGATCGATAGATTTTTGGACTCTAGGGGAATCGAGGGATATGGAGATCGGGCGGGAAAGTGGAGTTGAGGTCGATGATCAGCCATGATCTTATTGAATGGCGGAGCAGGCTCGAGGGGCCGAATGGCCGACTCCTGCTCCTATCTTATATGATATCTCTTTCCAAGTGTTGGCACAGAAGGGCTGTATGATTCTATGACTTCTACTGCTGACCCTTTAGCCACGTTGCTGGTGGGGCTCTGAACCAGCTGGCCTCCTGCTTTAAAGTTTGCTTTCTGTTGCAGAGAATCTTCCAGTATCTACATATCCAAATATCTCCTGGATGAGGGAGCCAGGCTGCACATCTTTGATCCAAAAGTGAAGAAGGAGCAAATTATTCAAGACCTGTCTCACCCCAGTGTTTGCGATGATGATCCCGACCGGGGTATGTAATCAAGGCGACAGAGAGCTTGAGAATTTTTGACCGGATAAGCTACGGATGAGGAAGGTCATTCAGCCCATCTTGGCTCAACCATCCAGAAAAGCCGACATTTTCCCCCATCGCACTGTTTCTTCAATTATTCCAAGGTTCTTGCCTGCACTTCCGCTCCCAGGTTCATTCCAAGTGGTGTTCACTCTGCTTGAGGAAAAACCTAATTTTGTTATGAGCTGGAATGCATTGCCTGAAAAGGGTGGTGGAAGCAGATTTGATCATAACTTTCAATCGGGATTTGGATCAATACTTGAAAAGGAAAAATTTGCAGTGGCTATGGAGAGAGAATGGGACTCATTGGATAGCTCTTGGGTTCAGACTTCACATAAGGAGCCAGAAAAAGGCAATTACACCAATATTTATTCCGCTTGTTCATTAACGTGCTATCTGACAGCGTCTTCACACACTTTTTGCTTGTACTTCATTGGATTTGTTAAAGGCAAATCGTGTTTAAGTAACTTGATTGGGTTTTTTGATGAGGTAACAGAGAGGGTTAATGAGGGCAGTGCGGTTGATGTGTACATGGATTTCCAAAAGGCTTTTGATAAAGTGCCACATAATAGGCTTGCCAGCAAAGTTGAAGCCCATGGAATAAAATGGACGGTGGCAGCATGGATACGGAATTGGCTAAGTGACAGGAAACAGAGAGTAGTGGTGAATTATTGTTTTTCGGACTGGAGGAAGGTACACAGTGGTGTTCCCCAGGGGTCGGTTCTAGGACCACTGCTTTTCTTGATATATATTAATGACTTGGACTTGGGTGTACAGGGCACAATTTCAAAATTTGCAGATGACACAAAACTTGGAAGTATAGTGAACAGGGAGGAGGAGAGTGATAGACTTCAAGAGGACATAGACAGGCTGGTGAAATGGGCGGACACGTGGCAGATGAAATTTAATGCAGAAAAGTGCAAAGTGATACATTTTGGTAGGAAGAATGAGGAGAGGCAATATAAACTAAATATTACAATTCTAAAGTGGGTGCATGAACAGAGAGACCTGGGGGTGTAAGTGCACAAATCGTTGAAGGAGGCAGGGCAGGTTAAGAAAGCGGTTAAAAAAGCACACGGGATCCTGGGCTTCATAAATAGAGGTATAGAGCAAGGAAGTTATGATGAACTTTTATAAAACACTGGTTCGGCCTCAACTGGAGTACTGTGTCCAATTCTGGGCACCGCACTTTAGGAAGGATGTGAAGGCCTTCGAGAAGGAGCAGAAAAGATTTACAAGAATGATTCCAGAGATAAAGGACTTGAGTTACGTGGATAGACTGGAGAAGGTGGGGTTGTTCTCCTTGGAGCAGAAAAGGTTGAGAGGAGATTTGATAGAGGTGTGCAAAAATCATGAGGGGTCTGGACAGAGTAGATAGAGAGAAACTGTTCCCATTGGCAGAAGGGTCGAGAACCAGAGGACACAGATTTAAGGTGATTGGCAGAAGATCCAAAAGCAACGGGAGGAAAAACTTTCTTACTCAGCGAGTGTTAGGATCTGGAATGCACTGCCTGAAAGGGTGGGGGAGGCAGATTCAATCGTGGCTTTCAAAAGGGAATTGGATAAGTACCTGAAGGAAAAAAATTTGCAGGCCTACATGGAAAGGGCGGGAGGAGTGGGACTAGCTGAAGTGCTCTTGCAGAGAGCCGGCACAGGCTCGACGGGCCGAATGACCACCACCTATGCTGCATGATTCTCAGTCATAGGGGGAGAAATTAGGTGGAGCCGCAAACGGGGCACCAAGCTCGCCTCGGCGCAAGATTTTGCGCTGCGATCAGAGCAGCAGCGATCGCCGGAAATTCAGCTTGAGCGCCCCAAGTGGGACACGGGGCGAGGATCGAGGCGCACCGTGTCGCTCTTAGGGCGCTGAAACTGAATATCGCAGCCCAACGTGCTGCAGCGCCACACGCTGCGGCGCGGCATGGCACGCTGCGGTACTGCAGGCCTTCCTCCCATTCTTAAGGGGGAGGGGCCTGCACCAGCGCGATGAGCGATCGCGAGTGCCGGCAAAAGAGCCCGGTACTGAGGAGGAGTGCCGGGCTCTCGGCAAACAGCCGGCAATGCCGTGGGGGAAGAACAGGAGGCCGGGGACGGAGGTGCTGGCAGGCGGCCGCCGAAAAAAAAACGGCCGCCCCGCACCTCCACCTTCATTTGCGCCGCTGCCGCCACAGTTAGGCCCCGTGAACCGGGCGCGATTAGCGAGCAGCGCTAGAGGCGGTCGCTGCCAAATATCGGGGCGGTAGCGGGGCACTGCGCACACCGGTGGTGGCGCAGCGCAACAGGCTAACGCTGCCAGTAGCGCCCCAGCTAAATTTCGCGGGAGGCGTGGCCAGTGGCGCTGAAGCCACTGAGTGCCCTCTTTAGGTGCTAACTGGTGGCGCAGCCCACCGAATTTCTCCCCCATAGAGTTATGCAGCACAGAAAGAGGCCCTTCGGCCCATCGCGTCTGCGCCGGCCATCAGGCCCTGTCTAATCTAATCCCATTTTCCAGCATTTGGTCCCTAGCCTTGTATGCTATGGCATTTCAAGTGCTCATCCAAATGCTTCTTGAATGTTGTGAGGGTTCCTGCCTCTACCACCCTTTCAGGCAGTGAGTTCCAGATTCCAATCACCCTCTGGGTGAAAAAGTTCTTCTTCAAATCCCCTCTAAACCTCCTGCCCCTTACCTTGAATCTATGCCCCCTTGTTATTGACCCCTCTACTAAGGGAAAAAGTTCCTTTCTATCTACCCTATCTAAGCCCCATATAATTTTGTACACCTCAGTCAGGTCCCCCCTCAGCCTTCTCTGCTCCAAGGAAAACAACCCCAGCCTGTCCAGTCTTTCTTCATAGCTGAAGCGCTCCAGCCCAGGTAACATCCTGGTGAATCTCCTCTGCACCCTCTCCAAAGCAATCACATCCCTCCTATAGTGTGGTGACCAGAACTGCACACAGTATTCCAGCTGTGGCCTAACCAGCGTTTTGTACAGCTCCATCATAACCTCCCTGCTCCTGCCTTCATTAGCCGAGGCATAGAATATAAGTATCCCATATGCCTTTTTAACCACCTTATCCACCTGTTCTGCTGCCTTTAGGGATCTATGTACATGCACACCAAGGTCCCTCTGATCCTCTGTCTTTCCTAGGGTCTTACCATTCATTGTGTATTCCCTTGTCTTGTTAGTCCCTCCAAAATGCATCACCTCACGCTTTTCAGGGTTAAATTCCATTTGCCACTGTTCCACCCATCTCACCAACCCATCTATATCGTCCTGCAGACTGAGGCTACCCTCCTCGCTATTTACCACCCCACCAATTTTCGTGTCATCTGCGAACTTACTGATCATACCTTTTACATTCACATCCAAATCATTAATGTAGACCACAAACAGCAAGGGACCCAGCACCGATCCCTGCGTTACTCCACTGGACACAGGCTTCCAGTCACAAGAACAACCTTCGACCATCACCTTCTGCCACTAAGCCAGTTTTGGATCCAATGTGCCAAGGCACCCTGGATCCCATGGGCTCTTACCTTCTTGACCAGTCTCCTATGTGGGACTTTATCGAAAGCCTTACTGAAATCCATGTATACCACATCCAATGCACTACCCTCATCCACACACCTAGTCACCCCCTCTCAAAATTCAATCAAATTAGTCAGACATGATTTTCCCTTGACAAAGCCATGCTGACTATCCCTGATTAATCCTTGCCTCTCCAAGTGGAGACTAATTCTGTCCCTCCGAATTTTTTCCAATAATTTCCCTACTGCTGATATTAGGTTCACTGGCCTGTAATTCCCTGGTTTATCCCTACTACCCTTCTTGAATAATGGTACTACGTTAGCTGTTCTCCACTATTATTACCCTATTATTTTAACACTTTTCTGAGATCTGCCTGCATATCTGTTCCTGTATCTCCCCCTGACTGTTTGGGGGCCTATAGTACACTCCCAGCAACGTGCTTGCCCCCTTTTTGTTTTTAAGTTCTACCCATATGGCCTCATTAGAGGAACCCGCTAATATATCATCCCTCCTTACAGCAGTAATAGACTCCTTAATTAATATTGCAACACCCCCTCCACTTTTACACCCCCCTCTGTCTCGCCTGAAGATTCTATACCCTGGAATATTCAGCTGCCAGTCCTGACCCTCCCTCAACCATGTCTCCGTGATAGCAAAAATATCGTACTCCCAGGTGTTCAACAACAACTTCAGTTCATCCACCTTATTTGCAAGACTCCTTGCATTAAAATAAATGCCTTCCAGCCCTGCCATATTCCCTTTTGCCTTCACATCTTTGCTCTGCCTTCCCTGCTGACTTGTTTTTTCCTCCGTATTTGGCTGTACATCACCCCCTACTATAGCTCCACTCTGTATCCCATCCCCCTGCCGAGTTAGTTTAAATCCCCCCAGCAGTGCTAGCAAACCTCCCCGCAAGGATATTGGTTCCCCTCTGGTTCAGGTGTAACCCGTCCGACTTGTACAAGTCCCACCTGCCCCAGAAGCAGACCCAGTGATCCAGGAAACTAAAGCCCTCCCTCCTGCACCATCCCTTTAGCCACGCATTCATCTGTTCTATCCTCCTATTCCTATACTCACTAGCGCGTGGCACCGGGAGTAATCCAGAGATTACAACCTTTGAGGTCCTGCTCCTTAATCTTGCCCCTAGCTCCCTAAATTCTTGCTGCAGGACCTCATCCCTCTTTTTACCTATGTCGTTGGTACCAATGTGGACCACGACCTCTGGCTGTTCACCCTCCCACTCCAGAACGCCCTGCAGCCGCTCAGTGACATCCTTGACCCTGGCACCAGGGAGGCAACAAACCATCCTGGATTCACGTCTATGGCCACAGAAACGCCTATCTGTTCCCCTTACTATAGAATCCCCTACCACTATTGCTCTCCCACTCTTTTTCCTCCCCTCCTGGGCAGCAGGAGCGCCCCCAGTGCCAGGAAGCTGGCTGCTGCTGCCTTCCCCTGGTGAGTCATCCCCCCCAACAGTATCCAAAATGATATACTTGTTTGAGAGGGGAATGGTCACAGGGGTTTTCTGCACTACCTGCCTACTTCTATTGCTCCGCCTGGTGGTCACCCATTTCCTTTCTTCCTGTGCAGCCCT
This sequence comes from Somniosus microcephalus, assembly GCF_052327205.1. Lineage (NCBI taxonomy): Eukaryota > Metazoa > Chordata > Chondrichthyes > Squaliformes > Somniosidae > Somniosus > Somniosus microcephalus. Next base: position 3,170,514 of record NC_141008.1, read on the forward strand.
TCCCTGCGGTGTGACCAACTCACTAAACGTGCTATCCACGGGCTTCTCAGCCTCGTGAATGCTCCACAACCCATCCACCCGCAGCTCCAACTCCTCAATGCTGTCTGCTAATAGCCATCCCAGGTATCAGTCTGGTGAATCTTCGCTGCACTCCCTCCATGGCAAGAACATCCTTCCGCAGATAAAGCGACCAAAACAGCACAGAATACTCAAGGTGTGGTCTCAGCAAGGCCCTGTACAGCTGTAGCATGACATCGTTGTTCCTGTACTCGAACCCTCTCGCTACGAAGGTCAACATACCATTTGCCTTCTTTTCTGCCTGCTGCACCTGCATGCTTACCTCCAGCGACTGGTGCACAAGGACACCCAGTTCTTGTTGCACTTCCCCTTCTCCCAATCTAAAGCTATTCAGAAAATAATCTGCCTTCCTGTTTTTGCCACCAAAGTGGATAACCTCGCATTTATCCATATTATATTGCATCTGCCATGCTTCTGACCAATCACCCAACCTGTCCAAATCATAGTGGAGTTTCTCGGCATCCTCCTCACAGCACACACGCCCATCCAGCTTTGTGTCGTCTGCAAACTTGGAGATATTACATCTAGTTCCCTCGTCAAGATTATTAATATGTATTGTGAATAGCTGGGGTCCTAGTACCCGATCCCTGCGCTACCCCGATAGTCACTGCCTGCCACTCGGAAAAAGGCCAATTTATTCCAACTCTTTGCTTCCTGTCTGCAACCAAGTTCTCTATCCAAGTCAGTACCTTGCCCCCAAACCCATTGCCTTAACTTTACACGCTAATCTCTTATGCGGGACTGTATCGAAAGCCTTCTGAAAGTCCAAATACACAACATCCACTGGTTCGCCCTTAACAAATTTACCAGTTACTTCCTCAAAAAATTCCAGTAGAATAGACAAGCACGATTTACCTTTATAAATCCATGTTGACTTTGTCCGAACCTGTCACTGTTTTACAAGTGCTCTGCTATTACATTTTTTAGAATGGATAAGAACATTTTAGCCAGTACCGATGTCAGGCTTACTGGTCTAAAATTCCCCATTTTCTCATTACCATCTTTTTTGAATAGTGGGATAACATTACCTACACTCCAATCCATGGGAACCGTTCCAGAGTCTATATAATTTTGGAAGATGACCAACAATGCATCTACTGTTTCGAGGGCCACTTCCTTGAATACCCTAGGATGTTGTATATCAGGCCCTGGGGATTTATCGGCCTTCAATCTGTTCAATTTCCCGAACACAATTTCCCTACAAATACTGATTTTTTTCAGTTCCTCCCTCTCTGTTAGGATAAAATTTGGCTTAGGGGATATAAACGGGTGGGCCTCAATATTTGACCGGTATTATATGTCTGAAAGGTACCATTCAGTCTTGTTAGGCTGAAAAACAATTGCAAAGCACCTTGGCTATATCAACCCTTTTTAAACTAACATAAATAAATTTAGCTGACCAAAGACATTCATAAGTGTTGCTTGTAATTTCAACTTGGAGGTAACTGTTTAGAAAGAGCCTGTTCTTGAAAGAGATAAGAGTACACAGGCACGATTAAGGATTTGCAGCAAATAAGGCTTTGATGCGTAGTCAGCCAGCTGCATAATTCAAAGTGGCTTTGTACTCATCCAGCCATGTCTCTACTGAAAATACTTTCCCATCCCGATAAAAAGTTTAAGAGATAGCTCATGAATATGAAGCCTCTACAATCGATAAGCTTTTTACTGATATATCCAGAGGCTACTCAAGTTCAAAGGACATGCCTAATATTTGATTGATTAATCATGTAAACTAATGAAGCATCATTATTCTCATGTATAAACCCCATTAGTAATACATGGTTGTTGTCCAATAAACTGTGTAAACTAAGCTGTATTGCCACTTTTTACCTTGAGAGCGGTGTCTCTAGCTAAGGGTAGCTGAGATAGTTATCCCGTGTGCTATCATAATAAAACTATTGGTCTCGGTAACACCTGAGTCTGTTAGTTCTATTTTACCTTCCAGATTTTCCTCGCTAACAGCTTGGTGTCAGACGTGGGATACCACTGGACTGCTGATATATTCTCCATAGCGACATACATGGAAGGGTGAGTAGCAATATTCACCCTTAACGTGGAGGTCGGCGAGGTGGATCGGGGTACTGGTGGTATAAAGAACAGCGAGTGAAGGAGCAACAGGCTTCAGGTGTGGAACAATAGGACGCGTTTTAAGGTACAAACAGACCCGAAGAGTTTAGAAACTCTCGGGTGGGAAAGTACTAATGGTGGAGAAGCACTAAAAGGGTTTGGAAACCCAGACGGGAAAGCACTATAGGTGGGAAAGCACTAAAAGTATTTAGAAACCCAGGTGGGAAGCGCTAAGTGGGAAAGCTCTGAAAGGGTTTAGAAACCCTGGTGGGAAAGTGCTAGGTGGGAAAGTGCTAAAAGGGTTTAGAAACCCAGAATACGGAAATACCAGGTGACGATCTGGAGGGATTCATGTTAAATGATGTTTTGATTATAAGGCCTAGAAATTCATTAAGGTGCTGCCAGCTTTGCGGCCAGTTACCGCCTAAAGAGGGCTTCTGCGCCAAAAATGAGTTTGCACTGATATTCAGTGCAGCGGCATTGGCGGCGGTAGCCATTAGCGCTGCGCCGGCACCGATGACGTCATTGGTGTGTGCAGTGCCCCGGTTCTGCCCTGAAACTGGCCCGATCCCCATATTTACTTGCGGCCGCCTCTTCCGCAGCGGCCGCAAACAGCGACCAGAAATCGGGGCCGTACTCTAGCCTTAGTGGGGCGCTTTTAGGTGGAGGTGCGGCCGGCCGCTTTTTCGGCGGCCGCCTGCCTGCACCTCCTTCCCCGGCCTCCTCCTCCCCCCCCCCCGCGGCATTGCCGGCAGCTTTCCGTGAACCCGGCACTTCTCCGAGGTGCCAGGCTCATTTGCCGGTACTCTCCACCGGCGATCTCCCCGTTGCAGGCAGCTCCCCCTTAAGAGAAGGAGGAGGCCTGCACTACCGCAGCCTGCCGCTCCGCAGTGGCTGGCGCAGCGGCGCCAAGAGCGCTGAAATTCACTTTCAGCGCCCCAACCGGAGGCGGGCACACCCTGGAATAGCGCTCGGTTCCGGATTGGGGTGCAGAAGACGAATATCTGACGGTCGCAAATGGCTCCGCGCCCAGCGCTAACTTTTGGGCGCTAGCCAGCTGGCCGCCCCAAACTGAATTTCTAGGCCTAAGTGTTTGTCTGTTTAGAGTATAAGGCCTAGAAATTCCCTTGCGTTTGCACCCAATTAGGGGTGCAAGTGTGGGTTGCGCCGGCATTTGCGTCGGCGCCGAAATTAGGTGGGCCTTTAAATCGGCGTAAGCCGGTAGCGCTGCGCCGGCACCGATGACGTCATCAATGTGCGCAGTGCCCCGGTACCGCCCGAAACCACGCCGATCCCCATCTTCAGTAGCGGCCGCCTCTTCCCTGGCGGCCGCTAGCAAAGTTTTGGAGACCGGGCCGCGCTGCAGCCTTAGTGGCGCTAGTTAAGGGGGATGTGCGGCCGGCCGCTTTTTCGGCGGCCGCCTGCCCGCACCTCCTTCCTCGGCCTCCTCCCCCCGCCCCCCGCGGCATTGCCGGCTGGTTTCCGTGGAGCCCGGCACTTCTCCGTTGTGTCAGGGCTCCGGCCGTTGCAGGCACCTCCCCCTTAAGAAAAGGGGGAGGCCTGCAGTACGGCAGCCTTCCGCACCGTTTCGGAACTGAATATGGGGTGGGCACAACTGGCTCCGCGGCGGGCGCTAAATTTCCGGCGCTAAACAGCTGGTGGGCCTATACCCAATTTCTAGGCCATCGTGTATGTCCGTTTAGAGTATAGGGCCTAGAAATTCACTTTGGGGCGGCCAGCTCGCTCGCGCCCAATAGTTAGTGCTGGGCGGGGAGCCATTAGCGATCGTCAGATATTCAGTGTTTGCGCCCCAATTCAGAACCGGGCGCTATACCAGGGTGTGCCCGCCTCCGGTTGGGGTGCTGACACTGACTTTCAGCGCTCTTGGCGCCGCTGCGCCAGCCGCTGCGGAGCGGCGGGCTGCGGTACTGCAGGCCTCCTCCTTCTCTTAAGGGGGAGCTGCCTGCAACGGGGAGATCGCCGCTGGAGAGTGCCGGCAAATGAGCCTGGCACCACGGAGAAGTGCCGGGTTCAAGGAAAGCAGCCGGCAATGCCGCGGGGGGGGGTGGAGGAGGCCGGGGAAGGAGGTGCGGGCAGGCGGCCACTGAAAAAGCGGCCGGCCGCACCTTCCCCTTTAAAGCGCCCCACTAAGGCTACAGCATGGCCCCATTTTCCGGTCGCTTCGGAGGAGGCGGCCGCTGCTAAATATGGGGATCGGTCAGGTTTTGGGGTGGAACCGGGGCACTGCGCACACCGATGACGTCATCGGTGCCAGCGCAGCGCTAATGGCTACAGCCGCCAATGCCGCTGCGCTGAATATCATCGCAAACTCATTTTTGGCACAGAAGCCCTCTTTAGGTGGTAACTGGCCGCAAAGCTGGCAGCGCCTTAATGAATTTCTAGGCCTAGGTGTTTCTCTGTTTAGATTGTAAGTTTTGTGTCGTTGTTCCAATAAATAATAAGGTTGGATCCTTGAGAGTCACGGGGTGATCGACACGGACAAGGGTGGTTGTCTATCTCAAACATGGAGCCTGAGCTTGAATTAAGAGGACGTATTTCCACGTGATGGCCAGGATCAAGTAGGTGTAGGGAACAATAAACACCGCAGGATTGTGATCACGTGACTAGTGAGTGTGCAAAAATAAGTGTGTGTGGGTGAATGATAGAGTTAGTTAAGAACCATTGAGAAGGAAGTCGGAAGTTATATAAGTGTGTGGGTGAATGATAGGGTAATGTAAGAACTATTGAGAACTAAGTCAGACGTTATATAGAATACCTAAAAAGGATGCAGAGATAAAGGAGGAGGGAATGTCCCCTTGGGGAGATCCTGACTCCGTCACTCGCTATGTAGCAGACAAAAATCAAAAACTTATCGAAACTATGAAAAAGAAAGGAGGGGATCCCGAAGACAGTGCAGAGAGCCAAAGGGCTTGGTGGAGGGGACAAACCAAAGATAAAGAGGGAAAAGGGGGACTGGTAATCTTATCTTGTTACCAGAAACAATGTAAGGAATCGAAACAGAAGGGAGAGATAAAGAGGAAAAAAGATTTAATTTGCAGGCTAACCAACTTGAAAAGTAAGCAAAAAAACAGGGATTTGGAAAGCCAGGAAAAGCTGCTGATTCACCGATTTAAAAAGGAAAATAAAATAAACTTAAAGCTTTACTAACATGGAAGTTATTAACAGCTGTGCCGAGACAAATAAAACACAAGGTTTGCTGAGTGAAAGGAACCTTAAAAATAAGCTGGAATTTCAGGTTGTATGAAATTGTGTTTTAAAATGTGAATGTTTTCCTGACTATGAATGTTTAAGAAGTTACATTATTGCTTCGTCTGAAAGTCTGTCCTTAAAAAAAAAGAAAAATGTCTGTTGTGTGTTTTAGCTCCAACCACTTCTCTCTGTTAAAAAAAAGCATTTAACCCTTTTGTCTTTTCTTGGATTTTGGAAGCCTTAAGAATGTGCAAATAAGATTGTGCCCCCAGAATTGGAAAAATAATGAACTAAATTAAGTTAAGCTGGTGTGTGAAAAAAACAGAGAAGAACAAAAACAATTTGTTTAACAAAAGCTTAAGATTCAGTCTAAGATTTAACCTTGCAGTTGCGGTTGTTGTGGTGAAATTTTCCAAAGCAGTTTGATTTGATTTGCTTAAATGTTGAAAAACTAATTTTTCTCCAGTTATATTCAATGTTGTTATAGTATTTTGGAAAGACACCTGAAGAAAGGACAATAAGAAATATGTCGTAATTTACTGTTTTCTGCAAGAATGTGCTATTTTGTTTTGTTTTGACTGTTCATTATTGATAAAAAAGATAAGCTTCAGCTTTGATGTTACAATTGCCAGTGTGCCTGGAAAAAAATTAATTTGAATGTGAATGTTTACAAGGCATGAGTGATTGTCTCTTTGTTAAAATGCCTTCATTCTTTTTTTCAAAGTGATACTGGTTAGTTAAAAAAAATTGAGCTGTATTAAATTGGAGTTCGGAGGTAAATTAACCTATTAACACCAGTCTTTCATTGTGGCTTAAACTGGTTTAGTCCGAATTGAATATCATAACTCCGCTCTGCAAGAACATCCGATAGTGGCAGGTCCCTCTACAATATTTGATTGACTACGGTACTGGGAGCCCTACAGAATGCGGGACTAAAGGTAAACCATAGAAATGTACTTGTAGGGAAGGACAAAGTAATCTACCTAGGATACATAATAACAGAAGGGAAGAGGCAAATGCCCGAAGACAGATGGGAGGGGCACTAGGACCAAGAGGAAAGCTAGCAGAATCAGCATGCAACCACTGGCTGCGTGCTTTGATTTCTCACAGTCCCGTACTTACAAGCAGCTGGAGATGGCAGCAGGAAGGGACCGCGCCAGAGAGGGGAGAGGGTCAAGCAGGTATTAGGGCTATTTAATTAATGCCAGAACTTTATCCCAGAATATGCAGAAATGGCCTAGCCTATACAGGATTTGATCAAAGGGGGGAATCCATCCCAGGAGCTGGTGGACTGGGGCCCCGAGCTTTTGTAAAGTGAAACAAGCCCACATGTCGGCACCCATATTGGGATTGCCAGATATGAGGGAACGTTTTCACGCCCATTGCCACAACCATGGGCGGCATTACACAGCGATGGTAACACAGGACCACGGGGATAAGCAAAGACCGGTAGCATACTATTCTGCTAAAATAGGCCCAGAAGCGGCTGGCTTTAGCCATTGCCTGCAAGCACTTGATTGCTCAGCATGGGCAATCAGGATCAGTGAACCTATTACTATGATGGGGAAGTAGTACTACATACTCCCCACACCATCTTAGAGCTGCTAAATACAGGAAGACAGAAAACTCTCTCGGTCGGGAGAAGGGCCAAATGGGAAACAGTATTACTGCCCAAGTATAAATCCGTAAAAGTAGTTAGGGACATTAAGACAAATCCGGCCGAATGGGTGGTCACTGAGGGAGAGGACCACGAGTGTGCAGATACAGAAGAAAACAAAAATATACGATTAATTTGGGGAGAACCAGTGGAGCAAGTAGATTTAACCCTGTATGTAGATGGGTCAAGGAAAGTAACTGATGGAGTAGCACGTACAGGTTGGGCAGTAGTAAATGCGGGCGGGATATTGGCAGGTCACATATCCGCACAATTGGCAGAATTAGTAGAATTAGCAGAGGCACTAAATTAGTCAAAAGGGAAACGGGTGAACATCTACACCAAGGTAGAGATGCATTTGGGGTACTACATGATTATGCAGGACCCTGGAGTAGAAGGGGTTACTTGACCTCTTGAGGAAATACCATCCAGAATGAAGCAATAGTACAACGTTAGTAGAAGCCACCGAGGCACCTACTGCAGCCTCCATAATTATAATCAAAGTGCACCAGAAGATAACAAATAAGGATCAGCAGGGGAATGCATGGGCGGATGCAGTAGCATGGGCTGCCGCCAAACAGGAGAATGAGGATACAGCCCTATGTTATAAAGAAATATTCCAATGTGACAAATGTCCAATGGCGATCTACACCCTCATAGATGAGGTTAATTTGTATCAGCTGCACCAGGACACCTCTGAGGAAGAAAAGCAAGGGTGGAGACCAAAAGGGGGTAAAGAAAGTTATATAGGTGGACTGTGGTGGAACCATGGGAAAGTTATCGCCCCCAAATATATACAGGAAACCCTATTGCAACTGTACTATGGCATTCATCAGGCAAGCCCCAGAACTGCAGCACATGATAGAACGATGCTGATGGTGGCAAGGATTGAATAATGCCATTGATAAACATTGCCACGACTATATGGTGTGTGCGCAGTGTAACCCAGGAGGAACCATTAAAATAAAAATGTGCCATCAACCACGGCCAAAGGGACCGTGGGAGAACCTGCAGATTGATTTTACAGGATCATATGACTCCATCACAAGGGAAGAAGTATTTCCTTGTATTCATGGATCAGATTATTAGGTGGTTGGAAGCCTTTGCTACCCGAGATTGTTCCACAGGGACAGTTGCACGGATCGTGGTGGAGGAGGTCATACCTAGATGGGGGTACCATTACAAATAGATTCCGACCAAGGAATGCACTTCACGGGCAAAATAATGAAGGATATGTGTAAACTAATGGGAATTGAACAAAAGTTCCACCTACCCTATCATCCGCAAAGTTTGGGCATGGTGGAACGCTTTAATGCATGCTCTGATTAAAGCAATCCAAGAAAGAGGGCAATGCATGGGCACACGAGGCAGCCAAGCGGGCAGCTGAGAAAGGGAATCTGACCAATGAAGCCCAAGTGCTTATGTTTAGTTAAAGTGTGAAAACACAACTGTCTTTTTCGATCGGGAATTTTTTTTAAGTTACGTGAAGTGACGCAATTGCGTACGTCTGATAATGTTTTGCTCCACCTTCAAAAGCCTGCAAAGGAGTTAACCCTTTCCACTGAGAGCTGTTTAACTTCACCAAGCAACAACTTCAGTATTACTGAATGAAATTCAAAGATATTGGACGTTATTAAGTTTAAGTTCCTTAATGTTAAGTTAATATTTCCCCACAGTGATAGAAGGAAAATTATGATTTGATAAGTTGAAGTTATCTTGTAAACTAATTGTATGATAACGTGCAACATGAGTTTGTACCGGTAGTGCTAGATTTGACAGATACGGCCTTACCTATGTGGTGTTCTAAGAAAACTCAACAATTATATGAACACCTTCTATCTCAAGTGTTAAAACAAGGCACGACATGGAGTGGTGGTGGGTACAGTAAAAGAGATAAACAAATATGGAGATGTAAAAGGTCTGTGATAAATGACACAGCAACTGCCTTTAATGTAGGTACCTCAGCTGTTAATACTATTGATTTGGCGACACTGGATCAAAAGGTTAGTGACCTAGGGTCTCGCCTTAAAGCTGTATTCCAAAAAGCAAATGAGAATACGGATAAGGAATTATCTGAGGATCAAACGTTGACCATACATTTGCAAAGATAGCTACAGTGCTAGAAACACACGCCCAAACCATTAATAAATTAATAAAGGAAGAATACAATGCATCTCAGCAGGCGGCTGCTAATGACATAGGTAGCACATATGGTAAATGGATTGTGGAACATACCAGGGAAAACCTGGCCCAGGTACAGGCAGGGGAAGTATCCTTATGGGTAACGAATCAACAATTAAGGGCGAACCTGACCGGTGGGCACAAGTGGGACGCTACCTGTAAATGGATGTTGGCAGACAGGAGCTTGATGGCTTGCCAGTTGAGAGCAATGATTCGGGTGTACCCCACACACATCGATTGTAATCCTGACGGGGGAGGGCTCGTAGGGTTGGTATTGGTAATACCGGTAATGGCCCCCAAAGCCCAAGGACGAGAAGTGTACCGAATCCAGAATATTTGGGTAGTGAAGGACGGAATGCACATATCCCATCACAATATGTTACCATATGCTGAAAAGACTAAAGGAAATTTGGCTGGAACGAAATTGGAGGGAAGTGTTACTAGACATGCAATCACTGTATATCCACACAGTATTGGACACAGTCAAGAAGCACAGTGTAGGTTTAAAAATACTGGTACCAATCAGGATATTAACTGTAACATGAAGGCCCTAGAGGCGGATTTAAAACACACTCAAGTGATATATGCTGGAAAGGGTGAATATTGTGTTACAACTAATATGCCAATCTAACTTGTGATATTCCAAGTCCAGAGTTCTGCTTCAGTCCTGAAATCCCGGTATGGATTGAGCACGAGCAATTGGTGGAGATGCACTAGCATAATCTCACCACCTTACAAGTTTCTGAAGATATCAAGATAGATTTAAAAAAATACTATCAGAACACATTTGGTTATCCAATAAACCTGTTGCCTGAACACTTGAAAGTATTGTGAATGGAGATACGCCTCTCCCAGAAGGTTTATTATAACCTACAACAGAGTAATAAAAACATTAAGTATAACATTGACCAAATAAAAGTCACCACTTGGTGGGATGACTTCTGGAGTCGGGGACTGAATACACAGATCCATCCTTGGATTAGATTAATCTCACATGTATTTGTAGAAGTGCAGTTTGTTGTAATCTGCTTCTTGATTTTCATGGCCTGTAATAAATGTCGTAGGCAGAGGATGAAATGGTCGGCAAAGGGAGTAAAACAGAGCCTGTGTGAGAATGTCCCCAGTGTCTCTTTGATCTCAACAAAGAACACGTCTGAGTGGTACAGGGAGGAGTATCTAACGGCGTAAGGTGCCTATAGAAGGGGAGAAAATCATAGTTTTATAGAACCATCAGATGTTCTGCCTCTCTTCCACCCGGACTGGTGGCCACCACGAAGGGAGCCTGGTTAGATGAGGTACAGCATCTTGCATATGTAAATGTCCAGGGGATGCCTAGTTGCTTGCAAGAGGGCAACACCAACTGGGGCATACCTATGGACAACCATGGGTGACGGATCAGAGTAGACTACCTTGGGCTTAGCCAAGGGCCAAAAGGGAGGATTGTTAGGATAAAATTAGGCGTAGGGGATTTAAAGGGGTGGGCCTCAATATTTGACCAGTATAATGCGTCTCAACGGTGTCATTAAGTCTTGTTAGACTGGAAAACAAACGCAAAGTACCATGGGATGCTTGGCTAATTAACCCTTTTTAAACTAACATAAATAAATTTAGCTGACCAAAGACATTCTGAAGTGTTGCTTGTAATTACAACTTGGTGGTAACTGTTTGGAAAGACCCTGCTCTTGGAAGACGTACGAGTACAAAGGCATGATTAAGGAATAGCAGCAAATATGGCCTTGAGGAGTAGTCAGCCGGCTGCATAATTCAACGTGGCTTTGTATTCATCCAGCCATGTCTCTGCTGAAAATACCTTCCCATACCGATAACAAGAGTAAGAGATAACTCATGGATATGAAGCCTCTACAGTCGATAAACCTTTTACTGACATATCCAGAGGGTATTCGAGTTCAAAGGGCAGGCCTAACAGTTGATTGATTAATTATGTAAACCAATGAAGTATCAATATTCACATGTATACACCCCCATTAGTAATAAGTGGGTGTTGTCCAATAAACTGTTTAAACTAAGCTCTATTACCACTTTTTCCCTTGAGAACGAGAAGGGTAGCTGATATAGTTCTCTCGTGTGCATTCGTAATAAAACTATTGATGTGTGCAAGACCTGTGTCTGTTAGTTTGGTTTTACCTTCCATATTTGTCCCGCTTACAATAACCAATGCACAGGGTGAAACTGTTACATTTAATTGTTAAATTGGGTATTATAACCAATACACAGGGTAAAACTGTTAGTTAATTGTGAAATTGGATATGACAAATAATACACAGGGTAAACTTGTTAGTTAATTGTGAAATTGGATATGACAACTAATAAACAGGGTAAAACTGTTACATTTAATTGTTAAATTGGGTATGATAACCAATAAACAGGATAAAACTGTTAGTTAAATGTCAAACTGGGTATGATAACTAATACAAATGATAAAACTAGTGCATATCATTTTTAACTTGATTATGAAATCCAATAATCAGGGTAAAACTGTTACAGTTAATTGTTAAATTGGGTATGATAACCAATACACAGGGTAAAGCTGTTACAGTTAACTGTTATATTTGGTATAATAATCAAATATACAGGTATGATTGTTAGTTAATTGTTAAATTGTGTATGATAACCAATACACAGGTTAAAACTCTTGCAGTTAATTGCTAAATGTGATATGATAAATAATTCAAAGGATAAAACTGCTTCATATAATTGTTAAATTTGGTATGATAACCATTACACAGGGTAAAACTGTCATTATTTATTGTTCAATTTGGTGTGATAACCAATACACAGGGAAAAACACTCACAGGTAAGGCGGTGGTTGCGGATGGCATTAAAAGGGAAATTAAAAAGCGTGCAATAAGGGCACAGCAGTCATCATGGGTGACTTTAATCTACATATAGATTGGGCCAACCAAATTAGTAACAATACTGTGGAGAATGAATTCCTGGAGTGTTTACGGGATGATTTCCTGGACCAATATGTTGAGGAACCAACCAGAGATCAGGCCATCTTAGACTGGGTATTATGTAAGGTCAAAGGATTAATTAGCAATCTTGTTGTACGAGGCCCCTTGGGTCTGAGCGATTATAACATGATCGAATTCTTCATTAAGATGGAGAATGAAATAGTTGAATCAGAGACTAGGGTCCTCAATTTAAATAAAGGAAACTACGATGGTCTGAGGAGCGAGTTGGGTAGGATTGATTGGGGAATGGCACTCAAAGGGTTGATGGTGGATAGGCAATGGCAAACATTCAAAGACCGAATGGATGAGCTACAGAAATTGTTCATCCCAGTTTGGCATAAAAATAAAACAAAAAAGGTGACTCAACCGTGGCTAACAAGGGAAATTAGGGATCGCATAAGATTTAAGGAGACGACATAAATATTGGCCAGAAAAAGCAATAATCCTGAGGATTGGGAGCAGTTTAGGGTTCAACAAAGGAGGACAAAGGGATTAATTAAGAAAGGGAAAATAGAATATGAGAGTAAGCTTTCAGGGAACATAAAAACTGACTGTAAAAGCTTTTATAGATATGTGAAGAGAAAAAGATGGGCGAAGTCAAACGTAGTTCCATTACAGTCAGAATCAGGGGAATTTATAATGGGAAACAAAGAAATGGCAGAGCAACTAAATTCATACTTTGGTTCTGCCTTCACAAAGGAGGACACAAATAACCTCCCAGAGATGCCGGGGAACATAGGGCCTGATGAAAGTGTGGAACTGAAAGAAATCAGCATTTGTAGGGAAATGGTGTTAGGAAAATTGATGGGACTAAAGGCTGATAAATCCCCAGGGCCTGATAATCTACATCCCAGGGTACTTAAGGAAGTGGCCCTAAAAATAGTAGATGCATTGCTGGTCATCTTCCAGAACTCGATAGACTCTGGAAAAGTTCCCATGGATTGGAGGGTAGCTAATGTTACCCAACTATTCAAATAAGTTGGTCGAGAAGAAGCCTGACATCGATAGTGGGGAAAATGCTAGAATCTATTATAAAAGATGTAATAGCAGAGCACTTGGTAAGCAGTGACAGGATCGGACAAAGTCAACATGGATTTACAAAAGCTAAATCATGCTTGACTAATCTACTGGAAATTTTTGAGGATGTAACTGGTAAAATAGATAAGGGAGAACCAGTGGATGTGGTGTATTTGGACTTTCAGAAGGCTTTCGATAAGGTCTGACATACGAGATTAGAGTGCACAATTAATGCACATGGGATTGGGGGCAAGGTATTGACTTGGATAGAGAACTGGTTGGCGGACAGAAAGCAAAGATTTGGAATAAACCGGTCGTTTTCCGAGTGGCAGGCATTAACTGGTGGGGTACTGCAAGGATCGGTCCTAGGACTCCAGCTGTTCACAATATATATTAATGATCTGGACGAGGGAATTGGATGTAATATCTCCAAATTTGCAGACGGCACAAAGCTGGTTGGGAGGATAAGCTGTGAGGAAGATGTTGTGAAACTCCAGTACGATTTGGACAGATTGAGTGATTGGGCAGAAACATGGCAAAAGCACTATAATGTGGATAAATGTGAGGTTATCCACTTTGGTGGCAAAAACAGGAAGGCAGATTATTATTTGAATGGCAATAGATTGGGAGAAGGGGAAGTGCAAAGAGACCTGGGTGTTCTTGTGCACCAGTTGCTGAAGGTAAGCATGCAGGTGCAGCAGGCGGTTAAGAAGGCAAATGGTATGTTGGCCTTCGTAGCAAGAGGGTTCGAGTACAGGAACAAGGATGTCTTGCTACAGTTGTACAGGGCCTTGGTGAGACCGCACCTTGGGTATTGTGTGCAGTTTTGGTCGCCTTACCTGAGGAAGGACGTTCTTGCCATGGAAGAAATGCAGCGAAGATTCACCAGGCTGATACATGGGATGGCAGGAATGACGTATGAGGAGAGATTGTGTCGATTGAGCTTATACTCACTGGAGTTTAGAAGATTGAGAGGGGATCTCATCGAAACTTATAAAATTCTGTCAGGTCTGGACAGACTGGATGCAGGAAGGATGTTTATGATGGCCGGGGTGTCCAAACCAGGGGTCATAGTCTATGGATAAGGGGTAAGCCATTTCGGACTGAAATGAGGAGGAATTTCTTCACCCAGAGAGTGGTGAACCTGTGGATTTCTCTGCCACAGAAGGCGGTGGAGGCCAGTTCATTAAATATATTCAAAAAAGAGTTGGATATATTTCTTAAGGCTAAATGGATCAAGGGATATGGGGAGAAAGCAGGGACAGGGTACTGAATTTGGATGATCAGCCATGATCTCATTGAATGGTGGAGCAGGCTCGAAGGGCCGAATGGCCTACTCCTGCTCCTATCTTCTATATTTCCATGTTTCTATGTAATTGTTAAATTGGGTATGATAAAAATACATGGGGTAAAACTGTCAAATGTATTGATTAAATTCGGTATGATAAGCAATACACTGTAAAACTGTCACAGTTAAATGTTAAGTTGGTTATCTTAACTAATACACAGGGTAAATTGGTAGTTACTTGTTAAACGGGCTTTGATAAGCAATACACAGGTAAAACTGTCACAGGTAATTGTTAAATTTAATATGATAACCAAAACACAGGGTAAACTGTCATAGTTAATTATTAAATTGGTCATGATAACCAATACACAGGGTAAATCTGTTCCAGTTAATTGTTAGTTTGGATATGATGACCAATAAACAGGTTAAAACTGTCACAGTTAATTGTTAAATTTGGAATGATAAACAATAGACAGGGTAAAACTATTAGTGAATTGTTAAATGTGGTTTGCTAAATAATACAAATGTTAAAACTGTTGCATATAATTTTTAAATTGGTTATGATAACCGTTACACAGGGCAAAACTGTTAGTTTATTGTTAAATTGGGTATGATTACCAATACACAGGATAAAACTGTTAGTTAATGTTTTGATTGGGCATGATAACAAATACACAGGGTAAAACAGTTAGTTAATTGTTAAATTGGGTATGATAACTAATACAGAGGGTAAATCTGTCAGTTAATTGTTGAATTCATATAATAACCATTAAACATTGTAAAACTGTCACAATAATTGTTAAATTGTGTATGATAACTAATACCCAGGGTAATACTGTCACAGGTAATTATTGAATTTGGTATGACAACAAATACACAGGGGGAAACTGTTAGTTAATTGTTAAATTGTGTATGATAACCAATAAACATTGTACAACTTTCACAAATAATTGTTAAATTGGGCATGATAACTAATAAACAGGGAAAATTGTTAGTTAATTGTTAAATTGGGTATGATAAACAAATTCACAGGGTAAAATTGTTATTTAATTGTTAAATTGGGTATGGTAACCAATACACAGTTTTAAATTGTCAGAGGTAATCGTTAAATTGGGTATGATAATCATTACACACGGTTAAACTGTCACAGGTAATTGTTAAATTGGGTATGATAAACAATAGATGGAGTAAATCTGTCACATGTAAAGATTAAATTCGGTATGATAACTAATACATGGTGTAAAAGTGTAACAGTTAATTGTTAAATTGGGTATCATAACTAATGTACATGGTCAAATTGTTAGTTAATTGTTAAACTGGCTATGATAAGCAATGCACATGGTAAAACTGTCAGAGGTAATTGTTAAATTTAGTATGATAACCAAAACACAGGGTAAACTCTCACAGCTAATTGTTAAATTGTGTATGATAAACAATACATGGGGTAAATCTGTCAGAGGTAATTTTTCATTTCGGTATGATAAGCAATACGCGACGTAAAACTGTCACAATTAGTTATTAAATTGAGTATCATAACTAAAGTACAGGGTCAAATTTTTACTTAATTATTAAAGTGGCTATGATAAGCAAATCACAGCGTAAAACTGTCACAGGTAATTGATAAATTTAGTATGATAACCAAAACACAGGGTAAACTCTCACAGTTAATTGTTAAATTGGGTATGATAACCAATACTCAGGGTAAACTGTCACAGTCAATTGTTAAATTGGGTAAGATAACCAATACACAGGGTAAACTGTCACAGTTAATTGTTAAATTGGGTATGATAACCAATACTCAGGGTAAACTGTGACAGTTAATAATTAAATTCGGTATGATAACCAATACACAGGGTAAAACTGTCACAGTTAATTGTTAAATTGGGTCCGATAACCAATACACAGGATAAAACTTTCACAGTTAATTGTTAAATTGGGTAAGATAACCAATACACAGGGTAGATCTGTCACAGTAAATTGTTAGTTTGGATATGATGACCAATAAACAGGGTAAAACTGTCACAGTTAACAGTTAAATTGGGTATGATAAACAATAGACAGGGCAGTGAATTGTTAAATGTAGTTTGATAACTAATACAAATGATAAAACTGTTGAACATAATTTTTAAATTGGTTATGATAACCGTTACACTGGATAAAACAGTTCGTTAATTTTTCAATTTGGAATGCTAACCAATACACAGGGTAAAACTGTCGCAGGTAATTGTTAAATTGGGTATGATAACCAATAAACAGTGTAAAACTGTTACAGTTAATTGTTAAATTGGATATGATAACCAATACACAGGGTAAAACTGTCACAGTTTATTGATAAATTGGGTATGATAACCAATAAACAGTGTAAAACTGTTACAGTTAATTGTTAAATTGGATATGATAACCAATACACAGGGTAAAACTGTCGCAGTTAATTGTTAAATTGGGTATGATAACCAATACACAGGGTAAAACTGTCACAGTTAATTGTTAAATTGGGTGTGATTACCAATACACAGGTTAGGAAAAACATTACATTGGGTAAACCTGTCAGTTAATTATTAAATTGATATTATAACCAATTAACATTGAAAATCTGTCACAAATAATTTTCAATTGGGTATGATATCTAACAAACAGGGTCAAATTGTCAGTTAATTGTTAAGTTGGGTATGATAACCAATCCACAGGGTGACACTGTCAGAGGTAATTGTTAAATTTGGTATGCTAACAAATACACAGGGTAAACAGTTAGTTAATTGTTAAATTTGTATGATAACCAATAAATTTGTAAAACTGTCACAATAAATTGTTAAATTGGGTATCATAAACAATACACAGGGTAAAATTGTTACTTAATTGATACATTGGATATGATAAACAATACACAGTTTAAAACTGTCAGATGTAACAGTTAAATTGGGTATGATAATACTTACACATGGTAAAACTGTCACAGGTAATTGTTAAATTTGGTATGATAACCAATGCACAGGGTAAAACTGTCACAGTTTATTGATAAATTGGGTATGATAACCAATACATGGGGTAAAACTGACACAGTTAATTGTTAAATTGTGTATGGTAACCAATACACAGTGTAAAACTGTCACAGTTACTTGTTTAATTCGGTATGATAAACAATACACATGGTAAAATTGTCAGTTAGTTGTTCAATTGTGTATGATAAACAATAAACAGGGTAAAACTGGTATTTGTTATATTTGTTATGATAACCAATACACCGGTAAAATTGTTAGTTAATTGATAAGTAGGGTATGGTAACCAATACACAGGGTAAAACTGTCACAGTTAATTGTTAATTTGGGTATGGTAACTAATACACTGGGTAAAACTGTCACAGTTAATTGTTAAATTGGGTATGGTACCCAATACACAGGTTAAATCTGTCACAGTTAATTGTTACATTGGGTATGATAACCATTACACAGGTTAAATCTGTCATGGGTAATTGTTATATTTGTGTATGATAAATATTTCACAGGGTAAAACTCTCACAGTTAATTGTTAAATTTGGTATGATAACCATTACACAGGGTAAAATAGTTATATTTAATTGTTTAATTTGTTATGATAACCAATGCAGAAAGTAAAACCGTCAGTTAATTGTTAAATTGGGCGTGCTAACTAATACACAGGGGAATAAAGTTAGTTAATTGTCAAATTGAATATAAAAAGCACACAGGCAGCTAAAGTTAGTTAGTTGTTAACTTTGGCTTTTAACGCGTGCGCATGGTACAAATCTAATCATGTTACATGTGGTAAAAAAATAACTATTTACCAGAGGAATGAAGTTAGTTAATTGTTCAATACACTAAACTGTCTAATAAAATTAGTTAATTTTTAAATTGGTGGTGTTAACGTGTGCATGGAGTGCAATACTACAGTTAATTGTTAAAGTGGAAATGAAAAGGAATTCACAAGGGAATAAATTTAAAATTAATTTTGTAATCGGGCTTGATAATCAATACACAGGATAAAACTGTTGAATTTAATTATTATATTGGGCATGATAGCAATAAACAGGGGAGCAAAGTATACTGATAATTCTTACATTGGACATAAGCAATACAGAACAGCAACAACTTGAACTTATATAGCGCCTTTAACGTAGTAAAACGTCACAAGACGCTTCACAGGTGTGTTATCAAACAAAAATTGACACCGTGCCACCTAAGGCGATATTATGGCAGATAACAAAAATCTTTGTCAAAGAGGTCGGTGTTCAGGAGCGTCCTGAGAGAGGGAGCAGACTTTACAGACTGAATTCCAGAACTTAGGGCCCAGGCAGTTGAAGGCACAGCCACCAATAGTGGATCGAATAAATTCCGGGATACATTGTGAGGGAGGTTGTGTGGGCAAAGATAGAGCGAGGCAGTCAGAGACAATGAGAGAGAAAGAGAAACAAAGTGAGTGGGGCAGATTTACAGATAGGAAAAGAGAGACAGAAAGAGAGGGAGAGAGATACAGACAGAGAGGTGGAGAGTGGCAGCGAGATACAGATGGAAGGGAAAGACAGGGATAGATAGTGAGAGTTAGAACATAGGAATATAGACATAGGAGCAGGCGTAGGCCATTCAGCCCATCGAAGCTGCTCCGCCATTCAATAAGATCATGGCTGAACTTTTACCTCAACTCCCCTTTCCTGAGCTATCCCCATATCCCGTGATTCCCTTAATATCCAAAAATCTATCAATACCTGTCTTGAATATATTCAATGACTGAGCGACGCCAGCCCGCTGGGGTAGAGAATTCCGAAGATTCCCCAACCTCTGAGTGATGAAATGTCTCCTCACCTCAGACCTAACTGGCCGACCCCTTATTCTGAGACGGTGACACCTGGTTCTAGACACTGCAGCCAAGGGAAACATACGCCCTGCACCTACCCTGTTAAAACCTGTAAGAGTTTTGTATGTTTCCATGCGATCGCCACTCATTCTAATTAACTGTAGAGAATATAGGCCTAGTCTACTCGATCTCTCCTCAGAGGACAATCTCCCCATACCAGGAACCAATCTGTTGGACCTTTGTTGCATTTCCTCTTTGGCAATGATATCCTTCCTTAGGTAAGGAGACCAATACTGTGCATAATACTCCAGGTGTAGCCTCACCAGGGCCCTATTTCATTGCAGTAAGGCGTCTTTACTCTTGTACTCAAATCCTCTTGTAATAAAGGCCAACATATCATTTGCTTTCCTAATTTCTTGCTGTATCTGCATGTTAACATTCAATGATTCATGTACAAGGAAACCCAGGTCCCTCTGAACAGTAACATTTTCCAATCTCTCACCATTTAACAATAATCTGCTTTGCTATTTTTCCTACCTTCACATTGCTCTACATTATATTCCATTTGACATGTACTTGCTCAATCAGTTAGCCTGTCTATATCTCCTTGAAGCCTCCTTGCATGTTCCTCACAACTTACATTCCCACCCAGCTTTGTATCATCAGCAAACTTGCATATATTACATTTGGTCCCTTCATCACATTCATTGATATAGACTGTGAAAAGCTGAGGCCCAAGCACTGATCCTTGTGGTACCGCACTTGTTACAACCTGCCAACCCGAAAAAGACCCGGTTATTTCGACTCTCTGTTTTCTGTCCGTTAACCAATCCACAACCCATGCTAGTATATTGCCGCCAATTCCACGACCCCTGATTTTGTTTAATAACCTTTTGTGTAGCACTTAATCGAATGAATTCTGAAAATCCAAATTCACCACATCTACTGGCTCCCCGTTATCTATTCTGCTACTTACAATATCAAAAAACTTTAACAGATTCGTCAAACATAATTTCCCTTTCATAAATCCGTGTTTTGACTCTGCCCAATACTATTATAATTTTCTAAGTGCCCTGTTACCATTACCTTAATAATAGATACCAGCATTTTCCCTACAACTGATGTCAGGATAACTGGTCTGCATTTCCCGGTTGTCTCGTTCCCACCTTTCTTAAATAGTGGGGTTAAATTTGCTACATTCCATTCGGTGGGAACCGTTATATAATCTTTTGAATTTATTTAATTTATCATCTGCCATATATATTGTTTTTCATTATTATTCATTAATGGGATGTGACCATTGCTGGCAAGGCCAGCATTTATTGCCCATCTCTAGTTTCCCTTCAGAAGGTGGTGGTGAGCCGCCTTCCAGACCCACTGCAGTTTGTGAGGTGAAGGTGCTCCCACATTGCTGTTACGGAGGGAGTTGCTGGATTTTGACCCAGCGGCAATGAAGAAACGGCGATATACTTCCAAGTCAGCATGTTATGTGACTTGGAGGTAAACTTACAGGTGGTGGTTTTCCCATGCTCCTGCTACCCTTGTCCTTCTTGGTGGTAGAGTCCGCGCTTTTGGGAAGTGCTGCCGAAGAAGCCTTGGCAAGTGGTTGCAGTGCACATTTTAGACGCAACACACTGCAGCCACAGTGCGCTGCTGGTGAAGGGAATGACATTTTAAGATGGTGGATGAGGTACCAATCAAGTGGGCTGCTTTGTCCTGGATGAAGTCGACCTTCTTGAGTGTTGTTGGAGCTGCACTCATCCAGTCCCGCGGAGAGTAGTCCATCACAATCCTGACTTGTGCCTTGTGTGTTGTGGAAAGGCTTTGGGGAGTCAGGAGGTGACA
The DNA here is from genome assembly GCF_052327205.1 of Somniosus microcephalus. Lineage (NCBI taxonomy): Eukaryota > Metazoa > Chordata > Chondrichthyes > Squaliformes > Somniosidae > Somniosus > Somniosus microcephalus. The sequence continues at coordinate 3,191,635 of NC_141008.1, forward strand.
CAATCTCCGCAGAACACCCAGCCTTGACCTGCTTTTTTAGACACAGTATCTATGTGTTTGGTCCAGTTAAGGTTCTGGTCAATAGCAACCCCCAGAATATTGATCGTGGCGATGGTAATTCCATTTAATGTCAAGCAGATGTGACTCTTGTTTCAGATAGTTATTGCCTGGCACTTGTGTGGTGCGATTTGTACTTGCCACGTATCAGACCAAGTCTGAACATAAGAACATAAGAAGTAGGAGCAGCAATATGTCATACGGCTCCTCGGGCCTGCTCTGCCATTCAATAGGATCATGGCTGATCCGAATCTAGACTCACGTCCACTTCCCTGCCCTCCCCCCATAACCCCTAATTCCCTTGTCTGCTATGAAACTGTCTATCTCTGTTTTAAATTGTTTTAATGTTGCAGATTCCACAGCTCTCTGGGGTAGCAAATTCCATAGATTTACGACCCTCTGAGTGAAGAAGTTTCTCCTCATCTCAGTTTTGAAAGGGCAGCCCCTTATTCTAAGATTATGCCCCCTAGTTCGAGACTCACCCATCAGCGGAAACATCCTCACCGCATTCACCCGATCAAGACCCCTCACAATCTTATATGTTTCGATAAGATCTCCTCTCATTCTTCTGAACTCCAATGAGTAGAGGCCCAAACTACTCAATCTTTCCTCATATGCCAACCCCCTCATCTGTGGAGTCAACCGAGTGAACCTTCTCTGAACCACCTCGAGAGCAAGTATATCTTTTCTTAAATATGGAACCCAAAACTGCACGCAGTATTCCAGGTGTGGCCTCACCAATACCCTGTATAACTGCAGAAAGACCTCCCTGTTTTTATACTCCATTCCCCTTGCAATAAAAGCCAAGATTCCATTGGCCTTCCTGATCACCTGCTGCACCTGCCTACTAACTTTTTGTGTTTCATGCACCAGAATCCCCAGATCCCTTTTTAATGTAGCACTTTGCATTTTCTCTCCATTTAGATAATAACTTGCTCTTTGATTTTTTCTGCCAAAGTGCATAATCTCACACTTTCCAATATTATATTACATCTGCCAAATCTCTGCCCACTCACTTAGCCTGTCTATGTCCTTTTGCAGGTTTTTTATGTCCTCCTCACTCACTGCTTTCCCTCCCATCTTTGTATCGTCGGCAAACTTGGATACATTGCACTTGGTCCCTTGTTCCAAATCGTTAATATAGATCGTAAAGAGTTGGGTTCTCATCACTGACCCCTGCGGAACACCACTAGTTACTGATTGCCATCCTGAGAATGAACCATTTATCCCAACTCTTTGTTTTCTGTTAGATAGCCAATCTTCCACCCATGCCAGAATATTACCACCAAACCCGTGACTTTTTATCTTCATCAGTAATCTTTTGTGTGGAACCTTGTCAAATGCCTTTTGGAAGTCCAAATACATTACATCCACTGGTTCCCCTTTATCCAACCTGTATGTTACGTCCTCAAATAATTCGAGTTAATTTGTCAAACATGACTTCCCCTTCATAAAACCATGTTGAGTCTGTCCTATTAAATTATGTTTATCCAAATGTTCTGTTACTGTTTCCTTAATAATGGACTCCAACATTTTGCCAACCACAGATGTTAGGCTAACTGGTCTATAGTTTCCAGCTTTTTGTCAACTTCCCTTCTTAAATAAGGGCGTTAAATTAACAGTTTTCCAATCTGCCGGGACCTTTCCTGAGTCCAGGGATTTTTGGAAAATAATCACCAATGCATCCACAATCCCTACCGCCACTGCTCTCAAGACTCTAAGATGTAGGCCATCAGGTCCGGGGGACTTATCCGCCTTAAGACCCATTATTTTCCCGAGTACCATCTCGTTAGTGATTTCAATCGTGTTTAGTGATATCCTGGGGCTGTGATGATTGACATCGAAAAACCACAAGAATCTTCCTTTGTGCTGGGTATGACTCGAGCCAGTGGAGAGTTTCCCCCCCCCTGCTTCCCATTGACTTCAATGTTGCTAGGGCTCCTTGATGCCACACTCAGTCTAATGCAGCCTTGATGTCAAAGGCGGTCACTCTCAGCTCACCTCTGGAATTCAGCTCTTTTGTCCATTTTTGGACAAAGGCTCTAATGCGGTCTGGAGCCAAGTGGACCTGTTGGAACTCAAAGTGAGCATCGGTGAGTAGGTTATTGGTGAATAAGTGCCACGTAATAGCACTTTCGATGACACATTTCATCACATTGCTCATTTCACCAGACTGTCTATGTCCTCCTGACACCTACTACTATCCCACTCAGTGTTTACTATTTTTCCGAGTTTCGTGTCTTCTGCAAACTTTCAATATATGCTATATATATATGTATATGTATAAGTCTATGGCCTAGAAATTGGGTTTCGGCGCCCCAGCATGTTTGCACCGGAAATTTACCGCCCGCCGCAAAGCCAGTTGTGGCCGCCCCTTATTCACTTTCAGCGCCCCAAAGCAGAACCGGGCGCTGGAACAGGGTGTGCCCACCCCGCTTGGGGCGCTGAAAGTGAATTTCAGTGCTCCCGGTCCCGGTGCGCCACCCGACGCGAAGCGGCAGGCTGCTGTACTGCAGGCCTCCCCCTTCTCTTAAGGGGGAGGTGCCTGCAACGGCCGGAGCCCCGTTTGCAGGTGCCGGCAAAAGAGCCCGGCACAACGGAGAAGTGCCGGGCTCCACGGGAACCAGCCGGCAATGCCGCGGTGGGGGGGTGGAGGAGGCCGGGGAAGGAGGTGCGGGCAGGCGGCTGCCGAAAAGCGGCCGGCCGCACCGCCACTTTAAATAGCGCCACTTAAGCTCCAGCACGGCCCGGTTTACAAAACCTTATTAGCGGCATCCAGGGAAGAGGCGGCCGCTACTGAAGATGGGGATGGGTGCTGTTTCGGCCGGTACCGGGGCACTGCGCACACCGATGTCATCATCGATGCCGGCGCAGCGCTACCGGCTTAAGCCGATTTAAAGACCCACCTAATTTCAGCGGCGGCGCAACTTCAGGTGCAACCCACTCTTGCGCCCCTAAATGGGCGCAAACCCAAGGGAATTTCTAGGCCTATATGTCTATATATAATGTCTATATGTCTATATCATTAATATATATCAAAATGTGCTGTGGTCCGAATAGCGACCCCTGGGGTGCACCACTCTACAGTATCCTCCAGTCTGAACAACAACCGTTCACCACTACTCTCTCTTTTATGTCGCTTAGCCAATGTCCGATCCCCAATATCACTGTCCCTTTGGTCCGAACAAGTCTATTCAATTGCACTTCATCAAATGCATTTTAAAGACCATATAGACAACATCAACCACACTACACTCATCAAACCTCCCTGTTATTCATCACAGACCTCAATCAAGTTTGTCAGACAAACTTTGCCGTTAACGTATCGTGCAGGTTGTCATTTATTAATCCTTGTTTTTTTCAAGTGACACATAATTTTCTCTGGAAATATGGCCTCTCGAAGTTTCTCCACCAATGACGTTAGGCTGGCTGGCCTGTAGCTACTTGGGTTATCCCTCAATCATTTTTTTAGAGAAGGTTTAACATTTGCAACCCTCCAATCGTCTGGTACCAATTCCATATCCGAGGAGGATTGAAATATTCTGGACAGAGCCTGCGCTATTTCCACCATTCCTTCCCTGATCAACCCTCATACATCCCATCCAGACCGGGGAAATGTTCTACTTTACTGTGGTACAAAAAGTGCTGGATTGAAAGTGGTTAACTGAATCTGTTTGTTCAGTGACTGTAATTAATGTCAGTCTCCACGGGGTTAACTGAATCTGTTTGTTCAGTGACTGTAATTAATGTCAGTCTGCACGTGTTAACTGAATTTGTTTGTTCAGTGACTGTAATTAATGTCAGTCTCTATGGACCCTAATTGTATCAGTGCAGGATTTTCCCTCTTCTATTATTAAGGGACTCCTTTCAATGTGTTATCCCATAGTTTCAGTGAGAGCATCACCTCCGGCAACAACAGGGATCAGCGCGCTGCATCACAGAGCGGCAGCCGGAATCTGAGAACAGTAGATTGGAATGTTACAACAATGGTTCAGAAACTGAGAACAGTAGATTGGAATGTTACAAGAATGGGTTGGAATCTGAGAACAGTAGATTGGAATGTTACAACAATGGGCAGGTTTTTCAGCTGGCAGTTTGACTATCTTTTAGATCATTATAAATATCTATCATTAGCTGATCGGATAAATATGGCACTTCTGCTTATTCAATACATTTACTATCCGCTCCTTGCTGCTGTTGGTGTTCCTGGTAAGTCTCTCTATCCAGCTATTCTATAAACCATGTTTTACTGTATTACTGTGCTTGTCATTTACTCTCCCCTCCTGACGGTGGTTGTTGTTCCAGGTCAGTCTCTCTCTCCAGCTATTAACTATGCAATCCTTTGCTAACTGTATTACTATTCTTCCTTCTGTGCTGCTGTTGGTGTCCTTGGTAAGTCCCTATATACAGAAATTGGAACTGTAAACCACATTTCACTGTATTACTCTTTGTTACTTAAATCTTGGGAAGAGCAAGCCATTTTCTTCGGTCCTCATCCTTAAGATCAAAACCCACCATGGCCTCACCCCTACAATTAGTCCCAGTCCCTGCTCTTTTACCATAGTCCTGCAATTTGTTCCCCTTCAAGTGTTTGTCCAATTCCCATTTTAAAGTTAATTTATTTCCCTCTGTAACTCTCCCAATCATTCTGTCTCTATTTTTCTTTCTCGGTTTTGTCCTCCCACATCTCGCTCTCCATCTCTTGCTCAAAGACTCATACAATGGCACAGCACAGGAGGAGACCATTCGGCCCATCATGTCTGTGCCAGCTCTTTGAAAGAGCTATCTATATAGCCCTACCCTTTAGCCAGAGCCCTGTAAAACTTCCCCTTCTACTAATTATCCAATTCCCTTTCAAAAGTTACTGTTGAATCTGTTTCCACCACGTTCTCAAACAGTGCATTGCAAATCCAAGCAACTCTGTGTAAAGAAAATTCTCCTCATCTCTCTTCCGGTTCTTTTTCCAATTACCTTAAATATGTGCCCTCTGGTTACCCTCCATTCTGCTACTGGAAACTGACTCACTCTATCAAAAGCCAGCATGGTTTTCAACATCTCTATTGAATCGCCCCTTATGGAAAAGGACATAGATAGACCAGGTGTAAAAGTTCTCAATTGGGGAAGTGCCACTTTTACTAAGCTGAGACGTGATTTTACAAATGTGGACTGGAAACAGCAACTTTAAGGGAAATCAGTGTCAGAGGCAGCCAAAGTTGAGATAGTCAGGGTTCAGAGCAAATTTGTTCCCAATACCTGAAAAGGAAGGGTCTCCCAAACCTAGAGCCCCCTGAATGGCAAGGGGCAGACAGAGTAGGGTAAGGCAAAAAAAGGGATGCTTTAGAGAGATACCAAGAGCTTAATAATATGGAAAGCCAAGAGGAGTATAGAAAGTGTAGGGGTGAAATTTGTAAAAAGGTAACTAGGAAAGCACAGCGAGGGCATCCAAAATATTGGCAAGGAAAACCGAAAGATATTTTACAAATAAATAAAGGACAAAAGGATAACTAAGGAAAGATAGGTCCTTTCAGAGTCCAAAAAGGTAACCAGAGTGTGAAGGCGGAAGACGTGGGCATGGATCTAAATAAATACTTTGTGTCAGTCTTCACAAAAAGAGGGATGATGTAGACATTGTAGTTAAGGAGAAGGAGTGTGAAATATTAGATGAGATAAACATAGTGAGAGATGAAACATTAAGGGGTTTAGCATCTTTGAAAGTAGATAAATCATGAGGCCTGGATGAAATGTATCCCATGCTGTTAAGAGAGGCGAAGGCGGAAATAGCGGAGGCTCAGACCATCATTTTCCAAACCTCTCTGGCTACTGACATGGTCAAGAGGACTGGAGGACTCCTAACATTGTACCGTTGTTTAAAAAGGGAGAAAGAGATAGACCAAGTAATTACAGGCCAGTCAGCCTACATCGGCGTTAAAAAAAATATTGGAATAATTCTAATGGTCAGTATAAATCGGCATTTAGAAAGTCAAGGATTACTCAAGGACAGATGGCATGGATTTATTAAGGGAAGGTCGTGCCTGAGTAAATTGATTGATTTTTTTGAGAACATAACGAGGAGGGTCGATGAGGGTAGAGCATTTGATGTAGTTCACATAGATATTAGCAAAGGTCCCAAATGACAGGTTGGTCAAAAATGTAAAAACCCATGGCATTCAAGGGAACGTGGCAAGTTGGTCCCAAAATAGGCTCAGTATCAGGAAGCAAAGGGTAATGGTCGACGGATGTTTATGTGATTGGAAGGCTGTTTTCAGTGGGCTTCCGCAGGGCTCAGTACTAGGTCACTTTCTTTTTGTGGTATACATCAATAACTTAGACTTCAATGTTGGGGCCACGATTAATAAGTTTGCATATGATACAAAATTGGCTGTGTGGCTGCTAATGAAGAAGAAAGCTGCAGACTGCAGGAAGATATGAATGGATTGGACAGGTGGGCAGAATATTGTCAAATGGAATTCAATCCAGAGAAGTGAGAGATAAGGCATTTGGGGAGGATTAAGAAGACAAGGGAATACACAATAAATGGTAGGGTAATGAGAAATATAGAGCAACAGATAGATATTGGATGTCATGTCCACAGATCCCTGAAGGTATCAGGACAGGTAGATCAATTGGTTCAGAAGGCATACAGGATACTTTGAGTTAAATATCCGAGGCACAGAATAAAAGAGCAGGGAGGTTATGCTAGAACTGTATAAAACAAAAGTTTAACCACAGCTACAGTACTGTGTACTGTTCTGGTCATCACATTGCAGGAAATACATGATTGCACGAGAAAGGGTACAGAGGAGATTTACGACTTCGTTGCCAGGAGTGGGGAATTTTAACTACGAGGAAGAATTGGATAGGCTGGGGTTGTTGTTTTCTTTGGAACAGAGCAGGTTGAGGGGAGATTTAATTGAGGTGTATAAAGTTATGAAAGGCCTCGATAGATGTATTTCCCTTCGCAGAGAGGTCAATAACCAGGGGGCATAGATTTAAAGTAACTGGTAGAATCATTAGAGGGCAGACGAGGCGAATGTTTTCACCCAGAGGGAGGTGTGGCTCTGGAACTCACTGCCTGAAAGGTTGGTAAAGGCAGAAAACATCATCACATTTAAAAAGTACTTGGATATTCACTTGACGTGCCGTACTCTACAGGACTACGAACCAAGAGCTGGAAAGTGGGATAAGGGTGGATAGCACTTATGTGACCAGCACAGACTCGATGGGCCGAATGGCCTCCTTCTGTGCCATAAATTTCTATGATTGTATAATTCTATGTTTATGAAACATCTCTGCTCTAAAATGAACATAAACTACATCCATTGATTGCCCTGCTAGTTACATCCACAAAAAACTCTAATAAATTTGTCAAACACGATTTCCCTTTCATAAAACCATGTTGACTCTGCCTAATCATGTTATGATTTTCTAAATGACTTGATGCCACTTCATTAACATTTTCCCGATGACTGATGTCAGGCTAAATGGCCTGAAGGTCCCTGTGTGTTCTCACCCTCCTTTGCGACCTTTCAATCTGCTGGGACCATTCTAGAATCTAGGGACTTTTGGAAGATCAAAACCAATGCATCCACTATCTCTTCAGCCACATCTTCTAGAACCCTAGGATGTAGGCCGTTGGATTCAGGAGATTTTTCGACTTTTAGTCCCATTAGTTGCGATAGTACCTTTTCTTTACTTATTTTAATTTGGTTAGGTTCCTCACACTCATTACACCCTTGGTGGTTCCCCAACATTTTGGCATGCCTTTTCTGTCTTTTTTTTAATTCATTGATGGGATGTGGGCATCGCTGGCTGGCTAGGCCTGCATTTAGTGCCCATCCCTAATTACCCTTGAGAAGATGGTGGTGAGCCACTTTCTTGAACCGCTGCAGTCCATATGGTGGAGGTACACCCTCAATGCTGTTAGGAAGGGAGTTCCAGGATTTTGGCCCAGCGACAGTGAAGGAACGGCGATACAGGTCCAAGTCAGGATGGTGTGTGGCTTGGAGGGGAACTTGTCGGTGGTGATGTACCCATGAATCTGGTGCCCTTTTCCTTCTAAGTGGTAGAGGCCGCGGGTTTGGAAGGTACTGTTGAAGGAGCTTTTTTCGAGTTGCTGCAGTGCATCTTGTAGATGGTACACACTGCAGCCACAGTGCGCCGGTGGTGGAGGGAGACAATGTTGAAGGTGGATGGAGTGCCAATCAAGCGGGCTGCTTTATCCTGAATAATGTCGAGCTTCTTGAGTGTTGTTGGAGCTGCATTCATTCAGACAAGTGGAGATTATTCAATCACACTCCTGACTTGTGCCTTGTAGATGGTGGAAAGGCTTCGGGCAGTCAGGAGGTGAGACACTCGCCGCAGAATCCCCAGCCTCTATCCTGCTCTTGTAGCCAAAATATTTATGCGGCTGGTCCAGTTCAGGGTCTGATCAATGGTAACCCCTAGGATGTTGATAGTGGGGGATTCAGCGATGGTAATGCCATTGAATGTCAAGGGGAGATGGACAGAGTCTCGCTTGTTGGAGATGGTCATTGCCTGGCACTTGTCTGGTGTGAATGTTACTTGCCACTTGTCAGCCCAAGTCTGAATGTTGTCCAGGTCTTGCTGCATATGGACACGGAATGCGTCAGTATCTGAAGAGGCTTGAATGGTGCTGAACAGTGTGCATATCATCAGCGAACATCCCCACTTCTGACCTTATGATGGAGGGAAGGTCATTGAAGAAACAGCTGAAGATGGTTGGGCCTAGGACACTGCCCTGAGGAACTCCTGCAGTGATGTCATGTGATTGAGATGATTGACCTCCAACAACCACAGCCAACTTCCTTTGTGCTAGGTATGATTCCAACCAATGTCTTCTACTGTGAAGACAAATACAAAATAGTTGTTTTACGTATCTTCAATTTTTTTATTCCCCATTATAATTTCTCCTGTCTCAGCCTCTAAGGGAGCAATGTCTACTTTTGCTTCTTTTTTCCTTTTTACATACTTGTAGAAACTCTTATGTTCTGCTTTTATATTTCTTGCTAGTTTTCACTCGTAATCTATTTCTTCCCTTTTTATTAATGATGGTACGTCCGAGCCACGTTTGGTGATGGACATTGAAGTTTCCCCCTCCCGACCCAGAGAATAATTTGTGTCCTTCATGCTTTCGGTGCTCCCATCAACTGGTGTTCATCATGAAGATGAGCTGATTCATCAGCTGATGGAGGGTGGTAGATGGTAATCGGCAGGAAGTTGCCTTGCCCATATATGAGTGGAAGCCATGAGACTTCATTATATCCTTAGGCAATGTTGAGGATACGCAGGGTCTCGCCCACGTGACTGTATAACACTGTGCCCCCACCACTGGTTGGCCTGTGCTGACGGAGGAACAGGACACAGCCTGGGATGGTGATGGAAGATTCGCGAATGTTGACTTATAGTTATGGTTCTGTGTGTATGATGATCACAGAATCACAGAATCACAGAAACCCCACAGTGCAGATAAAGGCCATTTCGGCCCATCGAGCCTGCACCGACACATATCCCACCCGATCCCCGTAACCCCTACACCAACACATATCCCACCCTATCCCCGTAACCCCACGTATTTAATCCCTCTAACACTAAGGGTCAATTTATTATAGCCAATCAACCTAACCTAACCAATCAACCTAATGCGAGAATTCAATGGCAAAGAAATTCGGGACCCCACGTATGAGTACACGTTGAGTACTCACGTGTAGGCCCAGCGAAAGTGCCAGTTTCGTGCATGCACTGCACATGCATGGGAAACTAGAACTTCCGTTCTCTTTAAAGAAAGGGTTCAGATGTGGAAGACATGCGCTGTAGAGGCAGTGCGTGTATATTGAACTTATGTTTTTTTCCCCATGTTTTTCCGGGAGGGTAAGTCTCCAGGAGTTACACATGTAAAAACCTGGAGCAAGTCCTGTTTTTAACAAAGTAAATGGTGAATTAATTTAAATTAAAACATTTTTTCACAGGTTTATTATTTTTAAATACTTTAAAGAAAGGTAAGTTTATTGTTAGCACCGTTATAAAATGTAATTAATTCTTTCAAAAGTTTAAATTATTGTTTAAAATAGTTATTTTATGTAATTTAGAGATATTTTTAAAATGTGATCTTTTGTTAAGTTTATTTGAAGTTTTAGTGTTGTTTTGGTCCTTGTAGTATTTATAGTTCTGACAGCTCGTCTTGTCAATTTTATGAATGGGCATTCCCTGCTACCATTGGCTCTCCATGGCCCACGTGAACCCAGGGGACGTTTTGAACTAACTGCACTCCTGGGATAACAAGCACTGCGTGCCTGCAGTTGGAGCATGCCCAGGATCGGAATCCCATACGAGCCCACAGCTCAATGGCCGGCGCAGTAGGTAAGTGCAGTTGGGAGGCTTGCACCTGTGGGCAGCCTCCTACCCGAATTTCAGGGCCATCCAGAGCGTTTCATGGAGTATTGAGAAGCTTACAGGTTATTAATCTCATTGATTCATATTTTAAACGTTTTGCTTTGATTCCTTGGTACCAACCCCTTGCTCCTTTAAATTTTTCTTCCCCTCGGTCAAACACCATGACAGATTAGTCTGGGTAAGGTCAATCTTTCTAAATATGTTCTTCTTATTCTTGTTCTCGATTCAGGCAGTACAGAAATGAACTGGGAATTGAATTCCAGCTCTGGGGCTGGAGCAGTGTATTCTAGGCATCCCTAGGAACTGAATTCATGGAGAGAGGTGCGAGCAGTGTAAACGCGATGGACCTAGGAATGAAATTCCTGGACTGAGGCGGGAGCAGTGTAATCAAGGCAGCCCTGGGAATCAAATTCCTGGACTGAGGCGGGAGCAGTTTTTTCTAGGTGGCCGCGGGAATGAAATCCCTGGACAGAGGCAGGAGCAGTGTAATCTAGGCAGACTTCGGAATGAAATTCCTGGACTGAGGTGGGAGCAGGGTAATCTAGGCAGCCCTGGGAATGGAATTCCTCGACTGAGGAGGGAGCAGTCTAATCGAGGCGGCCCTGGATATGAAATTCCTGGATTTAGGCGGGAGCAGTGTACTCTAGGGTGCATGGGAATGAAGTTCCTGGATTGAGGCGGGAGTAGTGTAATTTAGGGACCTGGGAATTAAGTTCCTGGATTGAGGCGGGAGCAGTGTAATCAAGGTGGCCCTGGGAATGAAATTCCTGGATTGAGGCAGGAGCAGTGTAATCAAGGCCGCCCTGGGAATTGCATTTTTGGATTTAGAACGGAGCAGTGTAATCTAGGCGGCCCTGGGAATTAAATTCCTGGAGCGAGGCCGGAGCAGTTTAATCTAGGCAGCCCTGGGGATGAAGTTCCTGGATTAATGTGGGAGCTGTGTAATCTAGGTGTCCCTGGGAATGAAATTCTTGGACTGAGGCGGGAGCAGCATAATCTACGCGGGCATGGGAATGAAATTCCTGGACTGAGGCGGGAGAAGCATAATCTAGGCAGACGTGGGAATTAAATTCCTGGACTGAAGTGGGAGCAATGTAATCTCGGCAGACAAGGGAATGAAATTCCTGGATTGAGGCACGGGCAGTGTAATCTAGGCAGCCCTGGGAATTAAATCCCTTCACTCCACTTGGCCAGTGCTGGGACTAGAGTCCTGGCGAATCATATAACTAGGGCTGTAGAGAGGGCTTTAAACTAATTAGTGGGGGGGAGGTTTCTAGAGAGCAAATAATAGAAATGACAACAGAGATGGTCATAGATTTAGGTAGCAGTGGGGGAATTAAAAAACAGAACGTGTCTGGAAGCGACAGAAGGTATGGAGTAAAAAGTAAAGTACTAAAAAGGGAAAAAACAGGAATGTTACAATCCATATTTGAAAGTTCTTTATCTGAATGCACGTAGCATTCGTAACAAAATGATTGAGTTAACAGCACAAATTACGACATATGGGTATGATCTTGTGGCCATTACAGCAACATGGCTGCAGGGTGACCATGACAGGGAATTAAACATACCAGGTTATTTAACAATCAGGAAGGACAGGCAGGAAGGGAGAGGAAGTGGGCTGCTATGTTAATAAAGGAAGGAATCACTATAATACAGAGAAATGATATTGGATCAAAGGAGCAGGATAGTGAAACAGTTTGGCTGGAGAAAAGGAATAATAAGGGGAGAAAAACACCAGTGGGTGTAGTCTATAGGCCTCCGAACAGTTGCAACTCTGTTGGATGGCGTATTAATCAGGAAATAGTTGAGGCTTGTAATAAGTGAACAGCTATAATTATGGGGGATTTTAATTATCATATTAACTGGACAAATCAAATTGGGCAGAGCAGCCTTGAGGATGAGTTCATTGAGTGTATTAGGGATGGGTTTCTTGAGCAGTATGTTAACTGAACCGACCAGGGGCAAACAATCTTAGATTTGGTCCTGTGTAATGAGAGAGGATTAATTAAAAATGTCCTAGTAAAGGATCCCCTTGGAATGAGTGACCATAACATGGTTGAATTCCATATTCAATTAGAGGGTGAGAAGGTTGGTTCTCAAACAAGTGTGCTGAGCTTCAATAAAGGAGACTATGAAGGTATGAGAGCGGAATTGATTAGAGTGGACTGGGAAAATAGATTTAAGGGTAAGACGGTACATGATCAGTGGTGTACATTTAAGGAGTTATTTTACAACATCCAAAAAAAAAATATTCCACTCAGGAAAAAAGGGTGTAAAAGATACGATAGCCATCCGTGGCTAAGTAAAGTAATTAAGGATAGTATCCGACTAAAAACAACGGCATATAAGGTAGCCAAATCTAGTGGGAGGATGGAAGAATGGGAAGTCTTTAAAAGACAGCAAAAAATAACTAAAAGACTGATTAAGAAAGGGAAGATAGATTATGAAAGTAAATTAGCAAAAAATATAATAACAGACAGCAAAAATTTATATAGTTAAATAAAAAGAAAAAGGGTGGTTAAAGTAAATATTGGTCCCTGAGAGGATGAGACCGGGAAATTAATGGTGGGAAGCATGGAGATGGCAAAAACACTGAACAATTATTTTGTACCAGTCATTACAGTAGAGGACACTAAGAATATCCCAACACTGGACAAACAGGGGGCTCTAGCGGGGGAGGAACTAAATACGGTTAAAATCACTAAGGAAGTGGTACTTGATAAAATAATGGGACTCAAGGCGGATAAATCCCCTGGACCTGATGGCTTGCATCCTAGGGTCTTGAGGGAAGTGGCGGTAGGGATTGTGGGTGCATTGGTAATAATTTTCCAAAACACACTGGACTCAGCAAAGGTCCCGGCAGATTGGAAAACTGCTAATGTTACACCCTTATTTAAAAAGGGTAGTAGGCAGAAGGCTGGAAACTATAGACCTGTTAGCCTAACATCTGTGGTTGGTAAAATGTTAGAGTACATTATTAAGGAGACAGTAACGGGACATTTGGATAAACATAATTTAATATTACAAACTCAGCATGGTTTCATGAAGGGGAAGACATTTTTGACAAATTTGCTTGAGTTTTTTGAGGAAGTAACTTACAGGGTGGATAAAGGGGAACTAGTGGACGTAATGTATTTAGACTTCGAAAAGGCATTTGACAAGGTGCCACACTGATGAGCTATCAATTACTCATAAAAGACTGAGAGTTAAGAGTGTAACTAAAGGCTTTTATTAACAAAAGAATGAAGGTCTGCCTCGAGTGGTCGACCGGTCTAGAATACAAAGGGCTGGGGAGCAGTCACCTTTATACTAGGACTTGTGGGAGGAGTCAGCCGAGGCATGTCCAGGCATGTACACAGTGGAATACAAACAGTGATTTACCACATTCACCCCTTGTTTAAAATTGAGTCCGGCGAGATGAAGTGTATTAAAAGTTAGTGTATTGGAGTCTCTCTGGAGGTCTTGTCTGTCGCTGTGATCGGCGTGGCGACGGCAGGGGCAGTGGAGCTTCCGGCGTCGAGTCCAGCGTAGGCTGTGGCACAGGCGTGTCGTCCTCGTAGATGTCGAGCGGGTCGCGGGGCCCAGGCCTGCCGTCTGCTGGGGCTGGATATCGGATCGTGGGGGGGGTGGTAGTGAGTAGTGGGTTACTGCGGCCCCCGAGGGTGCAAGGTCTCTTATGGAGACTGTGTCCTCCCGCCCGTCCGGGTATGCAATGTAAGCATACTGGGTGTTGCCGTGGAGGCGGTCGACCCTCTCGACCAGTGGGTCCGTTTTATGGGTCCTCACGTGTCTTCTCAGTAGGACCGGCCCTGGGGACGTCAGCCATGGCGGTAGCGATGTTCCCGATGTGGACTTCCTTGGGAAGACAAACATTTTCTCATGAGGGGTGGCGTTAGTGGCAATGCAGAGCAGTGACCGAATAGAGTGGAGCGCATCGGGGAGCACATCCTGCCAGCGGGAGGTTGGAAGGCCCCTAGACTTTAACGCTAGCAGGACGGCCTTCCAAACTGTCGCATTTTCTCTTTCCACCTGTCCGTTCCCCCGGGGGTTGTAACTGGTGGTCCTGCTTGGGGCAATACCCCTAGTTAGCAGGTACTGACGGAGTTCGTCGCTCATAAACGATGAGACCCGGTCTCTATGGATATAGCTGGGGAAACCGAACAGGGTGAAGAGGTTGTTCAGACATTTAATGACCGTGGCACTGGTCATGTCCGGGCAGGGGATGGCGAACGGGAAACGGGAGTACTCATCAATAATATTGAGGAAGTACACATTGCGGTCAGAGGAGGGGAGAGGCCCTTTAAAATCAATGCTCAGGCGCTTGAAGGGGCGAGTGGCTTTTATCAGGTGGGCCCTGTCTGGTCTATAAAAGTGCGGTTTGCACTCAGCGCAGACTTGGCAATTCCTGGTCATGGTCCTGACCTCCTCAATAGAGTAAGGCAGGTTGCGGGCCTTGATGAGGTGGAAGAACCTGGTGACCCCCGGGTGGCAGAGGTCATTGTGGAGGGCCCGCAGTCTATCGATCTGCGCGCTGGCGCAGGTGCCACGCGATAGCGCATCCAGGGGTTCATTGAGCTTCCCGGGCCGGTACAAGATCTCGTAATTGTAGGTGGAAAGTTCGATTCTCCACCTCAAGATCTTGTCATTTTTGATTTTGCCCCTCTGCTTGTTGTTAAACATGAAAGCAACTGAACGCTGGTCAGTGAGCAGGGTAAATCGTTTTCCGGCCAGGTAGTGCCTCCAATGATGCACAGCCTCCACAATCGCCTGGGCCTCCTTCTCAACAGCGGAGTGTCTGGTCTCCGGGCCTTGGAGGGTTCGTGAAAAGAAGGCCACGGGTCTCCCAGCCTGATTGAGGGTAGCGGCCAGGGCAAAGTCGGACACGTCGCTTTCCACCTGGAAGGGGATGGATTCGTCCACTGCGTGCATGGTGGCTTTGGCAATGTCCTCCCTGATACGGTGGAAGGCTAAGCGGGCCTCTGCCGTCAAGGGAAAAGAGGTGGACTTGATCAGCAGACGGGCCTTGTCCGCATAGTAGGGGACCCACTGGGCGTAATAGGAGAAAAACCCTTGGCACATCTTCAGGGCCTTGAGGCAGTGGGGCAGTGGGAGTTCCATAAGGGGACACATCCGGTCGGGGTCGGGGCCGATGACTCCGTGTTCCACAACACAGCCAAGGATGGCGAGGCGGTTTGTGCGGAATATGCACTTCTCCTTGTTATATGTCAAGTTTAGGAGTTGGGCGGTGCGGAGGAATTTTTCGAGGTTTGCATCATGGTCCTGCAAGTCACGGCCGCAGATGGTCACATTGTCCAGATATGGGAAAGTGGCCTGCAACGCATTTTGATCTACCATCCGGTCCATCTCCCTTTGGAAGACGGAGACCCCGTTGGTGACGCCAAAGGGAACCCTAAGGAAGTGATAGAGGTGGCCGTTTGCCTCAAAGGCAGTGTCCTGGTGGTCCTCAGGGCGGATGGGGAGCTGGTGGTACGCTGATTTTAGGTCAATGGTCGAGAATACGCGGTACTACGCGATCTGGTTGACCATATCAGCTATGCGGGGGAGTGGGTAGGCGTCCAGCAGGGTGTAACGATTTATTGTCTGTCTGTAGTCGATGACCAGGCGCTGCTTCTCGCCAGTCTTAACGACCACAACCTGGGCTCGCCAGGGGCTGGTGCTGCCCTCAATAATCCCTTCCTTCACGAGCCGCTCCACTTCGGTTTTAATGAAAATCCTGTCCCCTGTATCGCCTGCTCTTTGTGGCGATGGGCTTACAGTCGGGGGTGAGGTTAGCAAACAGTGGGGGGGTGGTGACTCTGAGTGTGGAAAGGTTGCACCTGGTGCGCGGCGGGCAATTTGGAAGCTGCTGGCTGTGGACTGTGAGTGGGGGTAGGGGTCCACCGTACGCCATCGTAACACTTTTAAGGTGGCACTGAAAATCTAACCCCAGCAGAACGGCAGCGCAGAGGTCGGGCAGGACCAGGAGTTTAAAATGATCGTACACAGTCCCGTCTACTACGAGTGTCACCATGCAGTAGCCGCCGATGTCCGCCGACTGGGACTCGGAGGCCATAGAAATCCGCTGGTACGCAGGCAGGACTGGGAGAGAGCAACGACGCACCGTGTCGGGGTGGATGAAGCTCTCCGTGCTCCCAGAGTCAAAAAGGCAGATTGTATCGTGACCATTTACCTTAATGTCCATTGTGGAACTGGCTAGCTGGTGCGGTCTCGCTTGGTCCAGTGTAACGGATGCCAGCGTAGGGGTCGGTGTGTCACTGCGGGTATCAGATGAGGCGGTGTTGGGGGCCTGCTGCGTTCCGGCTGTCGTCCAAAATGGCGGCGTCCATGATCCCCATGTGGCTGGAGGTGTCAAAAATGGCTGCTGTACTGGTGGTTCGCACATGGCCGGGGAGGCCCAAGATGGCGGCCCGCATGGCCCACACGCGGCGCTGCTGGGGTTCGGGATGGCTTTGGCCCTGCAGACGCTAGCGTAGTGTCCCTTCTTCCCGCAGCCCGAGCAGGTCGCGTTTTTCGCCGGGCAGCGCGCTCTAGGGTGCTTTGCCTGGCCACAGAAGTAGCATTTCTGGCCTTGGGGCACTGCTGTCTGGCCTTGGGACACTGCTGCGGTAGTTGGGCCGTTGCTGGGGTGTGGCTGGGGTGGCACGGCGCTATGAGACGGTCCTACCGTGTCCCAGGCTGTCATTCCCCGCGGCGTCCACGGTGCAGAGGAGTAGGCATCCATGCCCTGGTAGGCTGCATCCAATGAAAGTGCGAGTTCAAAGGCCTTGTTGAGCTCGAGGTCACTCTGCTCCAACAGTCGCTGTCGGGTGTAGTTGGACCTGTGGCCCGCTACAAAGCGTCCCGGATAAGTTCCTCTGTGTTCACGGCGGCCTTTACATCCTTACACCCACAGGCCTGGCCGAGCACAGACAGTGCCTGAAGGTATTCCACGGTCGATTCCCCAGGTGGTTGTTTACGACTCCCCAGAAGGTGCCTGGCATACACTTCGTTCACTGGGCGCGTGTACTAGTCCTTGAGGAGCTTGATGGCGTCCGCGTACGAGGTCGCGTCTTGGTTGACCGAGTACACTCGGTGGTTCACTTTGGAGGTCAGGACATCCAGTTTGTCCTCGTCCGATTTGACCGTTGCAGCGGAGGCGATCAGGAATTTTTCGAAACACTTAAGCCAGTGAGTAAACTTGGTGGATGAGTGCGCCTCCCGATGATCTAAGTCCAGGCATGCTGGTGTGAGGATCTTCTCCATTATAAAAATGTTGTTAATAAAATTGATGCGCTATCAATTACTCATAAAAGACTGAGAGTTAAGAGAGTAACTAAAGGCTTTTATGAACAAAGGAATGAATGTCTGCCTCGAGTGGTCGACCGGTCCAGAATACAAAAGGGCTGGGGAGCAGTCACCTTTATACTAGGACTCGTGGGAGGAGTCAGCCGAGGCTTGTCCAGGCATGTGCACAGTGGAATACAAACAGTGGTTTACCACACACACGAAAGATTATTGCTCAAGATAAAAAATCACGGGATTGGGGGTAATATTCTGGCGTGGGTGGAGGATTGGCTCTCTAACAAAAAGCAGAGAGTTGGGATAAATGGTTCGTTCTCAGATTGGCAACCAGTAACTAGTGGTGTTCCGCAGGGGTCAGTGCTGGGTCCCCAACTCTTTACAATCTATATTAACGATTTGGAGGTGGGGACCGAGTGTAACATATCAATGTTTGCAGATGATACAAAGATGGGACGGAAAGTAGTGAGCGAGGAGGAGACAAAAAACCTGCAAAGGGACATAGACAGGCTAAGTAAGTGGGCAGAGATTTGGCAGATGGAATACAATACTATGTGAGGTTATGCACTTTGGCAGGAAAAATCATAGAGCAAGTTATTATCTTAATGGCAAGAAACTAGAAAGTACTGTAGTACAAAGGGATCTGGGGGTCCTGGTGCACGAAACTCAAAAAGTTAGTATGCAGGTGCAGCAAGTGATCAAGATGGCCAATGGAATGTTGGCTTTTATTGCTAGCGGAATGGAATATAAAAACAGGGAGGTATTGCTGCAGTTGTACAAGGTATTGGTGAGACCGCACCTGGAATACTTAAGAAAAGACATACTTGCTCTCGAGTCAGTACAAAGAAGGTTCACTCGGTTAATCCCGGGGATGAGGGGATGGTCAGATGAGGAGAGGTTGAGTAGATTGGGACTCTACTCATTGGAGTTCAGAAGAATGAGAGGCGATCTTATTGAAACATATAATATTGTGAAGGGGCTTGCTCAGGTGCATGCGGTGAGGATGTTCCCAATGAAGGGTGAAACTAGAACTAGGGGGCATAATCTTAAAATAAGAGGCTGCTCTTTCAAAACTGAGATGAGGAGAAACTTCTTCACTCAGACGTGGTAGTTTTGTGGAATTTGCAGCCCCAGAAAGCTGTGGAAGCTACATCATTAAAGAAATATAAAACAGAAATAGATAGTTTCCTGGAAGTAAAGGGAATTAAGGGTTACGGGGAGCAGGCAGGAAATTGGACATGTGTCTAGGTTCGGAATGGTCATGGCCCTGTGTGTAGTGGAGTGGGCCCAGGGGCCGTGTAGCTTGGTTCTGCTCCTACTGTGTTCTAATTCTGTGTTAGATTTCAGGAGATGGTTTTATTCCTGTTCCTGGCTGGGGTGGAAATCGCCTTTACAGAAGGTAATTACTGCAGAAGATATAGGGACAGAGTGATCTCCTGGAAGAATTTCGATCGCCTAGATGGGTCGGAGAGGAATTTCCCAGATTTTTTTTCTCCCAAATTGGCCATTGGGTCTTTATCTGGTTTTTCGCCTCTCCCGGGAGATCACATGGTTTGGGTGGATGCAGAGTGATAGAAGATTTGAGGTTAGGATCAGATCAGCCATGATCTTATTGAATGGCGGAGCAGGCTCCAGGGGCCGATTGGCCTACTCCTGCTCCTATTTCTTATATTCTTATGTTCTTATGAGGCGGGAGCAGTGTAAACTAGGCAGCCCTGGAAATGATAATCCTGGACTGAGGAGGGAGCAGCGTAATCTAGGTGCCCCTGGCAATGAAATTCCTGGAATGAGGTGGGAGAAGTGTAACCTAGGCGCCCCTGGGAAAGAAATTCCTGGACTGAGGCAGGTGCAGTGTAATCAAAGCGGCCCTGGGGATGAAATTCCTGGATTGAGGTGGCAGCAGTGTAAGCTCGATGGCCCTGGAATGAAATTCCTGGACTGAGGCGGGAGCGGTGCAATCTAGGCCGAATTGGGAATCAAAATCCTGGATTGAGGCAGGGGCAGTGTAATCTAGGCAGCCCTGGGATTTACATTCCTGGAATGAGGCGGGAGCAGTGCAAACTAGGCAGCCCTGGGAATGAAATTCCTGTACTTAGGACGGAGCAGTTTAATCTGGTTACCCCGGGAATAAAATTCCTGGACAGATTTGGGGGCAGTGTAATCTAGGCGGCCCTGGGAATTAATTACCTGGACTGAGGTGGGAGCAGTGTAATCTAGGCAGCCCTGTGAATGAAATTCCTGGATCTTTGTAGGAGCAGTGTAAGCTCGGTGGCCCTGGGAATGAAATTCCTGGATTGAGTCGGGAGCAATGTCATGTAGTCGAGTCCCATCATTCCATCACTGGGATCATCCCTCAGATCCTGTCGTTTAGGAACATTTATTTATTGTTTATTTTATCCTGATTGCCTGGTATGGAATAAATCAGATCACAAGTGTGGGGATATCCATTTTCTTCAGTACTATGCACAGAGTGATCCTAAAAGGAGTGTATCTAAACAAAGTGCTAAGGTTGTCGCTTTTGGAGAGTAGGAATTAGGAGCAGAGGGTGAAGGAGGAGAGAGCAAAAGGAGCCGTTTGAGATAAAGGTAGGCCAGATAACTCGGAGCCCGGAGCGAGCACAGGAACGAGGTAAGTGATATCAGCACAAGGGAAGGCGCTGAAAAGAAAAGAAATGATGAGTAGATGATGAATTTTGAAGTGTGGAGTTTAGTTCTGTTAAGTTAGTTAATAGTCTATTAAATAGAGACATGGCAGGGCACCTCAGCCCCGTGGAATGCACATCTTGTGCCATGTGGGAACTCCAGGACACTTCCCATGGGTTTCGGAGATTGAGCTGCAGCTGGCGCCAATGTGGTGCATCCTTGAGGCTGAGAGCCCCGTGGATAGCACGTTTCAGGAGGTGGTCACCCCGCAGCATAAGTGTGTGCAGGCAGAGAGGGAATGGGAGACCGTCAGATAGACAAGTTGGACCAGGCAGTAAGTGCAGGAGTCCCCTGAGTGCATCTCACTCTCTAACCGGTATTCGATGGTTCCTCTGGGGAGACCAGCCACAGCCAAGTCCACGGCATCAGGGGTGGCTCAGCTGTACGTGGAGGGAGGAGGATGATCGGGAAAGCAATAGTGATAGATTTGATAGTTTGCGGAAGAAGCAGGCATGTCTCCTGCCGCAGATGTGAATGCAGGTTGATATGTTGCTTCACTGGTGCCAGGGTCAAGGATGTCACTGAGTGACTACAGGACATTCTGAGGGGGGAGGGTGAACAGATTGAGCTCGTGGTCAATATCATTATCATTGACATTTAGAAAGAGGGATGTGATCCTGCAGGCAGATAATAGGGAGCCAGGAAAGCAATTAGAATCAGGACCTCAAAGGTAGTAATCCCCGGATTACTCCTGGTGACACGAGCTAGTGAATACAGAAATAGGAAGATAGAGCAGATGAATGCGTGGCTGGAGAGATGGTGCAGAAGGGACGGCTTTAGATTCGTGGGACATTGGGATCGGTTCTGGGGAGGTGGGACCTGTACAGGCCAGATGGGTTGCACCAGATCGGGAACCAATATACTCACGGTGGGTGGGGGTGGTTGCTATTACGGTTGGGGAAGGTTTAAACTAATCTGCCAGGGGGCTGGGCACCAGGATGTGCCATTAGAAAGGAGAAACAAGGTGCACAAAGGATTGGGAAAGACAGATATCAGTAGGTTATGAATTATTATGCTATTAATTGCGGTCAGGATAATACAAGAAGGCCTAAGATAGGAACAGAAAATGCTGGAAACACTCAGCATGTCAGCAGCATCCATGGAGAGTGAGGAACAGAGTTAACGTTTCTGGTCTGTGACCCTTCGTCAGAACTGGAAAAAGTTAGAGATGTAACAGATTGTTTGCAGGTGCAGAGGCAGGGAAAGGGGGAGAGGAGGAAATAACAAAAGGGACGGTCTGTGATAGGGTGGGAGGCAGGAGTGGTTATATGTTGCCAATGGGGATGGCAAAATCATCAACCGCTGCCTCCTGAGCTGCAGTCAGTGTGGGAGTGGAGCGGAGGATTAAAGTGACAAGCGCTCCACTCCCACTCTGATCTCTCTGTCCTCGGCCTCTTACAACGTAAGCTCGAGGAACAGCTCCTCATCTTTCCAGTCGACACTTTTCAGCCTTCTGGACTCAACACTCAGTTGAACAATTTCAGACCATGACCTCTGCCCCTATTTGTTTAGGCTCCCCCCTTTCCCTGCCTCCGCACCTGCTTCAAACCTGTTACATCTCGATATTTTTCCAGTTATGACGAAGGGTCACAGACCTGAAACGTTAACTCTGTTTCTCTCTCCACAGATGCTGCCTGACCTGCTGAGTATTTCCAGCATTTTCTGTGGTTGTTTCAGATTTCCAGCATCCACAGTATTTTGCTATTGTAAGGTCTAAGATAAAAGAAAAATAAAGACTTACATTTATATAGCGCCTTTCACGACCACCGGACGTCTCAAAGCGCTTCACAACCAATGAATATTTTCGAGTGTAGTCACTGCTGTAATGTGGGCAACGCGGCAGCCAATTTGCACACAGCAAGTGCCCACAAACAGCAATGTGATAATGATCAGATAAACTGTATTGTTATGTTGATTGAGGGATAAATATTGGCCAGGACATCGGGGATAACTCCTTTGCTCTTCTTCGAACTAGTGTAAAGGGATCTTTTACATCCACCTGAGAGAGCAGACCACCATCTAAGTCCTATGGCCATCTCATAAAGCACACATACACATCCCACACTTTGCACACAAAAACGGCTATTCAACTAGGGGAGGCAAATCTGCCAAACACCTGGCTGCACACAACAACGGTTATTCGACTATGGTAGGCAGGTCTGCCAAAAACATGTCTGTATACAATAATGTCTATTCAACTTTGGGAGGCACATTTCTCAAACACATGGCTGCACACAATAACGGTTATTCGACTGTGGTAGGCACATCTGTCAAACACATGCCTGCAAACAATAACGTCCATTCAACTATGGTAGCCACATCTGCCCACACATGCCTTCACACTCACACATACGCTGTCCTTTTTCTTGCAGTCCAAGCTGTCTCATAACAGGCAGGAGCAGCAATGCACTGGAGGAGGATCGGCAGACCGACACCCCCTGAATTAGTTGGAGGACGGAGTGCACAGGATCGTTGCCAACCAGGTCATAGGTGCCGTGGCGGTTGGTGAAGTCGATGCCATTGGGACAGCAACGGTATGTTCATCAGCTTTCACTCCTCTCTCATACCACTACCCCATGACAACACCAGCCATTTACACTTTCAATCCAAATAACTGTCACCAGTCCTTGCTTCCTTCCTGCACCTCTGCCCTCATGCTAAAGCCACTCTTGTACCTACCTGGTTTCAGATATGAACCAGCAGCTGACCAGCCTGTCCCTCAGCCTGCCAGTGGCAGTGATGCACCAGAGGAGGAGGAAGAGTAAGCCGGAGACACACCGGCTGCAGCTCCCAATGGTGAAACATCAGACACTGGGGCAACGCCTTCACTGGGTCTTATGAGGGCGAAGCTCCTGGAACCAGTGGGCTGCAGCAAAGCCATGGGGGAAGGGAAGCTCGGGGGCCATCTCCCTGGTGAGTGAGTAAGCGCATGAGTTCTGCTGCACAGGACTTGGATGAGGACATCGACATTGCGGCCATGAATACCCAAGTCTTGAACAAGCACACTGAGCTAATGGGTGAAATGGCAAGGGTGCCCAATAGCATGGATGCACTGGCTAGGAGTGTGGAGGAGTCCGCCACTAGCAGAGTTGACATCAGTGCACAAACCCTCGCACCCATCGTTGCTTCATTGCAGAGGATGGTTGAATTGCAGGGAGACCGTGGTGAACCAGAGCCATTTGTAATGGGTGAGGAGGCACGATGCATTGCAGCACCTGCCGACGCAATGCAATGCTCTAGTGCTGCAATTCTTTCATTGGCTCATGCCATCCAGTCTCAGACTGCTCTCATGCAGCCTCAGAGTGATGTCATGCAAACACTGACTGCTGACTTCCTCGCTGGGTTGCTCACAGACCCCCGGGAAACTCACAGTACCGCAGCAGGCCAGCAATCTGTGCTCGAGCAGATTAATCCAACTGCTGAGGTTCAGCCCCGGGGAAGAGCCAGTGTGTCAGTCGAGCAGGAACGTGTTGTCCTCTCTCAGGATGACAGCATTCCTGCTCCCACAACTGACATAGACAGCGCTGCTCTAAGCAAGACCCGGCGGACAGGGAAAGGCCAGCTCAAGGAATCGTCTTGTGGAAAGGCAATCCTGAAGAAGAACGCCGCCTCCATGGGGTAGGCTTCGGCTTAAGAAGTGAGCTGGTTGAACGTCGGAGACTCCCCTTGTGCAAGAAACGAGCGCCTCCTGACTCTGTGGCTCAAGCTAGCCCATAAACAGGGCACTACATTCATTAGTGTGCACACCCCAACACTGGAAGCCACAGAGGTGACCAAAGAGTAATTCTACTCCAGCCTCCAACAATCCCTGTCCCGAGACTCAACGGGTCGCAAGCTGAACGTCCTTGGCAACTTTAACGCCAGAGTTGGAAAGGACACACACCTCTGGGGAGGTGTGATCAGCAGAGAGGGGTTAGATAAAACCAACTCCAATGGTACCCTTCTCCCGACTAATTGCTTAGTACTTTACCTTGTCACAACCAACGGATTGTTCCGTCAGAGAGACAAGTACAAGGTTTCATGGCAACACCCTCGCTCCAAGCACTGGCATCTGCTGGACTACGACATTGTCTGAGCGAGTGTCTGAAAGGACGTCAGCATCACCCGCAACCTGATTGGAGCTAAACACTGCTCAACAAACCACTGCCTAAACCGCTCTGTCACCTCTATCAACGTAGCCCCAAAACAGCGGCAGCAACAGAAGCAATGCCGCGGAAAAATCAACGTTGGAGCACTCAA
Source organism: Somniosus microcephalus (assembly GCF_052327205.1). NCBI lineage: Eukaryota > Metazoa > Chordata > Chondrichthyes > Squaliformes > Somniosidae > Somniosus > Somniosus microcephalus. The sequence goes on from NC_141008.1 coordinate 3,216,345, forward strand.
AGAACATGCTAAGAAAGCCCTATTCAACCTATGCCTCAAAACCAACCTGCCGACTCCCAGTGATTCAAAGACACAGAGGCCTAGAAATTCAGTTTGGGCCCGCCAGTTCGCTTGCGTCCAGAAGTTACCGCTGCACGCGGAGCCACTTGCGCCCGCCGGAAATTCAGTTTCAGCGCCCCAAGTCGAAGCCGGCCGCTATTCAACGGTGTGGCCGCCCCCGCTTGGGGCGCTGAAACTGAATTTCGGCACGCTAGGTGCCGCAGCGCCACCCGCTGTGGAGCGGCAGGCTGCGGTACTGCAGGCCTTCCTCCCTCTCTTAAGGGGGAGGTGCCTGCAAAAGCGAGATCGCCGCTCCCTAGTGCCGGCAAATGAGCCCGGCACCACGGAGAAGTTCCTGGCTCCCGGAAAACAGCCGGCAATGCCGCGGGGGTGGGGGGTGGAGGAGGCCGGGGAAGGAGGTGCGGGCAGGCGGCCGCTGAAAAAGCGGCCGGCCGCACCTCCGCCTTAACTCGCCCCACTAAGGCTGCAGGGCGGCCCCGTTTTCAGATCACTGTTTGCGGCCGCTGCGGAAGAGGCGGCCGCAACTAAATATGGCGGTCGGGTCGGTAGCGGGGCAGTAGCGGGGCACCGCACACCGATGACGTCATCGGTGGCGGCGCAGCGCTACTGGCTTATGCCGCCATTACCGCAGCGCTGAACATCAGCGCAATCTCAGCAAGTGGCGCAAAAGCCCTCTTTGGGCGAAAACTGGGCGCAAAGCCTACTGAATTTCTAGCCCTGTCCACAGCACCTGTTCTGCATTCAAGGCCTACATAATCAGCACCTGTGAGGAGACGCTCCATCACTCGACCAGGAAACACCAAGACTGGTTCGACGAGAACGACCAGGAGATCCAGGAGCTAATAAACTGCAAGCACAAGGCATTCCTGATCTGGAAACTGTAACAGAACTCGAGAGCAAGAAAGCAGCTCCACAGACGCCTGAATGCCGAGGCCCAACAAAAATCTTGCGACCTAAAGAACAGATGGCAGTTAGAGAAAGCGAAGGAGATCCAGCAGCTAGCCGACAACCACGATGTGCATGGATTCTTTAGCACCTACAGCACAAGAACCCAAAGTCCTACCCCACTGTGGGCCAGGAATGGAGAGGTACTCATCAAGGACAGAGAAGCAGTCAGTGCCCGCTGGAAGGAACTCTTCGAAGAGCTCCTTAACTGAGACTCTCTCTTCGACAAGAGTGTCCTCAACACCATCCCGCAGCAGGCTACCCACCCCATGTCAGCACAACCCCAACCCAGCATGTGGATGAAAAGGCCATTCGATAACTGAAGAATAACAAGGCCTCAGGAGCAGATGGAATCCCCGCCGCGGTACTTAAACATGGCAGAGAATCACTATTGGCGCGAAGACATGAACTCATTTCTCTTATTTGGCAGCAGGAGTGCATGCCAGGGGATCTCCGAGACGCCGTAATCGTGACCATTTTCAAGAAACGTGCCAAGTCCATTTGCGGTAATTACAGAGGAGTCTCCCTGCTGTCTGTCACAGGGAAAGTCATCACAAGAATCCACCTGAATCTTCTTTTCCCAGTCGCTGAAAAGCTTCTCCGAGAGTCGCAACGCTGATTACGCCCACTAAGGGGCACAATGGACATGTTCTTCACCACGCGATAACTAGAATAGAAATGCAGGGAAAAGCACCAACCACTCTACATGGCCTTCTTTGACCTCACAAATGCCTTCGACGCAGTCAAACCTGAGGGATTATGGAGTATCCTCCTCAATTTCGGTTTCTCTTAAATGTTTGTCACCATCCTCCTCCTGCTTCATGACGCCATGCAAGCCGTGATGCTGACCAACGTATCCAACACAGACCCAATTCACGTACGGACCGGGTTCTAGTAAGGTTGTGTCATCTCACCAACGGTTTTCTCGATCTTCCTGGCTGCAGTGCTCCATCTCGCCCTCTGTAAGCTCCCCGCTGGAGTGGAGCCAATCTATAGACAAACGGTAAACAGTTCAAGCTCCGTCGCCTCCAGTCCAGATACAAGGTCATCCCATTCTCTGTCATCGAATTACAGTATACAGACTATGCTTGTGCCTGCGCACACACTGAGCTCGAACTCCAAACCTTCGTCCAAACCTTCACTGAACTGAACGAGAGCATGGGCCTTACACTAAATATCCGTAAGATAAAGGTCCTCTACCGTCCTGCCCCTGCCACACATTACTGCTCCCCGATTATCAAAACCATGATGATGCCTTGGACAACGTGAAGCACTTTCCATACCTCGGGAGTCTACTGTCAACAAGGGCAGGCGTCGATAACGAAGTTCAACACCGCCTTCAGTGTGCCAGTGCAGCCTTCGGTCGCCTGAGGAAGAGAGTGTTTGAAGACGAGGACCTCAAACCTATCACCAAGCTCATGGTCTACAGAGCAGTAGTGATACTCGCCCTCCAGTATGCTTCAGAGGCATGGACCATATACAGCAGTCACCTCAAAGCACTGGAGAGGTACCACCAATGATGCCTCCGCAAGATCCTGCAAATCCACTGGCAGCATGGCTGCACCAACTTCAGTGTTAACGCTTAGGAAAACAAATCCAGTATGGAAGCATTGACCACGCACGATCAGCTCCGATGGACGGACCATCTCGTCCGCATGCCCGATACGAGATTCCTAAAACAAGCGCTCCGCTCGGAGCTCCGGCATGGCAAGAGAGCCTCAGGTGGGCAGAGAAAATGCTTCAAGGACACCCTCAAAGCCGCCTTGAAAAACTGTAACATCCCGATCGACACCTGGGAATCCCTGGCCCAAGACCACACAAAGTGATGGACGAGCATCCGTGAAGGCGCTGAACATCTCGAGTTTCTTTGCCAGGAGCTAGTGGAAGCCAAGCGCAAATAATGGAAGGAGTGCACGTCAACCCAAGCACCACCCAACCCATCCCTTCAACCACAGTCTGCCCAACCAGTGACAGAGAATGTAGTTCCCGCATCGGACTCATCAGTCACCTGAGAACTCAATTTAGTGTGGAAGCAAGTCATTTCGGTTGCGAGGGACTGCCTAAGAAGCAGACTGCCACTTCCCCATTGCACATTGCACAGCCTGGAACACAGCCAGCCCAGACTGCTGCCGCCCATGCAGAGTTGGTGCAGTCTGCAGCCGGGCCCTCCAGGCCCAGAGATAGTCGAGGGCGACCTTCAAAGCAACGTTTGGATCCAGCATTCAACAGCTTTCCACCAGCTTTGCTGCAGCCACTGGGGCCACATTACGGAGGAGCAGTACGGTGAGAAAGACGAAAGTGCGCAGGGGATGGAGGTCAACTCCGAGGCCGAACAGTAGAATCTATAAATACGTCGGGGGAATGCCTGTAGGAAAGTTCAAGATTGCTATTATGCTTGTTTACTGTTTCACCGTTTATCTCCATGTTGTGAGAACGAGTTTTGTAGTTCATGAATTGTTTGGTTTGTTTCTAATTGTTTGTACTGAATAAATGAAACAGAGTTTGCAATATAAATCATTTTTTTAATTTTTACTTTACAGCTTTCCTGATTGCACTCATTGCAGCTTTGCCTGGCAATAGGGGGTGTGGGATGCTTTCATTGATACGCTCCTTCATCCTAGAAGTCATCTTCTGTGTAAACGGTTAGAATCGATGTCTTATGAGACATTCACAGGCGGCCCTTCCAGGGGCAACATTGTGCGCCTCCCTCCCACGTAGGTCTTGCTGATCCTCCTCTTCATCCTCCTCAGGTCGTGCACCAATCCTTGGTGGCAATGGCTGTGTCTTCATGATTGCAATGTCATGAAGCATGCACATACAACAATCAAGAGGGAGATTCGCTCGGGAGAGTTCTGCAGCACTCCTCCTGAGTGGTCCAGACATGGGACCCGTTGTTTCAAGACACCGATCATCTGCTCTATGAGGATCCTGGTGGCGCTATGGCTCTCATTGTATTGCAACTCAGCAGTGGTGCCGAGGATCCATTCACACTGTGGTTGGAAGAGGTTCGCGATACTGGTCTGGTGCAGAATAAAGAAATATCGTGGCTGCTGCAAGGATAACGGGCATTGAGGCTGAGTATGAGGTGTTTGTTGTTACAGACCAACTAGCCATTCAGAGAGTGGAAGCCCATTTCATTTCGGAACACCTCTGCTCTCACATGCACTGCCCGCAATGCCACATGCTTGCAGTCAATGGTGCCCTGAACCATGGGGAAGTCCAGTATCCTTGCAAAGGCACATGCACGTTTGCGCCCTTTGTCCCGAGTCATGGGGAGAGATGTATGGGTGTCTCCTCTTCTACAAAGCCTTTGACACCTCCTGGATGCATCAATGAAGAGCGAACTGCGAGATATTCGGAGCCGCTGACTTAGAAATTCAGAGCCACTGTCACCTTCACTGCCACTGACAGAGATGTCCTGGTCCTGAGCTGAGTCTGCAGGTCTGGTTGCAGGAGGTGGCAGAGCTCAGTGACCACTTACTTGCTGAGGCACAGCCTTTGCAAGCACTGCTCTCAGACAAATGGAAATAAGAGGAGAATTGCTCGCTGAATAACCTGGGAGGGTATGGCCTCCTGTGCAGAGACCTGTTGGCTCTCCTCCTTCTGGCCACGTTTGCACTCTCTCTCTGTGTCTCTGCTGTCTCCGAAGGTGACGCTGGACGATGACGTCGTCCCGAATTAGTGCAGCCCTCATCGAAGCTTCTAAATATCGTTAGAAGGAAGGTGAAATACAAATGAACCTCCAACATGGTGCTCAGGACCCAAAACTCGTTCGGTCAGTGTCGAATCTCTCCAGACGTCTCTCTCACTCTCAGCCTGCGTGGACCTAAATATTGTTCCAACAAGAAAACGCAGGATGCTGCCGCCTTTAACTAACACTCCCCCAGCCCCTTGAAATTTCAATCTGCTATCTGCACTGACATTTGTATCAGATCAGAAGAACGCTTTCTTGGTTTCGGAGACTTTTCACCTGATGGCGAAAGGTCATCGACCTGAAACGTTAACTCGGTTTCTCTCTCTCTCCACAGATGCTGCCTGACCCGCTGAGTATTCCCACCATTTTCTGCTCTCATTTCAGATTTCCAGTATCCGCAGTACTTTGCTTTTGTTTTCACCTGATGCTCAGTATGGTTACTTAGAGTCACAGGAACAAACCCTGGCAGATCAGATCCACTTCTTTAAATGCCTGAAATATCCGCTAATCATTCAGTTCCAGTCAGTGTCTACTTCCCCACCCTCTCCAGTTCTGCATTAGTGGCACTGCTTCTGATGGTTGAAGTAGGATTACAAGGATAATTTACAATCTCAAAAAATCTTCAATCAGCTAGATATTAATACATTTATTTCTAATCATTTTTTTGAATGTGCAATTGGATCCCATGCCCGTCTGTCACAGTTCAGTGGATCTGTCAGTGAGATCCAGAGTGATTCTCTATTGCCTCCTGCTCTACTTCAGGATAAACAATCCCAGTTGATTGTAACTGAACTACTGAGGATAAGAAAATCCTTTGATATCATTTTGTCTAATATTCTCTGCACATGTTGGAAACAACAGGTGAAAAAGTACAAGGATAAATCTCATCCATTTGTGTTCAGATACTTTACAACAGCATTCGGCGGCACTTTGCCTGTGGGATAAATCGTCTGACATCGATGCTGATAAATGCATTTAGTGGGACATTACCTGGTCAATCATCACTATATACTTTAATTCAGAGTCCATTATCTGCAATGTTACTTGGCAAATCTTCCTTTAAATGAGCTACAATTTGTGTACTTCAGCAAAAATGCAGAAATCTCAATCTTCAAAACAGATCTGATAGCCCAATTATCTATATAACTGCAGTGCACTTGTATTTATTATCTTAGCACTTGCCTATTACATCAGTACATTTTACATATAATTGCCTGTAATTATTGCATGCCAAGATTGCAGTTTCTGTATTTTGCAGTTGCATTCATTTTCTTTTCTAAATATAATGGATATTCTAACCTGGAGCAGGAATCCAAGCGGGATTCCCTCTCCCTAACACAGGGGCACAGAAGCGAACTGCACCGCTCCAAATGCTGAAGGATCCCGGGACACGAAGGCTTCCTGAGAGGTTCTGGTCCTTTGTGTCCCGGGTACCTCGGGCGGTGCTTTCGTCTGCTAGGCTAAAGATAGATAGATCATTTAATCTCTCCTTGACCAAACATCTGTTACTTTCATGTTGTATTTATTCCCATTTAATTTATTGATTCCACAATGTATTCCAGATTATTTTAACAATAAACCCTGTATTCAGCTCCACAGGTAATAGAATTAGATGATAACATTGAATGTCACTAATGAGTTGCAGATTTCACCCTGAGTTCCACCAAACTGCTGCTCTTGCTCCCAGCCTGATGTATTAATTCCCTGTTGATTTCCCTTCCTCACAGTGAACTTAGTGGCGATTGTGATCCTGTCTCGGGGAAAGTGCGGACTCTCCAAATGTGTCACTCGCTACCTGGTGGCCATGGCAGCGGCGGATCTACTGCTCGTTATCCTCGACCTGATATTGAGGCACATTCCGATTGTTTATTGGGAACAGTTTGATTTCCTGTGGTCCATCCCCGTGTGTAATATCCACGCCGTCCTGCTGTTCGCAGCCACAGACTGTTCTGTCTGGTTCACCGTCACTTTCACCTTTGATCGATTTGTGGCCATTTGTTGCCAGAAGCTGAAAACTACATATTGCACCGAGAAAACGGCGGCTGTGGTTCTGGGAACAGTGACTGTGCTGAGTGGTTTAAAAAACATCATCTGGTATTTTATATTCAGTGGTTCGTATAAGATTGGGAACAACCCCTGGTTTTGTATTCTCTCATTGGATGCTTTGCTTTCACGGGTCTGGACAACAATCGAGCTCCTTCATTATATTGTCACCCCGGGGGTCCCATTTGTGGTGATTCTGCTGCTCAATGCTGTCACCGTCAGACACATTTTAGTGTCCAGCAGAGCCCGCAGGAGACTCCGGGGCACCAGCAGTGGGGGGAGTCCCAGAGACCCAGAGATGGAGAGCCGTAGGAAATCCATCATTTTACTGCTTGTCATCTCCGGCAATTTCATCCTGTTATGGGCAGCGTTTATGGTGAATTTTATAGGGATCCAGATGTTATATTTGGGGGATTATTCTTTAATTCTACCTTTTTATGTAGAGGAACTAGGATTCATGCTGCAGCTGCTGAGTTGCTGCACAAACACTGGCATTTATGCCGTGACCCAGACTAAGTTCAGAGAGCAGTTGAAGAATGTGGGGAAATATCCCTTTACCCTGATTGTAAAATTCATTAAAGGATGAGAAGAAGCGGAGACTTTGCAGCCTGAGTGTTGAGAGTTCCCTGGGCCTAATATTGTGGGACCCCGCACAACGATGGCATCTCTGGAGACCGGCACAATGATGGCGCCTCTGCAGACTCGCACAAAGATGGCGGCGCCAGCAAAATGATTGTGGCTCTGGGGCCCAGCAGAAAGATGGCGGCCCGGTGGCACAGCATAAAAGTGGTCCCTCTAGTGACCTGCACAAAGTTGGCGGCTCAGGCGCCCCACACAAAGATGGCTGCCCTCGGGCCCCGCACAAAAATGGCGGCTATGGGGACACGCACAATGATAGCGGCTCTGGGGCCTTGCACAAAATGGCGGCTCAGGCAACCCGCTCAAACTTGGCGTCTTTGCCGACCCGCACAAAGATCGCGGCTCTGGCACCCCGCAACATCATAGCTGCACTGGGACCCCAGTCAAAGATGGCGGCTGTCACTCGGGAGCCTTTCCCTGGAGGCGGGAAGCGAGAGTCCGGAGGGTTGCAGCAGCTGGAGCCTTGGTTACTGTGAGATCGGGTGGAGAGGCAGAGCAGCCAAGCCCGGCACAGCCCACAGGAGCGCGAGCAGCCCCGCCCGGGGAGGAGGAGGCCTGGCACCAGGGCTTTATTAATCATTATAACCCTTTATAATGCTTTTAAATCATTACACCTCTTTTCACATATTTATAAGGCTTTATAATTCATTATGACCATTAAAAAAACATAACGCATTTTAAATCATTATGTCAACTAATAAATCATTTTTATAATTCATTCTTGGGATGTGGGCACCACTGGCAAGGCCAGCATTTATTGCCCATCCCTAATTGCCCTTGAGAAGGTGGTGGTGAACGGCCTGAGACAAGCGAGAGTCTTGATGGGCCATTTCAGGGTCTAGTAAGAGTCAACCACATTGGAGTGTGTCTGGAGTCATCTTTCAGCCAGACATAGAAACATTGAAGATAGGAGCAGGAGTAGGCCTTTCGGCCCCTCGAGCCTGCTCCGCCAATTTAATGAGATCATGGCTGATCATCCAAATTCAGTACCATGACCCTGCTTTCTCCCCATATCCGTTGATCTCTTTAGCCTTAAGAAATATATCTAACTCCTTCTTGAATATATTTAATGAATTGGCCACAACTGCCTTCTATGGTAGACAATTCTACAGATTCACCACTCTCTGGGTGAAGAAATTCCTTCTCATCTCTGTCCTAAATGGCTTACCCCTTATCATTAGACTGTGACCCCCGATTCAGGACACCCCGCCATCGGGAACATCCTTCCTCCATCTAGCCTATCTAGTCCTTTTACAAATTTATAAGTTTCAATGAGATCCCCTTTCATTCTTCTAATCTCCAGCGAATATAAGCCCAATCGACCCAATCTCTCCTCATACATGATTCCTGCCATCGCAGGTATCAGTCTGCTGATTCTTCGCTGCACTCCCACCATCGCAAGAACATCCTTCCTCAGATAAAGCAACCAAAACTGCACACAATACTCAATGTGTGGTCTCTCCAAGGCCCTGCACAATTACAGCAAGACATCCTTCCTCCTGTACTCGAATCCTCTCGCTATGAAGGACAACATACCATTTGGCTTCTTAACCGCCTGCTGCACCTGCATACTTACCTTCAGCGACTGGTGCACAAGGACACCCAGGTCTCGTTGCAATTCCACTTCTCCAATCTAATGCCGTTCAGATAATAATCTGCATTACTGTTTTTGCCACCAAAGTGGAAAACCTCGCATTTATCCACATTATACTGCATCTGCAATGCATCTGCCCAATCACCCAACCTGTCCAAATCATATTGGACTTTCTCAGCAGCCTCCTCACAGCACACACACACACAAAGCTTTATGTCGTCTGCAAACTTGGAGATATTACATCTAGTTCCCTCGTCTAGATCTTTAATATATATTGTGAATAGCTGGGGTCCTAGCACCGATCCCTGCGGTAGCCCACTTGTCACTGCCTGCCACTCGGAAAAAGACCAGTTTATTCCAACTCTTTGCTTCCTGTCTGCCAACAGTTCTCTATCCAAGTCAGTACCGTACCCCCAATCCCATGTGCCTTAACATTACAAGATAATCTCTTATGCGGGACCTTATCAAAAGCCTTCTGAAAGTCCAAGTAAACCACATCCACTTGTTATTCCTTATCTATTCTACCAGTTACATCCTCAAAAAATTCCAGTATAGCAGTGAAGCATGATTTACCTTTTATAAATCCATGTTGACTTTATCCGATCCTGTTACTGTTTTCCAAGTGCTCTGTTATTACATCTTTTATAATGGGCTCTAGCATTTTCCCCACTACCGATGTCAGGCTTACCGGTCTATAATTCTCCATTTTCTCACTACCAGCTTTTATGAAAAGTGGGGTTACATTAGCTACCCTCCAATCCAAATCAAATCAAAATCAAATCAACTTTTATTGTCATTGTTAGTGCAAAAGTGCAATACAACGAAATGTAGGCTTGCTGCTCCCGAGAGTGTACATTTAGATTAAGACATTTAAACATTCAACATACATTTGGCTTGGACTACATTAACATAAACATAACCATAATAAAGTGCATTGGCAGATGTGCAGGTGTTGTATCCGTGTGTTAATGGAGACACGGAATGCAGGAGTTGGTTTCACAGGTGTTTACTGAACAATGTCTGGTGGTGAACGAACATATACAAGACACTATACAGGCATATATAGCCCGAGTGGCCATTACCAGCACTACAGTACACAGGGGGCTCTTAAAGGCACATACACCACAATTCCTCCCCTTTTAGACAACCAGTACATAACATGTTAAGTAATCATTAAGTAACATTTTACAAGAGCAACAATCTACACATTTGCGGCAGTTAATCAATTATAAGCCAGTCTCTCTGGAGGCTTCCTGACTCGGTCCGGATAACGCCTCGGTGGTGTAGTAGTTTTTGGTGGTGTAGTAGGTTCTTTTGGCAAGGTCGATTCGGCTTGAATGCCAGTGTTGGGTTCATCTGCTTCCAGTATCATCGGATCAGAGGTAGATACTATGGGTATCTCTGCTTCTTCATTAGGCGTATAGAGTTTTGGTGTAGGTTGTCCCGTTTCGGATGACTCTATGATCTGGTCAGCATGGCACCTTATTATGCTTTCTCCAATGTCCATGGTATACATCAGCGGTCCTAGTCGTGTGCAAATAGTTCCAGGCTGCCATTTCTCGGTATGGTAGTCCCGGGCCAAAACTTGTTGACCTATCTGGAAGGTTCTATTTGGCCTTTCATTCATGCCTTGAAATTGCCGGTTCTCCACGTCCCTTCTGATGTTTTGCTTGATCAAATCCAGCCGGCATCTTAGGCTTCTATTGAAGAACATTATGGCGGGAGTTTGGTTTGTAACCACATGTGTTGCATTCCTGTATGCAAACAAGAAGTTATCTACCTTATGCTGTAGATTTATGTCTTCATTACCCATGGCCTTTATGGCCTTCTTGAAGGTCTGGACAAACCTTTCAGCCAATCCATTGGTGGCGGGATGGTATGGGGCGGACGTGTAGTGCTTAACCCCATTGATTTTTAAGATCTTCCTGAATTCCTCAGACACAAATTGCGGCCCATTATCAGAACAGATCTGTTCAGGCAGCCCATTCCTGGCAAATATGGTCCTTAATACTGTGATGATTTTCTCCGTGGTGGTGGAGGACATCTTTATTACCTCCGGCCACTTGGAGTGTGCATCAACCGCGATTAAGAACATTGAGTCCATAAATTTACCAGCAAAGTCGATGTGTACCCTTTGCCATGGAGATGAGGGACACTCCCATGGATGTACAGGGGCTTGTGGTGGGGCGTTTTGGACCTTCTGGCATCCTAGGCAGCTCTTGGTCATTTGTTCGATGTCTCCATCGATACCTGGCCACCACACAAACGCTCTGGCTAGGTTCTTCATTTTCACTCCACCCAGATGCGCCTCGTAAAGCACCTTTAGCACTTTATCCTGGAGGTTGGGTGGAATCACCACTCTGGATCCACACACCAAGGTTCCTCGGCACACTGACAGCTGTTCTCTTCTTTGCAAGAATGCTGGCAACAGTGGTTCGCCATGTGCTGGCCATCCCTTCACCGTTAAATCGTAGACTCGTGAGAGAGTCGGGACATTTCTCGTTTCCCTTTCAATGGCAGCATTTGCTACTGGTAGAAATTCCACTATGGTTGAGTGGAACATCTCCACTGGGTTCACTGTATGTGCCTCTTCTACCGTTCGCAACGGTAGGCACGATAAACCGTCAGCATTCTCATGCTGTTTTGATCCTTTGTATTCTATGTCATATTGGTGTGCCCCTAGGAGAAGGGACCACCTCTGTAGCCTTTGCGCTGTCGTAATGGGAACACACTTTTTAGGTTGAATGTGGAGACGAGGGGTTGATGGTCAGTCAACAATGTAAATTTTTGTCCATGTAGGTAATGGTTGAATTTCTTCACTCCCCATACCAGGCTGAGTGCTTCCCTGTCGATCTGGGCATAGTTACGCTCAGCTGAGTTCAATGAGCGTGACACAAAAGCTATTGGCCGCTCCGAGCCATCACGGAATCTATGCGATAACACCGCTCCTATGCCATAAGGCGATGCATCGCACGCCAGTCTGATTGGCAGTGATGGGTTGTAATGAGCCAAAACTTCCTTGGACGTGATGAAGCCTTTGCATTTATGGAAGGCACGTTTACAGTCTTCGCTCCATTTCCAAACTACTCCCGTTTGTATCAGTTCGTTAAGAGGGTGCAGAAGAGTTTACAAGTTCGGTAAAAATTTATGATAGTAATTTATCAATCCCAGGAACGACCTTAATAGTGAGACATTTTCAGTTGCTGGCGTTTTTATGACCGCTTCAATGTTTTCAGATGACTTATGTAACCCTTCCTCGTTAATTATGTGGCCACAATATGATATTTGTTTCTGGAAAAATTCGCACTTGGGGCGATTTGCTCGTAGGCCCTGTTCTCTCAGCCTAGTGAGCACCTGCTCCAAATTGGCAAGGTGCTCGTTGTCGTTTTCTCCTGTTACAAGGATGTCGTCTATGTAGCATTGAGTCCCCGGAATCCCTTGGAGGACTTGCTCCATAGTTCTTTGCCAGATAGCTGGAGCTGATGCTACTCCGAAAACCAGTCGATTGTACTGGTACAGGCCTTTGTGTGTATTTATCGTGAGATGCTTTTTAGAGGCCTCTTCAAACTCCATCTGTAGATATGCCTGTGCCAAGTCAATTTTGGTGAAACGTTTCCCTCCGGATAGTGAGGCAAAAATATCTTCTATCCTCAGAAGAGGATACTGTACCGTGTGAAGGACCGGATTTACAGTCACCTTGAAGTCCCCACAGATGCGAATTTTTCTCTGTTCTTCAGGTTTATCATTATTCAACATTTTCTTCATGACCGGGACGATGGGTGTTGCCCACTCGCTCCAATCTATCTTGGATAATACGCCTGCCTTTTCCAAATTCTCCAGCTCTGCCTCGACTGCAGGACGAATTGCGTATGGCACCGGCCTTGCCTTAAAAAACTTGGGAATTGCCGCATCTTCCACTTTTATTGAGGCGGTGACGCCTTTCAAGGTTCCTAGTTCCTGTTGAAATACTCCCTTGGCGTTGGCCAAGATGTCTTTTAAACGTTCAGGTATGACGTCATCGTCATTTTTTTTCTTACTGTTCATTTTTAGTGCCTGAATGGAGTGCCAGTCTAAACGTATCTTCCTGATCCATTCACATCCCAACAGCGGTGGACCACCATCTTGCAGAACGTTTAAATACAACTTCTGTATTTCCTTGGCGTTGTATACAACAGGCACCCTTATTTTCCCTTTTGGGTATACTTTCTGCCCCGTATATGTTTTCTTATAATGGATGTGTCTTTCAAAGGTATATGCGGAAATAGCCGCTCGTAATCCCGTCAACATATGACGGTCAGAGCTGATCCTTTATCTAGCTCCATTTTAACTGGGGACCCCGCTATCGTGAGGGCAACCCAAATGGTCTGATAATCTTCTGTGGCAATTACATTATGTAATTTGAGACAGCTTAGTCTCTTGTTTCCAGAGTCACTATCACTCTTCTGGTCTTCGGAGTTACTGTCCGTCATCAATTGTCCCTTTCTATACTTTTCCTTATTGATTTTTTTCCTGTCCGTGGGTTTTTTGTTTCCAGATCGGCATACATGTGCAATGTGTCCAATCTTTCCGCATTGCCTGCATGCTTTGTCCTTGAACCAGCAGTCCCTCTGGTCATGGGTGGATCTGCCGCAGTGATAACATCTCTCAAAACCCTGTGTCATTTCATGGGTGTCGAAGTCCTGTGGCTTTTGCTGTATCTCTGCAGCTCCTCTTGCAGCTGCTTCGTATGATACAGCCACACTGAAAGCCTTGTCCATTGTCAAATCTTTCTCAGAAAGTAGCCTTTTCTGTGTTCCTTCACTTAGGGGACCGCAGACGAATTTGTCTCGCCAGTCCTGCCCCGAATTGGCAGTGCTTTGACAGTTTCCTTAATTCGGTGAGGTAATCAGCGTTACTTTCATTCTTGTGCTGATCCCTCCTGAAGAAATTGAATCGTTCCGCTATCTGCAGCGGTGTTGGGTTTAAGTGCTCCTGTAGGGTATCAACAATCTCCTTAAAATTCTTGTCCTTCGGTTTGGCTGGAGTGGTTAAGTTTCATAACAGCCCGTATGTCCTTGCGCCCATTAGATTTAGAAGTACTGATGCCTTTTTATCATCCTCTATTTTATTTGCTGTGCAATACACCTCCACTCTTTCCACATATGTGGCCCAATCCTCTATATCGCTATCGAAAGCAGTAATATTGCCAGTCTTAGGTATCTTGAAAAAAAAATGGCAACTCCCGCGCTTTCCTTTCTTCCCCGCAGAAAAAAATGGCGCCTCCCGTGCTTTCCCGCCGCTGCCACTGCTGACAATGCTGTTCTCCGCGGTTTTTATTTACATAGGTATTTATAATAGGTGGAGACTCATTCCCGCCGGACTCTTTGGGAATTTTCCCTCCCTCTGCTTGGTCCGAACGCCAACCTGCTTTGCAGCGCCGGCCATCTCCCGAGTGCTCCACCCTCCGTTTCTGTTTGCCTCCACCTTCGCTGCTCGGCCCCGCTGCAGAGCCAGCCGATGGAGCCCCAGCCCGCCGCCCAGGAAAGATTATTGCAGTTCCTGCCACCAGCTTGACCAGCTGGTGAAACCACATTTTTTCTTTGACTTTCGCCTGAGGAATCGATCTCCTTGAGGTGCTGCGAATTGCAGGTAAGTCCTTTTCCAATTCGTCACCACTGTTGTATCCATGTGTTAATGGAGACATGGAATGCAGGAGTTGGTTTCACAGGTGATTACTGAACAAAGTCTGGAGGTGAACTAACAGATACAAGACACTATACAGGCTTATATAGCCCGAGTGGCCATTACCGACACTACAGTACACAGGGGGCTCTTAAAGGCACATACTCCACAGCAGGCTTTAGAGTTTATTTGTGGAGTTCAGTAGGATGACAGCCCTGGGAAAGAAAATGTTCCTAAATCTGGTCGTACGGGTGCGAATGCATCTGTAGCGTCTCCCCGATGGCAGGAGGGCGAACAGACTGTGGCTGGGGTGGGTAGGGTCTTTGATGATGGACCGTGACCTCCGTAAACAGCGTTTCTGGTTTATGTGCTCTATGGTCGGTAGCCAGGTGCCGGTAATGCGTTAGGCAGTTTTGACTACCCGCTGCAAGGCTTTCCAGTCATAGTCGCTACAGCTGCCATACTATACTGTGATACAATTCGTCAGGATGCTCTCTATTGTGCAGCAGTAAAGGTTAGAGTGGATCAGGGGTGACAGGTTACATCCCGTCAACCTCCTTAGGAAATATAGGCGCTGCTGGGTCTTCTTCACCAGAGAGGAGGTATTGAGGGACCAGGAGAGGTCTTCCGTGATGTGGACTCCGAGGAACTTAAAGCTGTCCACCCTTTCCACCACAGCCCTATTGATGTGGATGGGGGTGTGACTTCCGCCTTGAGACTTCCTGAAGTCCATAATGATTTCTTTGGTTTTCTTGATGTTAAGGGCCAGGTTGTTATCAGCGCACCACTTCACCAGTTGCTGGACCTCCTCCCTGTAGGCTGACTCATCGTTGTTGGTGATCTGGCCTACTACCGTGGTATCACCCGCAAACTTGATGATGTTGTTGGAACCATGAACAGCCACACAGTCGTGGGTGAAGAGGGAGTAGAGGAGGGGGCTCAGCACACATCCTTTTGGTGCCCCCGTGTTCAGGGTCGGGGTGGGAGGTGTGGTTACCTAATTTGACAGGCTGGGGTCTGTTTGTTAGGAAGTCCAGGGTCCAGTTGCAGAGGGAAGTTTTCAGGCCAAGAGTGTGGAGTTTGGTGGCCAGCATGTTGTGGACGATAGTGTTGAATGCTGAGCTGTAGTCTATGAACAGCATTCCGATGTAGGTCTCCTTACAATCTAAGTGATTCGGTGCCGAGTGTGGAGCAGTTGTGATTGCATCCTCCGTTGATCTGTTTGCACGATAGGCAAACTGGTGTTGGTCAAGAGAGGCGGGAACACTGGCTTTGATGTGAGCCAGGAACAGTCTCTCGAAACACTTCATTATGATGGGTGTGAGTGCGACAGGTCGATAGTCGTTCAGGCACGTCACAGCCGTTTGTTTTGGCACAGGAATAATGGTAGCGGTCTTGAAGCATGTAGGGACTACTGCCTGGGCCAATGACAGATTGAAGATGGCGGTGAAGACATCAGCCAGCTGATCAGCACAACCTTGAGTACCCGTCCAGGGATACTATCCGGTCCAGCAGCCTTTCGTGTGTTCACTCCACGTAGAACACCCCTTACATCGGCGGTCGACAGAGTGATCACTTGGTCTTCCAGGGGTGGCAAGGCTTTTGCAGCCGGCTCCCTGTTGTCCCTGTCATCCATGGGAACTGTTCCAGACTCTATAAAATTTTGGAAGATGACCAGCAATGCATCTACTATTTCTAGGGACACTTCCTTAAGTACCCTTTGATGTAGATTATCAGGCCCTGGGGATTTATCGGCCTTCAATCCCGTCAATTTCCCTAACACCATTTCCCTACGAATACTGATTCATTCAGTTCCTCCCGCTCAGTAGAACCCATGTTCCCTGACATCTCTGGGAGGTTATTTGCATCCTCCTTTGTGAAGACAGAACCAAAGTGTGTATTAATGGCCTGCCATTTCTTTGTTCCCCATTATAAATTCCCTTGATTCTGACTGCAAGGGACCTATACTAGACTTCATCAATATTTTTCTCGTTACATATCAATAGAACCTTTTACAGTCAGTTTTTATGTTCCCTGAAAGCTTACTCTCATACTCTATTTTCCCGCTCTTGATTAATCCCTTTGTCCTCCTTTGCTGGATCCTAAACTGCTTCCAATCCTCAGGTATGCTGCTTTTCTGGATAATTTATATGTCCTCTTCTTGGATCTTATGCTATCCATAATATCCCTTGTTAGCCACGGTTGAGACACATGTTTTGCTTTATTTTAATGCTAAACAGGGATGAACAAATGCTGTAGTTCATCCATGCGATCTATAATATTTGTCGTTGCCTATTCATGGTCAACCTGTTAAGTAACGTTCCCCAATCCATCCTAGCCAACTCGCGCCTTATACACTCGTAGTTTCTCTTATTTAAATTCAAGACCCTCGTCTCTGAGTCAACTACTTCACTCTCCATCTTACTGAAGAATTCTATCTTATTATGATCGCTCCGACCCAAGTGGCCTCGCACAACAAATTGCCAATTAATCCTTTCTCACTACATAATATCCAGTCTAAGATGGCCTGATCTCTAGTTTTTTCCTCGACATATTGGTCCAGGAAACCATCCCGTATACACTCCAGGAATTTCTCCTGCACAGTATTGTTACTGATTTGGTTAGCCCAATCTATATGTAGATTAAAGTCACCCATGGTAACTGCTGTGCCCTTATTGCAAGCATCTCTAATTTCCCGTTTAATGCCATCCCCAACATCAGCATTGTTATTTGGGGGGTCTATATACAAATCCCACTAAAGTTTTCTGCCGCATGGTATTTCTCAGCTCGACCCATACAGATTCCACATCATCAGAGCTAATATCCTTCCTTACTATTGTGTAATTCTACTCTTTAAGCAGCAATGCTAACCTACCTCCTTTTCCTTTTTGTCTGTCTTTCCTGAATATTGAATAACCCTGGATGTTGTGTTCCCAGACTTGGTCAACCTGGAACCATGTCTCTGTAAACCCAATTATATCATATCAATTTACATCTATTTGCGCAGCTAATTCATCCACCTTATTACGAATGCTCCTCGCATTAAAACACAAAGCCTTCAGGCTTGTGCTTTATTAACACTCCTTTAAGAATTATTATTTACTGTGGCCATGTTTGATTTAAACTCATGATTTCTCTGACTGCCACTTTTGCTTTTCTCCTTCCTGTCTTTTGCTTCTCTCCTTGCTTCCCTTCCTCTGCCTCCCTGCACAGGTTCCCAACCCCTGCCATTTTAGTTTCAACTCTCCCCAACAGCACTAGCGAACACTCCCCCTAGGACATCGGTCCCGGTCCTGCCCAGGTGCAAACCGTCGAGTTTGTACTGGTCCCACCTCCCCCAGAACCGGTTCCAATGACCCAGGAATTGAAGTCCCTCCCCTGTGCACCATTCCTCTAGCCACGTATTCATCAGAAATATCCTTCTATTTCTACTCTGATTAGCATCTGGCACTGGTAGCAATCCTGAGATTACAACATTTGCAGTCATATTTTTTAATTTACCTCCTAATTCCCTATTTTCAGTTTTTAGGACATCATCCCGGTTTTTGCCTACATCGTTGGTATGTATATGCACCACGACAACTGGCTGTTCACCCTCCCCCTCCAGAATGCACTGCCGCTGCTCCGATACATCCTTAACCCTTGCACCAGGGAGGAAACATACCATCCTGGAGTCTCGTTTGCAGCCGCAGAATCGCCTATCTATTACCCTTACAATAGAATCCCCCATCACTATAGCTCTCCTGCTCTTTTTCCTCCCGTCCTGTGCAGCAGGACCACCATTGGTGCCAGGAAGTTGGCTGCTGCTGCCTTCCCACGATAAGCCATCTCCCTCAACAACATCCAAATTAGTATATCTGGTTGAGAGCGGGATGGCCACAGGGGACCCGTGCATTACCTGCCTGCGCCTACTATTCTGCCTGGCGGTCAACCATTCCCTTCCTGCCTGTGCAGACGTTAACTGCGGTGTGACCAACTGATTAAATGTGATATGCACGACGCCCTCAGCATCATGAATGCTCCAGTATGTATCCCTTCGCAGCTCCAGCGCTGCAGTGCACTCTGCCAGTAGCGGCAACTGGATACACTTTCCACACACATAGTCGTCAGGTACCTGGTAAGGACGGCAGATTTCCATCCCTAAAATGCCATGGGTGAACTGGATGGGTTTTTATGACAATGCAGTACCTTCATAGTCACCATTACTGACTCTAGCTTTTTATTCCAGATTTGTTTAATTAACTGAATTTAAAAATCCCAACTTGTAGGATTTGAACTTAGGATCATGCATCCAGGCATCTTGTTTTCTAGACCAGCAACATAACCACTGTGCTAACGTACACATCAAATATATCGCCATTCCTTCATCGTCACTGGGTCAAAAGCCTGAAATTCCTTACGTTACAGTAATGTGGGAGCACCTTCACCACAGGGACTGCAGCGGCTCAAGATGGAGCCCCGACATTTTCAAATGGGTAACTAGGGATGGATAGTTATACTGGCCTTGACAGTGTCACCCATATCCTGAGCAGAAATGCATTGAATTATAAAATCATTGATTTTAATTCTATTTTATTATTTCTTTGATTGAATCAAGAGAAGGCCTATGTTCAGATTGGGGCTTCGAGTACGTTAAACAAATTGACAACACAACTTGGATCACCAATTCTGTGGTTGTATGATTGATACTACTCACACTTTTCCAATTCCACTATCCTTACAAATGGCGCTTGCTAAATTATCACATATTACCAAAATTGAAGCCCATGGCATTAAAGTGGGTGGTGTTGGGTGTATCAGTATGTAAGAGAGAATTACAGTGAGGGGTGTAGAAGCGTGTTACAGTGAGGGGGTTGGGTTATATCTGAGTGTTAAAGTAAATGGTGTGGGGTAAAGTAGTGTTACAGTGAGGGGTGTGATGTTTATCTGAGAGTGTTACAGTGAGGGGTGTGAGGTATATCAGTGTTACAGTCATGGTTGTTTGGTATATCAGAGTGTTACATTCGGGTGTGGGTTTATATCAGTGTGTTACAGTGAGGGGTGTCGGGTATATCACAGTATTAAATGAATGGCATGGGTTTATAAGATTGTTACAGTGAGGGGTGTGGGGTATATCAGAGAGTGCTACAGTGAATGGTGTGGGGTATATCAGTGTTACAGTCAGGGGTATTTGGAATATATGAGTGTTACAGTGAGGGGTGTGGGGTATATCAGATTGTTACAGTGAGGGGTGTGGGGTATATCAGAGTGTTAAAGTGAGGGGTGTGGTGTATATCAGTGTGTTACAGTGAGGGATGTGGGGTATATCAGATAGTGTTACAGTGAGAGGTTTGTGGTATTTAAGATAGTGGGGTGTATCTGAGTATTTAAGTGAGGGGTGCTGGGAATATCAGAATGTCGTGAGGTATACCAGATTGTTGGAGTGAGGGTTGTGTGGTATACCAGAGTGTTAGAGGGAGGGCTGTGGGGTATAGCAGCGTGTTGCAGTGTGGGATGTTTATTATATCGGTGTATTACATTGAGGTTTGTGGGGTATATCAGAGCGTTACATTGAGGGGAGTGGGGTATATCAGAGCAGAGAGTGTCAAAGCGAGGTGAGGTGGGTATATCAGTCTGTTACAGTGAAAGGTTTGGGTTACGTAAGATGATTAAAGTGAGGGGTGTATCAGAGTGTTAAAGTGAATGGTGTGGGGTTTATCAGTGTTAAAGTGAGGTGAGTGTTCCATTACTCTCTATTTAACCCATGAGTACCTGCCTGTTCCAATGAAAGTTCAACGAGCTGATGCTACCTGACCAGCTGAGTGTTTCCAGCATTTTCTGTTTTTACTTCAGAGTTCAGCATCTGCAGTATTTTGCTTTGGTGCACCTGCCTAGAATTGTTTGAATGGACACTATTGCAGGAGCTTTAATAACATAATAAACAGGAGCCCTGCACAAAGATTGCAGCACACGCGAACCGCACAAAGGTGGTGGCAGCCGCGCCTTTCACAAAGCTGGCGTCTCCGGCCAACCCGCCCATCAAAAAGATGGAAGCTTTGGTGCCCCGCACAAAGATGGCAGCTCTGGGGCTCCGCACAAAGATGGCGGCAAACCCATGCAGCACAAAGAATGCAGCTTTAGTGTCCTGCACAAAGATGGCACCATGATGGGTCCCGCGCAAAAAAAGCTGGCTCCGCAGCCCCGCACAAATATGGCAGAACTGGAGACCCGCACAAAAGTGTTGACTCCAGGGCCCTGCCCAAAGTTGGCAGCACCCACGCCCCCACAAACATGGCGGCTCCAGCGCCCCGCATAAAGATGGCGGCTCTGGGTCCCAACACAAAGATGGCAGATCTGGCGCCTCCCCCACAAAGATGGCAGTACCCGCACCCAGCACAAAGATGCCAACTCTGGAGACCTGCACATCGATGGCGGCTCTAAGAAATAGGAGCAGGAGTAGGCATTTGTCTCTTTGAACCTCTCCGCCATTCAATATGATCATGGCTGATCTTCTGCCTCAACTCCACTTTCCTGTACTATCCCCATATCCCTTAATTCCCTCAATAGTCAAAAATCCTTTGTTCTCCATCTTGAATATACTCAACGCCTGAGCCTCCACAGCCAAAGAGTCACCACCCTCTGAGTGAAGAAATTTCTCCTCATCTCAATCCTAAATGGCCGACCCCATTTTCTGAGAATGTGACCCCTTGTTCTGGACTCCCCAGCCAGGAGAAACATCCTCCCTGCATTTGCCCTGTCAAGCCCTGTAAGCATTTTGTATGATTCAATGAGATCACCTCTCATTCTTCTTAACTCTAGAGTATATAGGCCTGGTCTACTCAATCTGTCTTCACAGGACAATCCCCCCATCCCAGGAACCAGTCTGGTAAACCTTCGTTGTACTCACCCTTTGAAAAGTATACCCTTCCTTAGGTAAGGAGACCAAAACTGTATATGGTACGCCAGGTGTGGTCTCACCAGGGCCCTATATAATTGCAGGAAGATATATTTATTTTTGATGGCACAGAGTAGAAGGAGATTTTCCGTATACCTAACAGTTGCTGCAAAATGAGAGATTACAAAATGCTGAGGTACTGAGGGATCTGGGGGTCCTTGTACATGAATCACAAAAAGTTAACATGCAGGTACAGGAAATAATTAGGAAGGCAAATGGAGTGTTGGCCTTTATTGCAAAGGGAATGGAGTTTAACAGTAGGGAAGACGTGTTACAACTGTACAGGGCCTTGGTGAGACCACGCCTGGAGTACTGCATACCATTTTGGTTTCCTTATTTAAGGAAGGATATACTTGCATTTAGTCAGTTCAGAGAAGGTTCACGAGGTTGATTCCGGAGATGAAGCGGCTGACTTATGAAGAAAGGTTGAGCAGGTTGGGCCTATACTTATTGGAGTTTAGAAGAATGAGAGAGCATCTTATTGAAACATATAAGAATCTGAAGGGTCTTAACAGGTTAGATGCAGGGAGGATGTTTCCCCTCCTGGGGGAATCTAGAAATGGGGGCATAGTTTCAGAATAAGGGGTCACCCATTTAAATCGGCAATTAGGAGGAATTTCTATTATCAGAGGGTCGTAAAACTTCCCTCTACACTGTCGCTTCACACACTCCCAGGGCAGGCACAGCACGGGTTAGATATAGAGTAAAATCCCACTGCACTTTCCCGTCAGCTGTTGTTTTATGGGTAGCTTTGTGGGATCATTAATCTGTAGCTCACAATGCAGTACTGACACAGCGAATGTTTGATGGGACATTGTAGAGATGCTTTAACCTGTATCCAACCCATGCTCTACCTAGAACGGCCGCAGCTGATTGGAAGTTCGTAACACCGCTATTCATGACAGGAGGGAGAGAGAAAATAGGGAACTACAAGCTACTTAACTTGGCATCCATCATTGGGAAAATGCTGCAATCCATTATTAAGGGAGTAGTAGCAGGACATTTAGAAAATCATAATACCCCTCACTGTAACACAATCATATAACCCACACTCCTCACAGTAACGCTCTGGTATAACCCACACCTCTCACTGTAACACTCTGAAATACCCCACACTCCTCACTGTAACACTCTGATATAACCCACACATCTCACTGAAACACTCTGATATAGAACACAACACCCCTCACTTTAACATTCTGATATAACCATACCCCTCACCCTAACACTGATATACGCCACACCCTCAATGTAACAGTCTGATATACCCCACACCTCTCACTGTATCACTCTGACATACACCACAACCCTAATTGGAAAACGAATGATATATGCCACACCCCTCACTGTAACACACTGATATACTGCACACCCCTCACGTAACACTGATACACCGCACAGCCTTCAATGTAACCCTCTGATATACCCCACACTGCCTCACTGTAACACTCTGATATACGCCACCGCCTCACTGCAAAACTCTGATATACCCCAAACGCCTCATTGGAAACGTCTGATATATCCCACATTCCTCAAGTGTAACACTCTCATATACATCAGGCACCTCCCAGTAACACTCTGATATACACCACACATCTCCCAATAACACTCTGATATAACCCACACTCGTCATTGTAACACTGATATACCCCACATCCCTCACTGTAATACGCTGATATACCCCACACCCCTCCCAGTAACACACTGATAAACGCCCAACAACTTACTGTAAGACTAAATAAGCCCCACACACCTCACTGTAACACACTGATATAACTGTCACCCCCAATGTAACACACTGATATATCAGACTCCAATCAATTTAACTCTCTGATCTACCCCACGCGCCTCACTGTAACAGTGGTATACCCACACCATACAAAGTAACAATGATATAACCCAAACCCCTCACTGTAACTCTCTGACTTACCCAGCATCCATCATTATAACACTCTGATATACACCACACCCCTCCCTCTAACAGTCTGATGTACACCACATCGCTCACTTTAGCACTCTGATATACCCTACACCCCTCACTGTATCACTCTGATAGAGCCCACACCCCTCATTGTAAAACTCTGATACACCCCACACCCCTCAATGTATCACTGATATACCGCACACCCCTCACTGTATCACTCTGATATACCCCACACCCCTCACTGTAACACTCTGATATAACCCACACCACTCACTGTAACACCCTGATATACCGCAAACAACTCTCAGTAACACACGGATATTCCCCACACTCCTCACTTTACCACTCTGAGATAAAACATGCTTATTGTTTTAATATTCCGTTAAACCCAACATAAATGTTTAAAAAATGTTAATTACCTCAAATCCCTCACTGTAACACTCTGTTAAACCCCAACTCCTCAAAGTAACACGATGATATATACCAGAACCATATCCCACATGGTAACACATTTTGAAACAACACACCGATCACTGTAATACAATGATATTCATCATACCAATCACTGTAATACTCTGATGTTTCCTATAACCCTATTGCAACTCCGTGTTAAATACACCAATACTCTTACTGGAACACTGTCCGATATTCCGCACAAACCTCACTGAAGCAATCTGATATAAATATCAGCCATCACTGCAACACTCAGATATACGCCTCAACAATTAATGTTGCAGTCTGATATAACCTTCATCCATCAATATAACACACTGATACAAACTTCATCCCTCACTGTAATATTCTTATGTACCCCACACCCCTCTGTCAAACTCTGATATACCACACACTCCTCACTGTAACACTGATATAGCCCAAACCCCACTGTAACAATGAAATACCCCACACCCCTCAATGCAACACACTGATGTACACCACACCTCTCACTGCAACACTGATATACTCCGAACCCATCACAGTAAAACTGATATACCCCACACCTTTCACTGTAACACTCTGATTTACATCACACCCCAAATTGTAAAACTAATGATATAAGCCGCACCCCTCACTGTAACACTCTGATAAACCCCACAACACTCATTAACTCTGATATACCCCACAGCCCTCACTGTAACACTCTGCTATACACCCACACCCCTCACTGCAAGACTCTGATTTATCCCACATCCCTCAGTGTAACACCGATATACCCCACACCTCTCGCTGTAACACTGATATACACCACACCTCTCACTGTTACATGGGTATACCCCACACACTTCAATGTAACACTCCGATATTCCCCCACGGCCCTCACTGTAAAAAACTGAAATAACACAAACCCCTCACTGTATCACTTTCATATACCCCACACACCTCACTGTAACACTCTAATATACACCACATAATTCAATGTAACACCCCGATAAAGCCCAAGCCACTCTCAGTAACAGTCTGATATACCCTTCAACCCTCCCTGTAACAGTCTGATATAACCCACAACGCTCACTGGAAAATTCTGATATACCACACACACCTCAATTTAACACTCAGATACACCCCACAACCCACACTTTATCTGACAGGGTTAAAGAGACATTGCAATGTGAGGTAACAGTGAAAGGGTTTGATAGGATAGACGTCGAGATGTTTCCACTTGTGTAGGTGTCTGAAGCCAGGTTTAGAAATATAACATAGTCACTAATAAAGCCAGTAAAGAATTCATGAAGAACTTCACCACACAGGGTGGTTCCAATCAGGAACATGGAGCAGTTGAGGCGAATAGCATCGATGCATTTAAGGGGGGAGCTGGATAAGTCTCTGAGGGAGAAAGGAATTGAGGGATACACATGCAGGATTATATTCAGTCGGGTGGCTGGAGGCTCGTATGGAGCAGTTGGTACAGTCTCAGTGCAGGGGTTGCATTCTGTCTGGATGTCACTGCCCAGAACGCTTGGTGTTCAGAAGCTGAGTGCTGCAGTGGAATCAAACACTGAGACGGTTTGTATCACTGGTATCCATTGCGGGTATTCTTATTGATCATTAATTGAGAGATTAAATTGCTCACTTTGTTACTTTCTACCTCACCTGTTCTAAATACATTTTATCAGAGATATTTTTTTCTGACACACAAGTACTTAGTCATAGGGGGAATCATTTGGTTTCTTTGCTCCTCTCGTTAGCGCCCTCGCAAACCAACTAACGCCCGGGTGCGGCGATGTTTCCACCACTCGAGAAATTGACCAGACATTTTGAGGTGGCGCTAAACACTACCACTACGATCTCCTGCGCCCGCAGAGCGTGTCTTCAGTCGAGCATGCAGCAGAACGGATTCTGAGTGGCGCCCCCTGCCTTTCCGCCTGCCGCTAGCAATGACATGTAGAGGGGAAGGTTTTGCAGTTGGGAAGGGACTGGGGAGTGTTATTTAAAGGCGGCCACTTCCTCGCTTAATATTGTCGCCCACATTTTTGCACCACGCATTCCGAGAGTGCGAGAGAGATTTCTGGAGAGATTCAACGCTGTGCGAATGAGTTTTGGGTACTGAGCAGCACTTTGCAGGTTCATTTTGATTTGACCTTCCTTGCATTAATATAGAAGAGACATTGGGGATTTTACTCTGAGCTCTTTCCCTGGGCGTGTCCTTTGTTCTTTCCAGCAGAATTGAATTACAGTTCTCTCCAGGCCGAGAGTCAGGGCTGCAATGGACATAGAAACATAGCCATAGAAGATAAGAGCAGGAGTAGGCCATTCGGTCCCTTGAGCCAGCTCTATCATTCAATGAGATCATGGCTGAACATTCAAACTCAGTATCCTGTCCCTGCCTTCTCCCCATATCCCTTGATCCCTTCAGCCTTAAGAAGCATATCGACATATCTAACTCCTTCTTGAATATATTTACGGAATTGGCCTCAACTGCCTTCTGTGGTAGAGAATTCCACAGGTTCACCACAGTCTCGGTGATGAAATTCCTCCTCATCTCTGTCCTAAATGGCTTACCCTTTATGTTTAGACTGTGACCCCTGGTTATGGACTCACCCGCCATTGGGAACATCCTTCCTACATCTAGTCTGTCTAGTCCTGTCAGAATTTTGTAAGTTTCAATGAGATCCCCTCTCATTCTTCCAAACTCCAGCGAGTATAAGCACAATTGACCCAATCACTCTTCATACATCATTCCTGCCATCCCAGGTATCAGTCTGGTGAATCTTCGCTGCACTCCCTCCATGGCAAGAACATCCTTCCTCAGGTAAGGCGGCCAAAACTGCACACAATACTCAAGGTGTGGTCTCACCAAGGCCCTGTACAACTGCAGCAAGTCATCCTTGCTCCTGTACTCAAATCCTCTCGCTATGAAGGCCAACATACTATTTGCCTTCTTAACCGCCTGCTGCACCTGCATGCTTATCTTCAGCGGCTGGTGCACAAGGAAACACTGGTCTCGTTGCACTTCCCTTTTCCCAATCTATTGCAGTTGAGATAATAATCTGCCTTCATGTTTTTGCCAGCAAAGTGGATAAACTCGCATTTATCCACATTATACTGCGTCTGCCAGGCATCTGCCCAATCACACAAACTGTCCAAATCATACTGCAATTTCTCGGCATCCACCTCACAGCGCACACACCCACCCAGCTTTCTGTCGTCTGCAAACTTGGAGATTTTACATCTAGTTCCCTTGTCTAGATCATTAATATACATTGTGAATAGCTGGGGTCCTATTGTGGCAAAACCACCAATGGACTCCTGTACAAATGCATAACTGTCTGTACCCCAATGTTACAGCATCTATATTTGTTTGCTGAGTGTAAATAAGCTTTCTGCAAAAGTCCTGAAACAACGCGATGACATCATCACGTTGGTCACGTGATGCCAGGAGCGGCGGGGAACGTGATGAGGTCATGACGTCAGAGAGTGGGAGGTCCCTTGGTCAGACCTCGTGTAACAAGCTGGTGTAAAGACCTGTTTGCTGTTGCTCCTGCATGCTCTTGTTTTGTTCGCTTGTTTAATTAAATTCGGTTGATTTATTGAACTGACTCGACCTCAGTGCTTCAGTTAGGGATTGGTCGATTCCTACATTGGTGATCCCGAAGCTTCGTGGACGATTTTCACGGAGGAAAGCTCGAGAACAAGATGGATGTGAATGCAGCGAGTTTGAAGCTTCTCAATTTTGGGAACAACAGGCAGCCTCCTGGTTCGTGTAAGCGGAGGCTCAGTTCCAACTTCAGAACATCGTGCTGGATCAGACAAGTTATCTTTACGTGGACTCCGCACTGGAATCATCAGCCTGCTGGAGACCCCGCCCGTTGTTAACAAGTATGAAATGCTTAAGGCGCACCTTATGCAAATATTCGGTCTCACGAAGGCAGAGAGTGCGCGACGCTTGCGCGCACTCCCTGTGTTAGGCGATGCTAAGCCTTCCGAGTTGATGAGCCAAATGCTCACACTCCTCGGGTCTGAGCCGCAGTGTTTTCTGTTTCGGGAACTGTTCCTGAGCCAGCTCCCCGAGCAGGTGCAAGCAGCCCTCACCAGGTCGGAGGCTACGGACAGTGTAGCGCTCGCGGCCGAAGCCGACACCATTTCCGTGGTGATGCAGCAGTACTGTCCCACCTCGAAGCATCCCGTCTCGAAGAACCCCGACTTGGCGTCTCCACAGTCCGGCCTCTGCTACTACCACGCCCATTTTGGTCCGAAAGCCAGATACTGCCGACCCCCATGTAGTTTCGTGCCACCGGCACCGAGAAAGCAGCATAACCAATTGGGCAAATGGAAGAGAGACCCTGAGGTTGGTTTCGCATCCACGTTGACAGTTGGTGATTCCGGGAAGCTGTTGTATATCACCGACTCCATTTCGGACCGGCGGTTCTTGTGCAACACGGGCGCCCAGTGCAGCATCCTCCCCGCTTCGCTACTCGATTTCAGTTCAGGGAGGCGTGGTTCTCCACTACAGGCCGCCAATGGCAGTGCTATCTGTGCATTCGGGAAGCGGTGGAACCAGTTGTGTCTCGGCGGGCAACTTTTCCACAGGGAGCTTATAACTGCCAAAATACCACTGGCAATCCTTGGCGCTGAATTTTTCTGCACTAATGACCTACTGGTCGATGTACGTAATCGCTGCCTGATTCATGCCACCTCATGGGCCCCCATCCCCTGTTTTTGGGGCTCACGCACGGCCCACGAGGTTGACTGCACCGAGTTGACACCCGACGATTTCACCCACCTGCTTAGGGAATTTCCGGAACTCACTCGACCCACCTTCTCGGCGACGACCACCAAACATGGAGTTGAAGAACACATCGTGATGACCGGCCCCCCTGGTTTACGCCCGGGATCAGTGATTGGAGGCCAGTAAACTTGAGGCCGCGAAGGCGGACTTCGCCACTATGGAGTGGTTGGGCATCGTTCGCCGGTCAGATAGTCCCTCGTCGTCTCTGCTGCATATTTTGCCAAAGCCCAGCGGTGGGTGGCGGCACTGCGGGGATTATCGGCGCCTCAATGAGGTCACAACTCTGGACTGGTACCCGATACCATAAAGACAAGTTTTTTCCGCTCATTTAGCAGGCAATTCGTTGTTCTCCAAGATCGACCTCGTCCGGTGGTACCACCAAGTGCCCGTCCACCCCCAGGACGTCGAGAAGACGGCGGTCATTACCCCTTTTTGGACCCTTCGAATTCCTAAGAATGCCTTTCGAACTCAAAAATGCGGCGCAGGCGTTCCAGCGCCTCGTGGATTTGGTGCTGCGGGATCTCAAATTCCTTTTCAAGTACCTCGATGACATCCTTGTCACCAGCGCATCAAAGGAGGAACATTACGACACCTGCACATCCTCTTCTGCTGCCTCCAGGAACATGGCCTTATAATTAACCCAAACAAGTGTCAATTCGGACTGAGGCAGATCGATTTTCTGGGACACCACATCACCGCAGAAGGGGCGCTGCCACTCCAGGTGAAAGTGGCATCCATTGCTGCGTTCCCGCGGCCACAATCTGTCAAAGCGCTCCAAGAATTCCTTCGAATGGTAAATTTTTACCATCGATTTGTCCCCCGGGCCGCACAGCTCATGCGGCCGCTCTATGAGGCACTCCGAGGGAAGCTGGGGAAAGAACCTTTGATATGGACGCCGGTGAAGGATCCCGCTTTTGGGGACATGAAGGAGGCCCTCGCCAATTCGACGATGTTGGGGCACCCGCTGCCTGGCACCACCATCGCGCTCATGACATATGTGTCGGACTACGCCATCGGCGCCGTGCAAGAGCAATGGTTCGACGGGATATGGCAACCGCTGGCATTTTTTAGCCACCAGTTGTGCAGTAACGAACGTAGCTACAGCACATTCGACCGGGAGCTGTTGGTGTTGTTCCTGGCCATCTGCCACTTTCGCCTTTTCTTGGAAGGATGCCAATTCAACGCCTTTGTAGATCACAAGTCCCTGACGTTTGCCATGGGCAAGACGACTGTGCCATGGTCGGCCCATCAGCAACGACAACTCACCTTCATTTCTGAGTTTAAGACCGATATCCGGCACATGGCCGGCAAGGACAACGTGGTTGCCGACTGCCTCTCGCGTGCAACAATCCAGGCCGTCCAGCTGGAGCTTGATTATTCACTCATGGCGGCTGACCAAATGACTGACCTGGAAACGCAGGCTTTCCACTCCGATACTTCCTGCCTGCGGCCAGCGGATGTGCTTTTCCACTCGGCCGGCACCTTCTTGCTCTGCGATGTCTCCCTGGGGGACACACGCCCGATCATTCCATTGTCCTGTCGCAGGAAAGTATTCGATATCATTCACGGGCTTGTGCACCCGGGCGTGCATGCTTCACAGAAATTGTTAGCATCCAAGTTTGTCTGGAGGGGAATGAGAAAAGATGTGCGTGACTGGGCCAACACCTGTGTCATGTGCCAGAGGGCGAAGGTGCAGCACCACGTCAAAGATCCTGTCACCGTTTTCGAGGTACTGGAGCGGCGATTCGATCATGTTCATGTCGACCTCGTGGACCCACTACCGCAATCACAAGGATTCACACATCTTCTGACAATCGTCGACCATACCACCAGATGGCCGGAGGCCATTCCTTTGACATCCACCACCTCCGCAGATGTCGCCCGCGCTTTTCTTTTTTCCTGTGCTGCATGTTTCGGTGTTCCATCAGACATTTCATCGGACCGTGGGCCGCAGTTCTCGTCTGCTTTGTGGAATGCCGTGGCTTCGGGTTTGGGCGTCAAGCTCCATTGGACCATGGCTTACCATCCGCAGGCCAATGGGTTATGCAAATGCTTTCATTGCTCTTTGAAGGCGTCACTGCAGGCTAACCTCCAAGGGACCGCATGGATGGTTAAGCTGCCATGGGTGATGATCGGGTTGCGCACAGCGCCTAAACAGGAGCTGCAGGCATCGGCCACTGAACTGGTTTATGGCCAGCCGCTCAGGGTTCCCGGCGAGTTTCTTCTGTCACTGACGCGTCCGTGTTCAGCAGCTGAACAACTGGAGGCTCACCGGGACGCAGCGCACTCATTCCGGCCCATTCCGACTTCACAGCACGGACTGCCTGCGTCACATGTTCTGCCAGCGCTTATGAGGGCTAAATTCATTTTTGTCCGGCAGGATGCCCACCGTAGTCCGCTCATGCCTCCATATACGGGCCCTTTCCAGGTACTGCAGGCAGAGTTTTCGAGTGGATGTCGGAAATGAACCCGACCACATTTCCGTGGACCGCCTCAAGGCTGCACACCTGGACCTCGAGCAGCCAGTTGAAGCAGCGCAACTGCCGCATCGTGGGTGGCCGCCGCGCCTGGCCCATCGGCCCCGCAACCCAGCTCATCTCCTGCACCATCCATTCCTCTCTGGGAATATCGGAGTCGCTGCGTTAGGATTGTCCGACCTCCTCTGCGATTGAGTTTTGCGATTAAAGACACTTCTGGGGGAGCACACGTGGCAAAACCACCAATGGACTCCTGTACAAATGCATAACTGTCTTTAACCGAATGTTACAGCATCTATGTTTGTTTGCTGAGTGTAAATAAGCTTTCTGTAAAAGACATGAAACAACGCGATGACGTCATCACGTTGGTCAGGTGATGCCCCGAACGGCGGGAAACGTGATGACGTCATGACGTCAGAGAGTGGGAGATCCCTTGGTCAGATCTCCTGTAACAAGCTGCTGTAAAGACCTGTTTGCTGTTGCTCCTGCATGCTTTTGTTTTGTTCGCTTGTTTAATTAAATTCGGTTGATTTATTGAACTGACTCGACCTCAGTGCTTCAGTTAGGCATCGGTCGATTCCTACACTAGCACCGATTCCTGCGGTACCTCACTCGTCACTGCCTGCCACTCTTAAAAAGACCTGTTTATTCAAATTATTTGCATCCATTCTGCTAACCAGTTTTCTATCCATGTCAGTACCTTGCCCCCAATCCCTTGTGCTTTAACTTTACACGCTAATCTCTTAAGCGGTACCTTATCAAAAGCCTTCTGAAAGTCCAAATACACCACATCCACTAGTTCTCCCTTATCTATTCTACGAGTTACATCCTCAAATAATTCCAGTGGATTAGTCAAGCACCATTTACCTTTTGTAAATCCATGTTGACTTTTTCTGATCCTGTCACTGTTTTCCAAGTGCTCTGCTATTATATCTTTTATAATGAACTCTAGCATTTTCCCCACTACCGATGTCAGGATTACTGGTCTATAATTCCCCGTTTTCTATAAAGCACCTTTTTTGAATAGTGGGGTAACATTAGCTACCCTCCAATCCATGGGAACGTTTCCAAATTCTATAGAATTTTGGATGATGACCAGCAATGCATCTACTATTTCTAGGACCACTTCCTTATGTACCCTAGGATGTAGATCATCTGGCCTTGGGGATTTATTGGCCTTCAATCCCGTCAATTTCCCTAACACCATTTCCCTACAAATACTGATTTCATTCAGTTCCTCACTCTCATTGGACCGTATATTCCCCGACATCTCCGTGAGGTTATTTGTGTCCTCCTTTGTGAAAACAGAACCAAAGTATGTATTTAATTGGTCTGTCATTTCCTTGTTCCCCATTATAATTTCCCCTGATTCTGACTGCAAGTGACCTATGCTTGATTTCACCAATCTATTTCTCTTCACATATCTATAGCAGCTTTTACAGTCAGTTTTTATGTTCCCTGAAAGTTTAATTTCATACTCTATTACCCCCCCCTTATTTAATCCCTTTGTCCTCCTTTGCTGAATCCTAAACTGTTCCCAATCCTTAGGTTTGCTGGTTGTTCTGGCCAAGTTATATGTCCTCTCCTTGGATCTTACGCTATCCCTAATTTTCCTTGTTATCCACGGTAGAGTCACCTTTTTTGTTTTACTTTTATGCCAAACAGTGATGAACAAATTCTGTAGTTCATCCACGCAATCTTTAAATGTTTGCCATTGCCTATCCACCGCCAAACCTTTAAGTGTTGCTCCCCAATCCATCCTACCCAACTTGTGCCTCATTCCATCATAGTTTCATTTATTTAAATTCAGGACGCTAGTCTCTGAGTCAAATACTTCACTCTCCATCTTACTGAAGAATTCCATCATATTATGATCGCTCAGCCCCAAGAGGCTTTGCACAACAATATTGCTAATTAGTCCTTTCATTACATAATACCCAGGCTAAGATGGCCTGATCACTAGTTGGTTCCTCGACATATTGATCCAGGAAACTATCCCGTATACACTCCAGGAATTCGTCCTCCACAGTATTGTTACTAATTCAGTTAGCTCAATCTATATGCAGATTAAAGTCACCCATGATAACTGCTGTGCCCTTATTGCACGCATCTCTAATTAGGGCTGTAGAGAGGGCTTTAAACTAATTAGTGGGGGGGAGGTTTTAAGAGAGCGAAAAATAAAAATGACAGCGGAGAAGGCAATAGAGCAAGGTAGCAGTGGGGGAATTAAAAACCAGAGCATGTCAGGAAGGGACAGAATGTATAATGGTAAAGTAGTAAAGGGGATAAAAGCAGGAATAAATTGTCAGAAAACATATTTGAAAGTTATTTATCTGAATGCACGCAACTTTCGTAACAAAATAGATGAGTTGACGGTACAAATAACTACACATGGGTATGATCTGGTGGCCATTACGGAAACATGGCTGCAAGATGATCACGACTGGGAACTAAATATACAAGGGTATTTGACAATTAGGAAGGACAGACAGAAAGGAAAGGGAGGTGGGGTTGCTATGTTAATTAAGATGGAATCACTGCAATAGTCAGAAATGATATTGGGTCAAAGGATCAGGATAGTGAAACAGTTTGGGTGGAGATAAGGAATAATAAGGGGAAAAAGTCACTAGTGGGCGTAGTCTATAGGCCTCCTAACAGTTGCAACTCTGTTGGTCGGTGTATAACTCAGGAAATAGTTGTGGCTTGTAATAAGGGAACAGCTATAATCATGGGGGATCCTAACTTTGATATTGACTGGACTAATCACATTGGGCATGGCAGCCTTGAGGAAGAGTTCATAGAGTGTATTAGGGACGGGTTCCTTGAGCAGTATGTAACTGAACCAACCAGGGGGCAGGCAATCTTAGATCTGGTCCTATGTAATGAGACAGGAATAATAAAAAATGTCCTAGTAAAGAATCCCCTTGGAATGAGTGACCATAATATGGTTAAATTCCAAATTCAGTTTGAGGGTGAGAGAGTTGGATCTCAAACCAGTGCACTGAGCTTAAATAAAGGAGACTATGAAGGTATGAGAGTAGGATTGACTAAAGTGGGCTGGGAAAACAGATTAAAGTGTAAGACGGTTGAAGAGCAGTGGTCTACATTCAAGGAGATATTTCACATCTTTCAAGATAAATATATTCCACTGAGGAAAAAGGGGAGTAAAAGAAAAGACAGCCATCCGTGGCTTAGTAAACTAATAAAGGATAGTATCCGACTGAATACAAGGGCATATAAAGTAGCCAAATCTAGTGGGATGATAGAAGATCGGGAAGCATTTAAAAGCCAGCAAACAATAACTAAATGATTAATTCAGAAAGGGAAGATAGATTATGAAATTAAGCTAGCAAAAAATATATAAACAGATAGCAAGAGTTTCTACAGCTATATAAAAATCAAAAGGGAGGCTAAAGTGAACGTTGGTCCCTTAGAGGATGGGCACGGGAAACTAGTGGTGGGAACATGGAGATGGCAATGACGCTGACCAAATGTTTTGTATCAGTCTTTACAGTAAAAGACACTAAATATATCCCAACACTGGACAAATAGGAGACAATGGGGGCGGGGGAGGAGCTAAACACGATTAAAATCACTGAGGAAATGGTACTCGGTAAAATAATGGGACTTAAGGCGGATAAATCCCCCGGACATGATGGCCTGCATCCTAGGGTCTTGAGAGAAGTGGCGGGAGGGATTGTGGATGCATTGGTGATTATTTTCCAAAACTTCCTGGACTCAGGAAAGGTCCCGGCAGATTGGAAAACTGCTAATGTATCACCCTTATTTAAGAAGGGTAGTAGACAAAAAGCCGGAAACTATAGACCAGTTATCCTAACATCTGTGGTTGGCAAAATGTTGGAGTCCATTATAAAGGAAACAGTAACAGAGCATTTGGATAAACATAATTTAATAGGACAGAGTCAGCATGGTTTTATGAAGGGGAAGTCATGTTTGACAAATGTGCTCGGTTTCTTTGAGGACGTAACATACAGGGTGGATAAAGGGGAACCAGTGGATGAAGTGTATTTGGACTTCCAGACGGCATTTGACAAGGTTCCACACAAAAGATTACGGATCAAGATAAAAAATTACGGGATTTAGGGTTAATATACTGGCATGGGTGGAAGATTGGCTATCTAACAGAAAACAAAGAGTTGGGATAAACGGTTCATTCTCGGGCTGGCAATCAGTAACCAGTGGTGTTCCGCAGTGGTCAGTGCTGGGACCCCAACTCTTCACAATCTATATTAACGATTTGGAGGAAGGGACCGAGTGCAACATTTCCAAGTTTGCCGAGGATACAAAGATGGGAGGGAAAGCAGTGAGTGAGGAGGACATAAAAAACCTGCAAAAGGACATAGACAGGCTAAGTGAGTGGGCAGAGATTTGGCAGGTGCAATATAATGTTGGAAAGTGTGAAGTTATGCGCTTTGGCAGAAAAAATCAAAAAGCAAGTTATTTTCTAAATGGAGAGAAACTGCAAAGTGCTACAGTACAAAGGGATCTGGGGATCCTGGTGCATGATACACAGAAGGTTAGTAAGCAGGTGCAGCAGGTGATCAGGAAGGCCAATGAAATCTTGGCTTTTAATGCAAGAGGGATGGTGTATAAAAACAGGGAAGTCTTGCTTCAGTTATACAGGGTGTTGGTGAGGCCACACCGAGAATAATGCGTGCAGTTTTGGTTTCCATATTTAAGAAAAGATGTACTTGCTGTCGAGGCGGTTCAGAGAAGGTTCACTCGGTTGATTCCGGAGATGATGGGGTTGACGTATGACGAAAGGTTGAGTAGATTGGGGCTCTACTCATTGGCGTTCAGAAGAATGAGAGGCGATCTTATCAAAACAAATACGATTGTGAGAGGGCTTGATCGGGTGGATGCGATGAGGATGTTTCCACTGATGGGATGACTAGAACTAGGGGGCATAATCTTAGAATAAGGGGCTGCCCTGTCAAATCTGAGATGAGGAGATACTTCTTCACTCACAGGGTAGTAAAGCTATGGAATGTGCTACTCCAGAGAGCTGTGGAAGCTGCAACATTAAATAATTTTAAAATGGAGATAGACAGTTTCCTGGCAGATAAGGGAATTAGGGATTACGGGGAGAGGGCAGGGAAGTGGACGTGAGTCTAGATTTGGATCAGCCATGAACCTGCTGAATGGTGGATCAGGACCGAGGGGCCATATGGCCTACTCCTGCTCCTACTTCACTTGTACTTATGCTCTTATGTTCCTGCTTAATGCCATCCCCAACCTCTGCATTACTGTTTGAGCAGTGAGTGGGTGGAGAACAAGATCGACCATTCGCTTTAAGAACTGGCCGGCGCCAGTGTGACTGTGTTACATTGCTGACTGACAACACATGAACTTCACAAGCACTCTGAGGTAACACCTTGCTCCTCGGCGTTAGCGCCTTAAGACAGGTATGCAACGCCTGATTAACGCTCCAATGAACTTTAGAGACGGTAGAAGCCAGTTTGCTGTCGGAGGCACAGAAGGAGGCCATTAGCCACATACTTCTCAAACACTGTAGGTGACTTATCACTCAGAGTGCAGAGACACAGACATCAGCTCCACAATCTCAAACTGTATCAATTCCATTAGTGCAGAATCAGCTAGACATTAAATCCCAGTACAGAAATCTCACAGTATCAGACTGAGATACAGTCTGAATTCCATTAATGCAGATTGAGCTACACATTACATCCAAGTCCAGAAATCTCTCAGTATCTGACTGAGATACAGTATCAATTCCATTAGTGCAGACGGAGCTAAACATTACATCCCAGTCCAGAAATCTCTCAGTATCAGACTGAGATACAGTATCAATTCCATTAGTGCAGACTGAGCTACACATTACATCCCAGTCCAGAAATTTCTCAGTATCAGACTGAGATACATTATCAATTCCGTTAATGCAGACTGAGCTACACATTACATCCCAGTCCAGAAATCTCAGTATCAGACTGAGATACAGTATCAATTCCATTAGTGCAGACTGAGCTACACATTACATCCCAGTCCAGAAATCTCATAGTATCAGACTGAGATACAGTATCAATTCCATTAGTGCAGACGGAGCTACACATTACATCCCAGTCCAGAAATCTCACAGTATCAGACTGAGATACAGTATCAATTCCATTAGTGCAGACTGAGCTAAACATTACATCACAGTCCAGAAATTTCTCAGTATCAGACTGAGATACATTATCAATTCCGTTAATGCAGACTGAGCTATACATTACATCCCAGTCCAGAAAACTCACAGTATCAGACTGAGATACAGTATCAATTCCATTAGTGCAGACTGAGCTACACATTACATCACAGTCCAGAAATTTCTCAGTATCAGACTGAGATACATTATCAATTCCGTTAATGCAGACTGAGCTACACATTACATCCCAGTTCAGAAATCTCTCAGTATCAGACTGAGATACAATATCAATTCCATTAGTGCAGACTGAATTACACATTACATCGCAGTCCAGAAATCTCACTGTATCAGTCTGAGATACAGTATCAATTCCATTAGTGCAGACTGAGCTACACATTATATCCCATCCAGAAATTTCTCAGTATCAGACTGGGATACAGTATCAATGCCATTAGTGCAATCTGAGCTACAAGTTATATCCCAGTCCAGAAATCTCACAGTATCAGTCTGAGATGCAGTATCAATTCCATTAGAGGAGACTGAGCTACACATTATATCCCAGTCCAGAAATCTCAGTATCAGACTGAGATACCGTATCAATTCCATTAGTGCTGACTGAGCTAATCGTTACATCCCAGTCCAGAATTATATCCGTTTTAGACAGAGATACAGTATCAATTCAATTAGCGCAGAATGAACTACACATATTTCCTAATGAATCTATATATATAAACAGATCGTTCTTTCTGTCTGTCTGTCCTTCTGTCTGTCCTTCTGTCTGTCCTCGGGTGTGCGTCTGTCCAGCTATGCGCTCGAAAGTTACAGAGCGTACCTACTCGTGCGTTATGTCGAAAGAAAGCTCAATATTCCAAAACGAAGGTAAGCGTATTTAAGTTTTGGCCGGACAAAAATTGCGCGCGCGGTATCTGAAAAACCTTCAAAGTTCCGCTCATTAGCATCTCATTATCCGCTCAGTAGCGACAGAGTGACCTCGAGGTCGACCAATCATACGCCAGGTTCCTGGCGCGTGCAGCCGGGCCTTCCTGCGGTCGAGTGACGGGACAATTGACCAATCCTATGCTTTGGTGACCTGACAGTTGACCAATCGGTGCGTGTGTGGGCGGGCCTTATCGTTCTGAGCCGAGGTGAGTAGCCGCCATCTTGCTTCCATTCTATTTCCTGCTTTCTGCGTCTTCTTTTCAAATATACATTTCCAGCAAAATAAAATTGCTTTTATTAAATTGTTTAAAAAAAAACTTCATTCATTTGTAAATGTTTTCCCTAACCTGAAGATTCTTTTTCGTACCTTTCCCCGTTTTTGTTAGGACTCAAAGCATGGGCCTTTCTTGCCCAGCCGTGCCCGAGCTAGGTAATTGTCCCACGGCTTCTGCAAAGCTCCTCACCCGCCCCCCCCCCCCGCCTCCCCCGTGTCACGTTACCCGGGGCAACGGATTTCAGCCACGAGGGTCAGGGTGCGCGCGCAGCAGGAGCAGCTGAGATTAGGCGTCTCTCTCTGTTCCCTGCTCGTGTTGGGCGGGGGGGCGCGGATCTCGGGCAGGGCTTGGTGAGTGGGAAGGTGCGCGTGCAGCAGGAGCAGCTGAGATACGGCGTCTCTCTCTGTTCCCCGCTCGGCTCGGGCGGGGGGGGCGGGTCTCTCGGGAGTGCGGATCTCGGGCGGGGCTTGGTGAGTGGGAAGGTGCGCGCGCAGCAGGAGCAGCTGAGATACGGCGTCTCTCTCTGTTCCCCGCTCGGCTCGGCGGGGGGGCGGGGCTCTCGGGAGTGCGGATCTCGGGCGGGACGTGGTGAGCGGGAAGTGTTACCCCCGGCAACCGGGCCCGCCGGCCATCTCTCACAGCCGCAATCGGCGGACTTGCAGCCAGCTCGGGAGGGCGGGACTCTGGAGAGCGGGAGGGCGGGGGGCTGGTGCTCGGGAGATCGGGCCTCTAGAGTTCGGTGCTTGGTTGGGGGGCGCGAGCATCGGGAGATCCGGGGGGGGTGGGGGGCGAGCCTCGGGAGATCGTGGGGGCGGGTCTCCGGAGATTCGGGGGGCGGGCTCAGGAGATCGGGGGGGTGGGGCTCGGGAGTACAGGGGGGCGGGGCTCGGGTGATGGGGAGTGCGGAGATCAGGGGGCTCGGGTACTCTCCCCCTCCCCTCCCCTTCCCCCCCTCCCCTCTTCCCCCCTCCCCTTCCCCACTCTCACCCCTCCCCTTCCCACTCCCCCCTTCCCTTCCCCCCTCCTCCCCCCTCCCCTTCCCCCCTCCTCCCCTTCCCCCTCCACTTCCCCCCTTCTTCCACCCTCCCCCTTCCCCCCTCTTCCCCCCTCCCCTTCCCCCCTCTTCGCTCCTCCCCCCCAACCCCTCCACCCCCTCCCCCCTCCCCCTCCCCCCTCCCCCCTCTTCCCCCCTCCCCTTCCCCCCTCCCCTCCCCCTCCCACCTCCCCTTCCCGTCCCCCCTTCCCCCTTCTTCCCCCTCCCCCCTCTTCCCCCCTCCCCCCTCTCTTCCCCCCTCCCCCTCCCCCCTCTTCCCCCTCCCCCTTCATCCCCCTCCCCTTCCCCCCTATTCCCCCCTCCCCTTCCCCCCCCTTACCCCCTCCCCTTCCCCCCCTCTTCTGCCTCCCCTTCCCCCCTCTTCACCCTCCCCTTCCGCCCCTCTTCACCCTCCCCTTCCCCCTCCCCTTCCCCCCTCTCCTTCCCCCCTCCCCTTCCCCCCTCTCCTTCCCCCCTCTCCTTCCGCCCTCCCCTTCCCCCCTCTTCCCCCCTCCCCTTCCCCCCTTTTCGCTCCTCCCCCCCAACCCCTCCACCCCCTCCCCCCTCCCCCTCCCCCCTCCCCCCCCTCTTCCCCCTCCCCTTCCCCCCTCCCCTCCCCCTCCCACCTCCCCTTCCCGTCCCCCCTTCCCCCTTCTTCCCCCTCCCCCTCCCCCCTCTTCCCCCCTCCCCCTCTCTTCCCCCCTCCCCCTCCCCCTCCCCCCTCTTCCCCCTCCCCCTTCATCCCCCTCCCCTTCCCCCCTCTTCCCCCCTCCTCTTTCCCCCCTCTTCCCCCCCTCTTCCCCCCTCCGCTTCCCCCCTCCCCTTCCCCCCAGTCGCTCTCTCTCTTCCCCCCAGTCGCTCTCTCTCTTCCCCCCAGTCGCTCTCTCTCTTCCCCCCAGTCGCTCTCTCTCTTCCCGCCAGTCGCTCTCTCTCTCTTCCAACAACAACATGCCCTCGAAAAAGCCTCGGCATCGCCGGGCACATCAGCTGGTAATAAATAATTGAGAAACTTCTCTACAATTGTTTCAGAGTGGTTAGAATCTGGAACTTGCTGCCACTTGCAGCATTTAAGGCGAATGGCATCGAAGCATTTCAGGGGACAAAGGAAAATAGGAGCAGGATTAAACCATTCAGACCCTTGAGCACGCAAAGCATCTAATTAGATCGTGGCTGCTCTGGGACTTAACTCCATATACCAGCCTTTGGGCCAATCCCTTCATACCTTTGGTTAACAGAAAGCTATCATTCTCCGATTTAAAATTAACAATTGATCTAGCATCAATTGTCGTTCGTGGAAGAGAATTCCAATCTTCCACCACCCTTAGTGTGTAGAAGTGTTTCCTAATTTCACTGCTGAAATATCTGGCTCAAATTTTTAGACTATGTTCCCTAGTCCGAGAATCCCCAACCAGCGGAAATCGTTTCTAACTACTCGAATGCTCCTCTTAATATCTTGAAAAAAGATATCAGATCACCCCTTAACCTTCTAAATTCTAGGGAATAAAACTCTAATTTGTGTACTTTCTCCCTGTATCTTAACCCTTGAAGTCAGGATGTCATTCTGGTAAACCTACGCTGCACTGCCCCCAATCCCAATATATCCTTCCTAAGTTGTGGTGCCCAGAACTGCTCACAGTACTCCAGGTGTGGTCTAACCAGGACTTTGTATAGCTGCAGCATAACTTCTTCTCCCTTGTATTCTAGTCCTTTAGATATAAAGTCCAGTATTCCAATAGCCGTATTTATTATTTTCTGTACCTGTTCATGGCATTTTAATGATCGATGTACCTGGACTCCCTGTCTCTTTGGACATCCACTGTTTTTAGTCATTTACCATGTAGAAAGTACCCTGTTCTATCCTTTTTAGGCCCAAAGTGGATAACCTCACATTTGCCTAAATTGAAATCCATTTACCAAAGTTTTGCCCATTCACTTGATCTGTCAATATCCCCTTTCATCTACACTGCATAGAATGCCGCCTGTCTTTTTGTCATCAGCAAATTTGGATATATGAATTTCTGTGCATTCATCTGAGCCGGTAATAAATACTGTGAATAGTAGAGACCCCTGCGGGATACCACCTTTCACCTCCTGCCAATTTGAGTACAACCCATTATCCCTATTGCCTGTCACCTGCTGCACAGCCATTTTCCTAAGCAGGTCATTAATTTGCCCTCGATTGCGTGGGCTGCCACCTTAGTTAACAGTCTCATATATGCGAATTGATGAAATGCCTCTGGACATCCATATAATTGACATTCTTACAGATCACCCCTGTCCACTACATTAGTCACCACTTCAAAAAATTCATTCAGTTTTGTCAGGCAAGACCTGCGTTTCACAAATACAGGGGATAAGGCCCTTGAGGTGAGGTACCTGTGAAGCAGCCTCGGTCTGTGGAGCCTGATCCTCAGTGACAGTCTGTACCTGCGAAGAGTGAGTGGGGAGAAAGTAGAAATCAATGTAAATTCAATCACTGATATTCACAGAGTTACAGTTCAATGTGGGGCTGCATTTCACCAACAGGCCTCTAGGGGGGTGGCGGATGTTTTAGGCATTGGCCACACCTGCTGGCAGCAAAGAGTATTACACGTCAAAGTTCCGAGAGTGACACAGCACAGGAGGAGGTCATTCGGCCCATCGTGCCTGTGACGTCTATTTCAAATTAGACCCAATCCCCCGCTATTTCGCATTGCCCTACAAATTTCCCCCTTTCAAGTATTTATCCAATTCCCTTTTGAAAGTTGCTATTGAATCTACTTCTACCACCCTTTCAGGCATTTCATTCCAGATCACAACAACTCGCTGTGTAAAAAAACATGCTCCTCATCTCCCCCTCTTGTTCTTTAAATCTGTGTCCTCTCTTTAGCGACCCTGCTGCCAGCAGAAATTGTTCCTAATCATTTACTCTACCTAAACCTTTGCAACCTCCCCCCAACGCCCATCCTGAGGAAAAATATTTTGAAATCTCGCTCATAGAATCATAGAAAGTTACAGGATGGAAGGAGGCCATTTTGGCCCATCGTGTCCACACCGGCCAACAAAGAGTTATCCAGCCTAATCCGAGTCCCCGGCTCTTGGTCCATATCCCTTAAGGTTACAGCATCCCAAGTGCTTTTTAAATGTGGTTAGGGTTCCTACCTCTATCACCCTTTCAGGCAGTGCGTTCCAGACCCCCACAACCCTCTGGCTAAAGACATTTCCCCTCATTTCCCCTCTAAACCTTCCACCAATTACTTTTAATCTGTTATCCCTCTGCTAAAGGAAATACGTCCATTCTATCCACTTTTCTATGCCCCTCATAATTATATACACGTCAATAAAGTCTCCCCTCAGCATTCTCTGTTACAAGGAAAACAGACCCAAGCTATCCAGTCCTTCATCATAGCTAAGATGCTCTACTCCTGGCAACATCCTTGTAAATCTCCTCTCAACCCTCTCCAGTGCAATCACTTCTTTTCTGTAATGTGGTGACCAGAACTGCACGCAGAACTCTAGCTGAGGCCTAACTAGTGTTTTATACAATTGAAGCATTAGCCCCCTGCTCTTGTATTCTATGCCACGGCTAATAAAGGCAAGTATT
Source organism: Somniosus microcephalus (assembly GCF_052327205.1). Lineage (NCBI taxonomy): Eukaryota > Metazoa > Chordata > Chondrichthyes > Squaliformes > Somniosidae > Somniosus > Somniosus microcephalus. The sequence goes on from NC_141008.1 coordinate 3,259,533, forward strand.
CAGTATGCCTTCTTAATTAGCTTATCTACCTGGCCTGCCACCTTCAGTGATCTGTGGACATGCACTCCAAGGTCCCTTTGTTCCTCTACACTACTCAGTGTCCTACCATTTAATGTGCATTCCCTTTCCTAGTTGCCCCCCCCCCCCAAATGCATGACTTCACATTTCTCCGGATTGAATTCAATTTGCCACTGTTCTGCCCACCTGACCAATTTATTGATATTTTTCTGCAGTCTACAGCTTCCTTCTGCAGTATCAACCACACAGCCGATTTTAGCATCATCTGCAAACTTCTTAATCATACCCAATATATTTAAGTCAAGATCGTGAATGTACACCACAAAAAGCAAGGGTACTTAGTACTGAGACCTGTGGAACCCAACTGGAAACAGCCTTCCAGTCACAAAAACACCCATCAACCATTACCCTCTGCTTCCTGTCTCCGAGCCAGTTTTGAATACAACTTGACACTTTGAACTGGATCCCATGGGCTTTTAACTTCATGTACAGTCTGCAATGAGGAATCTTATCATAAGCTTTTACTAAAGTCCATATACATTACATCAAACGCACTACCCTCGTCTACCCTCATTGTTACATCCTCAAAAAATTCAATCAAGCTTGTCAGACCCGACCGTCCCTTAACAAATCCATGCTGACTATCATTGATTAATCCGTGTCTTTCTAATTGAAGATTTATCCTGTCCTTCAGAATTGTTTCCAATGATTTTCCCACCACAGAGGTTAGGCTGACTGGCCTTTAATTACTCGGTCTATTCTTTTCTCCATTTCTAGACAAGGGTATCACAGTAGCGGTCCGCTTGCACACACCTGAAGCCAGAGAGGATTGAAAAACGATGGTCAGGGCCTGTGCTATTTCCTCTTTTGCTTCACGTAACAGCCTGAGATACATTTCATCTGGGCCTGGGAATTTATCCACTTTTAAAACTGCTAAACCCTTTAATACTTCCTCTCTCTGTTTCTTTTTTCTAATATTTCACACTCCCCACCCTTGATAGAAATGTCTGCTTCGCCCCTCTCCTTTCTGAAAACAGACGCAAAATATTAAATAAGAACCCTACCGATGTCTCCCGCCTCCACACAAGATTAGCCTCACAAGATTAGCCTCATGATCTCTAATAGGCCCTATACTTTCTTTACTTATCCTCTTACTCTTAATATTTTAAAATAACTTCTATAGGTTTTCCTTGATTTTACTTGCCAAGAATTTTTCATGCTCTCTCTTTGCTTTCCTAATATCCTTTTTAATTGCACCCTGCACTTTCTGTTCTCCTCTAAAGATTCTGGAGTACTTGCCCTCGGCATCTGTCATATGCCTCCCTTTTTTTCTTTTTCCTACCCTGTATGTCTCTAGACATCCAGGGGGTTCTACATTTGTTAGTCCCACCTTTCTTCTTTAAAGGCACATGTTTGTTCTGAACCCCCCGGATCTCCTCCTTGAATGCCTCCCACGGCTCTGGCACTTATTTACCTTCAAGTAGCTGTTTCCAGTCCACTATGGCTAAACCCCCCTCTGAGCGCAGCAAAATTTGCTTTCCACAATTTAGAATTGTTATTCCTGGTCTATCCTTGTTCTTTTCCATAACTACATTAAATCTAACAGAATAATGGTCACTAGCACCAAAATGTTCCCCCACTTATATGCCTTCCACGTGCGCAGCTTCATTCCATAAAACTAAGTCCAGAACCGCCTCCTCCCTTGTTGGGCTTGCTACATATTGGCTAAAAATGTTCTAATGGATGCATTTTCGGAAATCCGCACATTCTATACCCTTCACACTAATCTTATCCCAGTTAATATTTGGGTAGTTGAAATCCCCTACTATTTCTGCCGTTTAATTTTTTGCACTTCTCAGAATGCGATGCCATGCAATAGCTCATTGCAACGCTGTGGCCAAAATACAACAGGAACTGCCTGACTCTTTCTGAACTGTGTTTTTTCCCTTAAATTCATCGTTGAACTGCAAAAAATGGATTTGAATCAGGTGTTGGATTTGTAGGCTAGGGTTAATAGTTGTGTGCAATGTAATATAAATTAGGCTCCAGTTTTGAGTTTAAAAGCTGAAGACCCTGAAGGTGACTTTAAAGCGGACTGTAAAAGCTTCCACAAGTATGTAAAAAGAAAAAGATTAGTGAAGATAAATGTAGGTCCCTTACAGTCAGAAACGGGAGAATTTATAATGGGGAACAAAGAAATGGTTGAGCATTGAAACAAATACTTTGGTTCTGTCTTTATGGAAGAGGAAACAAATAACTTCACATAAATGCTAGGGAACCAAGGGTGTAGTGTGAAGGAGGAATTAAAGGAAATTAGTATTAGTAAAAAAATAGTGCTGGACAAATTAATGGGACTGAAAGCCGGTAAATCCCCAGGGCTTGATAATCAGCATCCCAGAGCATTAAGAGGTAGCCATGGAAATAATGGATGCGTTGGTTGTCATATTCCAAAATTCAATAGATTATGGAACATTTCCTGCAGATTGGAGTGTGGCAAATGTAAGCAAACTATTTAAAAAAAGGAAGGGGAGAGAGAAAACGGAACTACAGACCGGTTAGCCTAACATCAGTAGTAGAGATAATCCTAGTCTATTGTAAAGGATGTGGTAATAGAACACTTGGAAAATATCAACAGGTTTATACAAAGTCAACATGGATTTATGAAAGGGAAATCATGTTTGACAAACCTACTGCAGTTTTTTGAGGAGGTAACAGGTAGAATAGATAAGGGAGAACCAGTGGATGTGGTGTATTTGGATTTTCTGAAGGCCTTTGATAATGTCCCACATAAGAGGTTAGTGTGCAAAATTAAGGCACATGTGATTGGTGGTAATATGCTGGAATGGACTGAAAATTGTTTAACCGACAGGAAACAGAGAGTAGGATTAATTGTTTTTTTTTGGGTGGCAGGACGTGACTAGTGGAGTACCGCAGGGATTAGTGCTGGGCCCCAGCTATTCACAATATATATCAATGATTTTGATGAGGGAACCAAATGTAATATTTCCAAGTTTGCTGACGACATGAAACTAGGTGGGATTGTGAGTTGTGAGGAGAATACAAAGAGGCTTCAAGGCGATTTAGATAAGTTGAGTGAGTGGGCAAATACATGGCAGATGCTGTATAACGTGGATAAATGTGAAGTTATCGACTTCGGTAGAAAATACAGAAAGGTAGAATATTATTTAAGTGGTGATAAGATTGGGAAATGTTGATGTACAGAGGGACCTGCATGTGCTTGTACACCAGTCACTGAAAGCAAACATGCAGGTGCAGCAAGCAATTAGGAAGGCAAATGGTGTGTTGACATTCATTGCAAGAGGATTTGAGTACAGGAGCAAGGATGTCTTACTACATTTATACAGGGCCTTGGTAAGACCGCACCTGGAGTAGTGTTTGCAGTTTTGGTTGCTTTATCCAAGAAAGGATACAGTTGCCATAGAGGGAGTGCAGCGAAGGTTCAGCAGACTGATTCCTGGGATGGCAGGACTGTCATATGAGGAGAGGTTTGGTCGATTACGACTGTATTCATTAGAGTATAGAAGAATGAGAAGGGATCTCATCGAAACGTATAAAATTCTGACAGGGCTAGATAGACTGGGTGCAGGGAGGACGTTTCCCCTGGCTGGGGGGTTCTAGAACGAGGGGTCAAGTCTCAGGATACGTGGTAGGATATTTTGGACTGAGATGAACTTCCTATAAAGGCTAGGGAACCAAGCATCCAGTGAGAAGGAGTAATTAAAGGAAATTAGTATTCGTAAAAAAATAGTGCTGGAGAAATTAATTGGACTGAAAGCCAGTAAATCCCCAGGGCCTGATAATCTGCATCCCAGTGTACTAAAAGAGGTAGCCATGGAAATAGTGGATGCATTGGTTATCATCTTCCAAAATTCTATACATTATGGAACATTTCCTGCAGATTGGAGGGTGGCAAGTGTAACCCAACAATTTTAAAAAGGAGGAAGAGAGAAAACGGAACTACAGACCGGTTAGCCTAACATCAATAGTAGGGAAAATGCTACAATCTATTAAAAAGGATGTGATAACAGGACACTTAGAAAATATCAATAGGATTAGACAAATTCAACATGGATTTATGAAAGGGAAATAGTGTATGACAAACCTACTGGGGCTTTTTGAGGAGGTAACTGGTAGAATAGCTAAGGGAGAACCAGTAGATGTGGTGTTTTTGGATTTTCAGAAGGCCTTTGATAAAGTCCCACATAAGAGGTTAGTGTGCAAAATTAAAGCACCTGGGATTGGGGGTAATATAATGGAATTGACTGAAAATTGGTTAACAGACAGGAAACAGGGAGTAGGAATACATTTCTTTTTTTTGGGTGGCAGGAGGTGATTAGTGGAGTAACGCAGTGATCAGTGCTTGGGCCCCAGCTATTCACAATATATATCAATGATTTGGATGAGGGAACCAAATGTACTGGCCCAGAAATCGGTGTCAGGCGCTTCCCACCGGTGCAAGCCCCCGACCTACACTTACATAGCACGCCGACAGTTGAAGCCTGGCCCTGCGTGGATTTGCTGTCAGTGGCCCGGTTCAGCTCCCGGTGCGCTGTGCTTGCGTGATCCAGCGGCGTAGTTAGTTTGATGAGCCGGCTGGGATCACGTGAGCACTGGGCAACCAATTGGATGTTGCAAAAGTTCATTCATGAGTTTGATAGTAAGAACTGTCAAACTCATTAAAACTCCGTGCACCCAAAACAGTACTTAAACTTCAAATAAATGTTAAAAAAATCCCACTATTTCAATGAACTATTAATAACTGTAAAAAAACTAATTTCAACAATGATTGAAATATTTGAAAAAAATATATATTTTTAAATTCGAGTCTAAAAATACACTTACCTTACTGTAAAGTCTTTAAAAATAATAAACCTGTGGGAAAAAATTCTAACTTTAATTAATAGACCACTTAACTTTTAAAACGAAGTACTTAAGTGTGCTTTTTTCTCACGTAAAAACTGGAGGCCTTATCGCACGGGCAACCTTGTAAAATAAAGGAATTTCAGCGCGCACGCGCTGACTCCTGCACGCACGTGTTCCACTTCAAAACCCCTTGGTTCAGAGGAAAGGAACTGTCGGTTTTCCACGCATGCACTGTGCATGCTGAAAACCGGCACTCCCATCGGGCCCACGTGTGAGTACATGCTGCTTACTCACGCGTTGAGACCCGAATTACTGGCCTAATATTTCCACGTTTGCTGAAGACATGAAACTAGGCGGGATTATAAGTTGTGAGGAGAATGCAATGAGGCTTCAAGTCGATTTAGATAATTTGAGTGAGTGGGCAAATACATGACAGATGCTGTATAACATGGATAAATGTGAATTTATCCACTTCAGTAGGAAATATAGAAAGGTAAAATATTATTTAAATGGGGATAAGATTGGGAAATGTTGATGTACAGAGGGACCTGCATGTCCTTATACACCAGTCACTGAAAGCAAACATGCAGGTGCAGCAAGCTGTTAGGAAGGCAAATGGTATGTTGGCCTTCATTGCAAGAGGATTTGAGTATAGGAGCAAGGGTGTCTTACTACATTTATACAGGGCCTTGGTGAGCCCACACCTGTAGTACTGTGTGCAGTTTTGATCGCTTTATCCAAGAAAGAATATAGTTGCCATAGAGGGAGTGCAGCGAAGGTTCAGCAGACTGATTCCTGGGATGGCAGGACTGTCGTATGAGGAGAGATGGGGTCGATTAGGCCTGTATTCACTAGAATTTAGACGAATGAGAAGGGATCTCATCGAAACGTATAAAATTCTGTCAAGGCTAGACAGACTGGATGCAGGGAGGATGTTTCCCCTGGCTGGGGGGCCTAGAACGAGGGGTCACCCTCTCAGGATACGGGGTAGGACCTTTAGGACTGAGATGAGATGATATTTCTTCAATCAGAGGCTGGTGAACCTGTGGAATTCTCTACCACAGAAGACTGTGGAAGCCAAGTCACTCAATATATTTAAGAAGGAGATAGATAGATTTCTAGACACAAAAGGCATCAAGGGGTATGGGGAGAGAGCAGGAATATTGTATTGAGATAGAGGGTCAGCCATTATCACAATGAATGGCGGAGCAGGCTCAAAGGGCCGAATGGCCCACTCCTGCAACTATTTTTCTATGTTTCTAAGTAGGAAAAACATATTCCCTCTGGCGAATGATCAATAACCAGAGGTCATAGATTCAAAATTTAATGGACTAAGTACAATGCCTCTTCCAAAGAGCCGGCACAAAGATGACGGGACGAATGTGCTCCTTCTGTGCTGTAAGTTTCTCTAAATCTATTCCAGAAATCCACTAGTTATGAACACATCTATTACCTCTCCCGTTAACCTTCTCTGCTCTAAATAGAACAATGCCAGCTTCTCTAGTCTCTCCACATAAATCTCCTCATCCTTCCTGCCATCCTGCTCAAACTGAGTTGGGTGTAAGCAAAAGAGTATAACTGGAGGGTTTGAAGCTTGAATCCCCATTATAAAGTCATCCATGTTCTCCTGTTCCCATTTGACCGGTCCGTGTCCCGTGACCTTGAACTTTGGCATATAAAGAGGAAGAAACACTGGAACAACTATTCTGAAATGAGATGATATCGAGCGACAGGTACAGGCTGCTTCCAATGGTGGATATGACGTGTAAATGTGGCTGCTTTCAATTAGAAAAATGCGATATTAAATAGTTACCGACGGTGTTAATACATACACATATCATTTAGGAGCAGGGAGGTTATGCTTGAACAGCAGGAAACATTAGTTAGGCCACAGCTAAAGCACTGTGAACAGTTCAGGTCGCATTAGATAAAAGCAGTGAGAGTACAGAGGAGATTTAGGAGGATGTTGCCAGGAGTGAAGAATTTTAGCTATGAGGAAAGACTGGATAGGCTGGTGTTATTTACTTTGGAACAGAGGAGGCTAGGGGGAGATTTAATTGAGGTGTATAAAATTGAGAGGCCGAGATAGAAAGGATATGAAGGACCAGTTTCACTTAGCATCGAGGAGGATAACCAGAGAGCATAGATTTAAAGTAATTGGTAGAAGGATTAGAGGGGAGTTGAGGCGAACTTTTTCCACCCAGAGGGTGGTGGAGGTCTGGAACTCACTGCCTGAAAGGATGGTACAGACAGAAACTCTCGTCGTGTTTAAAACTTACTTCGATGTGCACTTCAAGGGGCGTATCCTACAGGACTATGGTCCAAGAGCTGGAAAGTGGGATTAGGCTAGATAGCTCTTTTTAGACTGGCACAGACATGATGGACAAAATGGCTTCATCCTGTGCCATAAATTTATATGGTTGTATGATAAATTATTCATCCACTCTTTAAAGTTGCAGGCCTAGAAATTCAGTTATTAGCGGCAGCTGCTAGCGCCTTAGGAGGAGGAGAAGTTGGGTGCTAAGCAGCTAGCGCCCGGGTGCAGCGCGATCTGCGCCTCTCCCGAACTTCACTCAAGATTTAGCAGTGGTGCAACACCATTGGGGCGCCCCGAACCGGATCTTCAGTTGTGCCGCCCTTCTTTGCGCCTGGTGCCCCCAGCAACTGGTAGAGGGGAATGCTTCCCAGTCGCTGCGGGGCGCGGGGGGCACTATTTAAAGGGGACTCCTCCTGCATTATAATTTCTAGGCCATATTTTTCACTTAAATTTTAGCTATGACATTTCAATTTAGAGATACTTTGCATTAAATTACACACACACGTTTCGACTAATAATGATAGATTATAAATACAATACGATTGACATGCAATGTTGGAGATGCGTATCCCCAGTTACATTTTACACAGCCAGCTTTATTATATACACGTTGCTTGGTTATTATGGCCTAGAAATTCAGTATAGCCACGTTTGGGGCGCTACAGCCGGGCGTTCGCTAAATTTAGCGCCCGGCGCAACATACCGCCACCTTCGCCGATATTCAGTTGCATCACCCCAAGAGGTTGCTGCTGTGCTAAAGCAGGCGATGCACGACTATCATTAGGTGCTAAGCCGGCGTGCCGCGGCGCTATCACCGAGGGCGGGCGCAGTGCAGGCGCGGCGAGTTTTTGAATGAAGGCAGACATGCTGGCACGGGTCAGCTCTTAAAGGGTGAGGGTCGACTTGTTTGGCTGCCATGCCCTGCACACTGCAGCTCTGAACGAAGGCCTGACCATTGCTGGTTCATCAGTTCTACGCCCTGGACCATGGGGAAGCCCATTTTCTTCCAAATCCAACTGCATGCTGTTGCTGCTTGTCCAGGCTCATGGGGAAGGAGATGCACTGACGTCTCCTGCTGAAAAGAGCTTTGGTCACTTGGCAGATGCAGCAATGTACCGCGAACTGGGAGATGTTGGCAATGTCCTCAGTAGCAGATTGGATGGAGCCGCTGGCATAGAAGTTGAGAGCCACCGTCACCTTCACTGCCACCAACAGAGATGTCCTGCGCCTCAGATGTGGCTGCAGATCTCTGCAAATCAGGTGGCAGATCTCAGTGGCCACCTCCCTTCTGAATCGCAGCCTACCAACATACAGCTCCTCAGACATGTTCAGATATGAGAAGTGCTGGCGGTATACCCTGGGTGGTAAGGCCTCCTGTGCCATCGCCTGTTGGCCCTTCTCCAGCTGGCCATGACTGGCACTCTCTCACGGCGTCTCTGATCCCTTTCAATACAATGCAGAAAGCCAACGTTTCCACCCATTGCAGCCCCCGTTATATGTGGCGACTCAAGGCTATGGCACTGAAAGTGAAATCCAAGTGCAAAGCTCTGGCCTTAAGCCAGAAGTACCTGTGCGAGCGCTTAGTCAAAGCAGAAAGCTCTCTGCCTTTGTCTCTCTCCAAATATCCGTCTCTCACACAGAAGGATTGCCACAAAATGGCTGCCACTTATAATGCAGGAGGAGTCCCCTTTAACTAGCGGCCCCCGCGCCCCGCAGCGACTGGGAACTGTTCCCCTCTACCAGTCACTGGGGACGCCAGGCACAAAGAAGGGCGGCGCCACTGAAGTTCCGGTCCGGGGCGCACCAAGGGCGTTGCACCATGAAATGATGTCACAATCTGCACGTGCAGCTGAGTGGGCACTGTGGTTTAGCGCCGGCGCTAAATCTTGAGTGAAGTTTGCGAGAGGCGCAGATGGTGCCGCACCCAGTCACTAGCCGCTTAGCGCCCCACCTCACATCCTCCTAAGGCGCTAGCGGCTGGCACTAAGAACTGAATTTCTAGGCCTATATTTCTAATGTAGTGTGCTATAGATAGGCAATTATATAAATTTTTATAAATACAGAATGCATTTGGTTGGAGTTGAGGAGCAAAAAGTGTATGATCACGCTATTGGTGGTATTCTATAGGCCTCCAAATAGTGAGAGGGATGTAAAGGAGCAAATCTGCAGGGAAATTGCAGAGATATACAAGAGCTATAGATTGGTGATATTGGGGGACTTTAATTACCCAACTATGGATTGGGATAATGCAAGGGTAAAGGGAAGGGAGGGGGAGGAATTTCTGAAATGTGTTCAGAAGTGTTTCCTTGACCAGTATGTTCTTGGCCCAACTAGGAAGGCGGCATTGCTGGATGTGGTGCTGGGGAATGAGGTGGGCCAGGTGGACCAAGTGCCTGTGGGAGAACACTTGGTTAAGAGTGATCATCGTATCGTAAGATTTAGATTAGCAATGGTGAAGAGCAAGGAACAATCTAGAGTGGAACTTCTAAACTGGAAAAGGGCTAACTTTAATGGGATGCAAAAGGATCTAGCCATGGTAAAATAGAACCAAAGACTGACAGGAAAAGCTGTAACGGAACAATGTGTGATATTTAATGAGGAGATGTTTCAAGTACAGGCGATGTACATTCCAAGAAGAGGGAAGGATAAGGGAACCGAAGCCAGGGCTCCTTGGATGATGAGGGAGATAGAGCAGATGATGAAACAGAACAAGAGAGTGTATGATGCATGTCAGGTAAATTCTTCAAGGGAGAACCAGACCAAATACAATATGTTGAGGGGGGAAGTGAAGATGAAAGTAAGATTGGCAAAGAGAGAATATGAGAGCACAATGGCATTTAACATAAAAGGGAACCCAAAAATCTTCTACCGGCATGTAAACTGTAAGCGGGTAGTAAGAGGCGTGGTGGGGTGTATTAGGGTCAAAGAAGATGTTATATGCTTAGAGGCGCAGGGCAAGTCTAGAATACTCAATGAGTACTTTGTATCGGTGCTTACTAAGGAGGTGGATTCTGACAAAATAACGGTAGAAGTGGAAAAGGAAGAAGCAATGGATGGGGTGAAAACTGATAGAAAGGGTGTACTAGAATGGCTGGGTATGCTTAGAATGGATACCTTGCTTGGTCCAGATGGCTTGCATCCCAGGTTGCTAGCGGAATTGAGGGAGGAGATAGTGGAAGTGCTTGCCATAATTTTCCAATCTTCCCTAGATGTGGGGGAGTTGCCCAAGGATTGGAAAGTGGCAAATTTGAGGCCAGGGTTAAGGACATCTCCTTTGGGCTGGAGAGAAACTTGGAGTGGGAGGGGGAGGATCCAGTTGTCGTGGTCCATGTTGGTACCAACGACATAGATTGGAGAAGGAAAGAGGTTCTGCTGAGGGAATATGAGCAGCAAGGGCCAAATTAAAAAGCAGAACCACAAGGGTAATAATCTTTGAATTACTACCTGAGCCACGAGCAAATTTATCAAGGGTAAATAAAATCAGAGATTTAAATGCGTGGCTCAAAGACTGGCATGGGAGAAATCGGTTTTGCTTCTTGGGACACTGGCACCAGTACTGGGATGGGAGAGAGCTGTTCCATTGGGACAGACTTCACTTGACCAGTGCTGGGACTAGAATCCTGGCGATTCTTATAACTAGGGCTGTTGAGAGGGCTTTAAATTAATTAGTTGGGGGGAGGTTTCAAGAGAGCAAAAATTAAAAATGTCAGTGGAGAAGGCAATAGAGCAAGGTAGCACTGGGGGAATTAAAAACCAGAGCGTGTCAGGAAGGGACAGAATGTATAAAGATAAAGGTGGAGTAGTAAAAGGGGTAAAAGCAGGAACAAATTGTCACAAAACATATTTAAAAGTTCTTTATCTGAATGCACGCAGCATTTGTAACAAAATAGATAAGTTGACGGTACAAATAACTACACATCAGTATGATCGGGTGGCCATTACAGAAACATGGCTGCAAGTTGAACATGACTGGGAACTAAACATCAATTTGGAACAATTTTGACAATTGGGAAGGACAGACAGGAAGGAAAGGGAGGTGGGGTGGCTATGTTAATAATGGATGGAATCACTGCAATAGTGAGAAATGATATTGGGTCAAAGGATCAGGATAATGAAACAGTTTGGGTGGAGATAAGGAATAATAAGGGGAAAAAGTCACGAGCGGGCACAGTCTATAGGCCTCCTAACAGTTGGAACTCTGTAGGTCGGAGTATAAATCAGGAAATAGTTGGGGCTTGTAATAAGGGAACACCTATAATCATGGGGGATTTTAACTTTCATATTGACTGGACAAATCAAATTGGGCAGGGCAGCCTTGAGGAAGAGTTTATAGAGTGCATTAGGAACGGGTTCCTTGAGTAGTATGTAACTGCTGAAGTGCTCTTGCAGAGAGCCGGCACGAGCTCGACGGGGCACAAGGCCTCCGTCTGTGCTGTAACCATTCTATGAGTCTATAGAGCCCGAGATGTACAACAACTACGATGACTTGTACTGAAATAGCGCCTTTAAAGTAGCAAAACTTCCCAAGGCCCTTCACAGGAGTATTTTTAGAAAAACAATTTTGACACCGAGCCACGTAAGGATAAATTAGGACAGGTGACTAAAAGCTTCGTCAAAGTGATAGGATAGAATGAGCGATTTGGTGTGGTGGGTGGGTTTTTGCGCTGAAGGAGATTAGAGAGAGAGGAAGGGGCGAGCCCATGGGGGGATTTGAAAACAAGGATGATAATTCTGAAATCGAGGTGCTGCTTAACCGGGAGCCAGTGTAGGTCGGTGAGCACAGGGGTGATGGGCGAACGGGACATGGTACAAGTTAGGATATGGGCAGCCGTGTTTTGGATGAGCTCAGGTTTACATAGGGTGGAATGTGGGAGGCCAGGCAGGAGTGTTTTGTGATCGTCAAGTCTAGAAGTAACAAAGGCATGGATGAGGGTTTCAGCAGCGGCTGAGATGAGGCAGGGGCAGAGATGGGTGATGTTACGGAGGTGGAAGTAGGCGGCCTTTGGTATGCTGCGGATATGTGGTCGGAAGCTCATTTCAGGGTCAAATATTACACCAATGTTGCGCACGGTGTGCTTCAACCTCAGCCATATGTTAGGATGTGGGATGGAGTCAGTGGCTAGGGAAAGGAGTTGGTGGTGGGGACTGAAAGCACTGGCTTTGGTCTTGTTTCCCTTTCCTCTGTCTCGCTCGCTTGAGATTCTATTGTAAGGGGAATAGATAGGATTTTCTGCGGCCGCAAGCGAGACTCCAGGATAATGTGTTGCCTCCCTGGTGCAAGGGTCAATGATGTCTCAGAGCGGCTGCAGAACACTTTGGAAGGGGAGGGTGAACAGCCAGTTGTCGTGGTGCATATTTCCAACGATATAGGTAAAAAAGGGGAAGAGGCCCTAAAAGCCGAATATAGGGAGTTAGTGGTTAAATTAAAAAATAGGACCTCAAACGTAGTAATCTCAGGATTACTACCAGTGCCACGTGCTAGTCAGAGTAGACATAGAAGGGTATTTCATGTGAATATGTGGCTAGAGGAATGGTGGAAGGGGAAGGGATTCAAATTCCTGGTAATTTGGAACCGGTTCTGGGGGAAGTGGGACCAATACAAAGTGGACCGTTTGCATGTGGGCAGGGCCGGGACTGATGCCCCAGGCAGAGTGTTTGCTAGTGCTCTGGGGGAGGGTTTAAACTAAAATGGTAGGGGGTTGGGAATCTGAGCATGGATGCAGGGGAAATGGAAACAAGGATAGAAGCAAAAGACAGGAAGGAGAAAAGCAAAAGTGGCAGTCAGAGAAATCAAGGGCTAGATTTTCAGTTGCTTGCGCCAGCAGTTAGCGCCTTAAGAGAAGTGATTTCCGGGCGCTATGCGTGTAGCGCCCGGGCGCAGCGCAGTTTGCGCCCCGCCCCAAATTAAGTTGCCCGTTAGCGCCGGCGCAAAGTTTAGCGCCCGCCCGGATGCGCGCGCAGAAAATGACGTCACATCCTCGTGCAACGCCCTTTGGCCGCCCCGATTGCAAACTTCAGTCGGACCGCCCCATTGTGCGGCGGGCGGCCGGAGCGTTTGGAAAAAGGAACGCAACACAACCAGCGCGGGCCCCGGGGGGCGCTAATTAAAGGGAACGTCCTCTCCAGTATAAAGGCCATCCTTTTTTCAGAAAACAGTCTTGTGCAACGCATTTCTGGAGACACAACAAGGAGGATAGCTAACTGGTTTCAAGCAGCAAGAGCCAGGTATTTTTGGACTCAGGCAACAGCGCTGCAAGTGGCCATTTGGAAATTAGAGTGTTTGCCAGGATTTGATGGGGGTTGCATGGGGTGCCAACGCGGAGCTGCAGCTCCATGTCCGTAGGGCTCGCAGACGCATTGTGAGAGGGGCAGCCCTGGCTAGAGGCAGAGGGGGCTACAGGCGTCGGCCACGTAGGCCTTACCCAGTCAGGCTATACCGCCAGCAGCGCTCCTACCTAAACATGAGTGCCGCGCGATGTGTTAAAAGGCTCCGATTCCGAAAGGGGGTGATTGCAGAGATCTGCCACCTGCTTCGCCGAGATCTGCGGCCAAAGCTCAGGTGCAGGACGTCTCTGTCGGTGGAAGTGAAGGTGACAGTGGCATTGAACTTCTATGCCACCGGCTCCTTCCAATACGCTGCTGGGGACATAGCAAACATCTCCCAGTACGGCGCGCATCGCTGCATCCGCCAGGTGACCGAAGCACTGTTCAGAAGGAGAAGCCAATTCATCTCCTTCCCCATGGCCCTGGAGAGCCAGCATCAGCGCGCATTGGGATTTTCCAGACTCGGGGAATTCCCCTTGGTGCAGGGCGCCATTGACTGTACGCATGTGGCTTTGCGGGCCCCTCTGGAGCATGGCGAGCAGTATCGCAACAGGAAGGGCTACCATTCTCTGAATGTGCAGCTGGTCTGTGACCACAAGCAGCGCATCATGGCAGTCAATGCCAGCTTCCCAGGCAGCAGCCACGATGCCTTTATCCTGCGGCAGAGTACTGTGCATGACATGTTCCAGGCACAGCCTCCCCCAAGAGGATGGCTACTCGGGGACAAAGGCTATCCTTTGTGCACCTGGCTCATGACCCCGCTCCGCGCGCCCAGGACCGCTGCTGAAGAGGCCTACAACGAGAGCCATCAAACCACCCGCAACATCATCGAGCTAACTATTGGGGTCCTCAAGCAGCGGTTCCGCTGCCTTGATCGCTCCGGAGGAGCTCTCCAGTATTCGCCGGACCGGGTCTCCCAATTTGTGGTGGTTTGCTGCATGCTACACAACCTGGCTATCCGCAGGACTCAGGCACTGCCACCTGACGTTGGACCAGCACCTCAGGAGGAGGAGCAGGAGGAGCATGAGGAGGAGGAGGAGGAGGAGGAGCAGGAGCAGGAGTACGTTCCCAGGAGGGAGCGACCAGGGCCAAGGGCCGCACGACGCCACCTTATTACACGGTACTTCTAAGCCCCCTGTCAGGGAATGGCCAGGGGCCATGAGGGAAGATGAATGCAGCCGCTCCGCAAGCCCTCAGCCGGCGAAGCCAACAAACACTAAGAAGAACAACCATGGAGACTGCATGAATAAAGATAATTTTTTATTACACAAAAATGAAAAGCCCTTCCCACATGAATCCCCAAAAACAATAAACGGGCCCCACAAAAAGCCCAACAAACGACTCACTCCCACAAACTGGGGAGGAGCCACTCCACCTTTATTGAAACCGGGCCTCAACGTCGGCCTAACGCAAAAAAAAAGCCCTCCAAAAGCACAACCATGGGCAAAATAAAGATGGCCACCGCCATATTAAAGGAAAGCTGGCCACACCCTCTACTGAGTGGCCCGCGAGGGCGAGACCTTGGCCAGCATTTTGCCTCCCCTGCCCTGCCTGCTGCTCCTTCGCAAGCTCTGCCCAGTGGCTGCTGCGAGGCTGGGGGAAGGCGCCTGAGGCTCAGATGCCCTTCCGCCAGATGCCGCTGGGGGGCGGCCTACACGGCGTTTGGGCCTCGAGGGGCCGTCTCCTGAGTGGCGCACCTGAGCCTGGCCACCATCAGCTGCAGCCGCTTGCCCTTGACGCCCCAGAGGGGGAATGGCGGCGACGGATGGCGCAATGTGGGCCAGCTGGCGTCTGGGATGCGCTGGCTGGTGCTGTGGCGCGGTGGCACTCGGCCGGGCCCGCACTGCAGGATCCGCAGCAATCAGCCGACGGCCGGCTTGCTGGGATGGTCCAGCGCGGCGCCTGCCCTGGCGATGCCTGCCTGAGACAGCGCGTGTGGCAGCAGTGAGTGGCCCTGTGGTCCTGGTGTGCGCGCGCATCACATCCGCCAGGGTCTTGACGGCATCAGTTAGCATGCGGCCAGTCGCGGCAGTTGCTGCCCCGAACTCGCGCACACTGGTCGCCAGCGACTCGATGGCCTCAGGCATGCGCCCCACCACGCTCATGAGCTCCGTGTGGCACCGGTCCGAGTCGTCGGCCATCTGATCGAGCTTCCGCACCTCCTCCGAAGTGAAGGTGTCCGGACTGGAGTCGCGACTCTCCCGCTGGGGAGGAGGGGGCCGAACTAGGGGACCCTTGCTGCGTTGGTGACGGCGAGTGTGCCGAGCAGCAGCACTCCCCTCTGATCCTTCCCCCCTTTGGGGGGAAGGCCGCGGGCCACGCGCACGGCTGCTGGGTGGCTGGACGCCACTGGTCCCAGAAGCTGCATTGCCCTGCGACAGTTCCTCCAGGCACTCGTCCAGTGAGGAGGTGTCAAGCATTTCCTCCTCTCCTGCGGGACGTGACTGTTCCCCCGAAGGTCCGGCTTGCTCCTCCTCCTCCTCCTGGTCGGAGGTGCTGTCACTGGCAGCCTCAGGGTCCTGGTCGTCACCAGCTGAAAGCAGGAATGCACAAGAGTAGCTTCAGAGTGAGGAGACGGCGTCAGCGAGGGAGTTAGGACTGGTGGGATTCAGCGCATTGGTGGGACAGTGGCAAAGGAGGTAGCTCGGATGGGCCAGTGCGACGCGAGAGGGCCAAAAGGCGAGGTCCTTACCATTGCCGGGCAGTGGAGGGTCGGATACACCGCACGCTGTGGGGACAATCACACGGGCTCCCATGAGCACACACACGCGCTCCTCCAGCCGAGTGAGCTTCTGCAGCTTGGCGCGGCCACCCCTGGCACGGGCCTGGCGATTAAACGCTACTTTAGCCTGCAAGAGAAAGGACGGGCTGTAAGTGCGCAGTGAAGCCCTGATGTAGTGTGCACTGCCTCCCATGGTGGAATAGCTTGGCCAAAGTGTAGAGTGCCGAATGGCCATTTGATGCTCATGACTGTCCCAATGCTGCTGGCTGAGGGCTGGCCAAAAGGACTTTCAGGTCCCTTTGCCCATCATGTCAGGTGTACATGCAAGAATGAGGAGGAGACTGGAAAGGCTACTCACCCTCACAATCCTGGTCAGATCGTTGTATTTCTTACGGCATTGTTTGTGGGTCCTGGGGGCCTCGCCGGTGAACGTCACCCTCTGGGCGATCTGCTTCCAGGCTTTGGTGTAGTCGTGGTGGGTTGGATTCCTCCCACTCTCTGGAAACAAGATCTTGCGCCTCACCTCCAGAGCTGTGACCATTATGTCCAGATCACCCTCTGAGAAGCGCAGGGCACGCTGACGGGCCTTCTCTGGCGTTGCCATGACTCCCTGGGGCTGAGCAGTAGTGTTGAGGCCTCTTTGCAAGGCTGCAGTGTGCAGGGCGTGGCAGCAGACCAATTCGTCCCTTCCCCCTTTAAGAGCTGGTCGGCACCACGGGGTCTGCTGTCAGTGCAAAAATGACCGCACCCGTGCTGCGCCCCGCCTGGGCGCTATCCCTCTGGACCGCCGGCTTAGCGCCTAAAGAGAGTAGTGGAACGCCTCTTTTAGCGCTCCACCAACCTCTTAGGGCGAAGCCACTGAATTCCCGGCAACGGGGCGCTACTTTGGGGCGGGCGCTAACTTCGGGCGGGCGCTAAAGCTAGCGCCCCAAAACTGCCTATACTGAAAATCTAGCCCCAAGTGTTTAAAGCAAACATGGCCACAGTAAATAATAATTCGAGAAGGTCTAAGAGCGTTAGAAAAACAAGACTGAAGGCTTTGTATCTTACTGTGCGGAGCATTCGTAATTAGGTGGATGAATTAGCTGTGCAAATAGAGGTAAACGATTATGATATGATTGGGATTATGGAAACATGGCTCCAGGGTGGCCAAGGCTGGGAACTCAACATCCAGAGGTATTCAATATTCAGGAAAGATAGGCAAAAAGGAAAAGGAGGTGGATGGCATTGCTGGTTAAAGAGGGGATTAACACAATTGTAAGGAAGAATATTAGCTCTGTATTAGCCTGTATGGGTCGAACTGAGAAATACCAAGGGGCAGAAAACATTTGTGGGAGTGGTATGTAGGCCTCCAAACAGTAATGCGGAGGTTGGGGATGGCATTAAAAGGGAAGTTAGAGATGCATGCAATAAAGGCACGACAGTTATCATGGGTGACATTAATCTACATAAAAAGTGGGCTAACCAAATTAGTAACTATACTGTGGAGGAGGAATTCCACGATTGTAAACGGGATGGTTTCCTGGACCAATATGTCGAGGAACCAACTAGAGATCCGGCCATCTTAGGCTGGGTATTATGTAATGAGAAAGGATTAATTAGCAATCTTGCTGTACGAGGACCCTTGGGTCGGAGCGATCATAATATGATAGCATTTTTCATTAAGATGGAGAGTGAAGTAGTTGACTCAGAGACTAGGGTCCTGAATTTGAATAAAGGAAACTATGATGGTATGAGGCGCGAGTTGGGTAGGATTGATTGGGGAATGTCACACAAAGGGTTGACGGTGGATAGGCAATGGCAATCATTCAAAGACCGAATGGGTGAACTACAGAATTTGTTCATCCCAGTTTGGCACAAAAATAAAACAATAAAGGTGACTCAACTGTGGATTACAAGGGAAATTAGGGATAGCATAAGATCCAAGGAGAGGACATATAAATTGGCCAGAAAAAGCAGTAAACCTGAGGATTGGGAGCAGTTTCGAATTCAACAATGGAGGACAAAGGGATTAATTAAGAGGCGGAAAATAGAGTATGACAGTAAGCTTGCGAAGAACATAAGAAGAGAATGTAAAATATTTTATACATATGGGAAGAGAAAAAGATTGGTGTAGTCAAACGTAGGTCCCTTGCTGACAGATTCAGGTGAATTTATTATGGGGAACAAAGAAATGGTGGAACAATTAAATGCATTTTTTGGTTCTGTCTTCTCAAAGGAGGACACAAATAACCTCCCAGAGATGTCGGGGAACAATGGGCCTGCAGAAAGGGAGGAACTGAAAGAAATCAGTATTTGTAGGGAAATGGTGTTATGGAAAGTGATGGGATTGAAGGCCGATAAATCCCCAGGGCCTGATAATCTATATTCGAGGGTACTTAAGGAAGTGGCCCTAGAAATAGTAGATGAATTGCTGATCATCTTCCAACATTCGATGGAATCTCGAACAGTACCCATGGATTGGAGTTTAGCTAATGTTACCCCACTGTTCAAAAAATGTGGTAGAGAGAAGATGGGGAATTACAGACCAGTGAGCCTGACATCGGTAGTGGGGGAAATGCTAGAGTCCATTATAAAAGATGCAATAGCAGAGCACTTGGAAAATAGTGACAGGATCGGACAAAGTCAACATGGATTTACAAAAGGTAAATCTTGCTTGACTAATCTACTGCAATATCTTGAGTACGTAACTGGCAAAAATAGATAAGAGAGAACCAGTCGATGGGCTGTATTTGGACTCTCAAAAGGCTTTCGATAAGGTCCTGCATAAGAGAATAGCGTGAAAAGTTAAGGCACATGGGATTCGGGGCAAGGTATTGATTTTGATAGAGAACTGGTTGGCAGACAGAAAGCAAAGAGTTGGAATAAACGGGTCTTTTTCCGAGAGGCAGGCAGTGACTAGTGGAGTACTACAGGGATCGGTCCTTGGACCCAAGCTATTCACAATATATATTATTTATCTAGACAAGGGAACTAGATGTAATGTCTCCAAGTTTGCAGACGACACAAAGCTGGGTGGGCGTGTCTGCTGTGAGGAGGCTGCCGAGAAACTCCAGTATGGTTTGGACAGGTTGGGTGATTGGGCATGGCAGATGCAATATAACGTGGAAAAATGCGAGGTTATCCACTTTGGTGTCAAAAACAGGAAGGTAGATTATTATCTGAAAGGCAATAGATTGGGAGAAAAGGGAAGTGCAACGAGACCTGGCTGTTCTTGTGCACCAGTCGCTGAAGATAAGCATGCAGCTTCAGCAGGCGATTAAGAAGGCAAATGGAATGTTGGCCTTCGTAGCGAGAGGGTTTGAGTACAGGAACAAGGATGTCTTGCTGCAGTTGTACAGGGCCACGGTGAGACCACATCTTGAATATTGTGTGCAGTTTTGTTCGCCTTATCTGATGATGGATGTTCTTGCCATGGAGAGAGTGCAGCGAAGATTCACCAGGCTGATACCTAGGATGGCAGGAATGACATATGAGGAGAGATTGGGTCGATTGGGCTTATAATCGCTGGAGTTTAGAAGAATGAGAGGGGCTCTCATTGAAACATATAAAATTCTAACAGGACTAGACAGACTAGATGCAGGAAGGATGTTCCCGATTGTCGGGGAGTCCAGAACCATGGGTCACAGTCTAAGGATAAGAGGTAAGCCATTTAGGACAGGGATAAGGAGGAATTTCTTCACCCAGAGAGTAGTGAACCTGTGGAATTCTCTACCATAGAAGGCAATAGATGTCAATTCATTAAATATATTCAAGAAGGAGTTGCATGTATTTCTTAAGGCTAAAGGGATCAAGTGATATGGAGAGAAATCAGGGACAGGGTACTGGATTTGGATGATCAGCCATGATCTCATTGAATGGAGGAGCAGGCTCGAGGGGCCGAATGGCCTACTCCTGCTCCTATCTTCTATGTTTCTTCTATGTTTCTATGTTTCCCAATATTTAATTGGGGATAAATTTTTCTCATTCAGAACTGGATGTCGGACAAGCAGTCTGACAATATAGACACTGTGGAGGGGTCGAGAGAAGAGGTAGTGAGACAGAGCGGGGTGTTGTCAGCATACATGTGGAAACTGACGCTGTGATTTTGGTTGATGCCGCCAAGGGGCAACATGTAGATGAGAACTAGGAGGAGGCCAAGGACAGATCATTGGGGGGAACCAGAGGTAGTGATATGGGAGCGGGAAGAGAGGCTGACTGTTATTCTGATTCTATCTGCACTGTATGATCCCAGCCGCAAACGTATCCCTTACTGTGGAGAGAGAGAGAGAAAGAGGGAGAGACAGTGAGGGAGCAGATACCTAGAGAGGGAAAGGCGCACTAGTGTAGAGTCTTAATTATAGTAGGTGCTGTAGTACAAACCGGGTGATTGTGAAGCAGCCACCCATTTTACTCCGATGGAAATAAAACTCGGGAGAGATGCAGGGCAGGAAACCGGGGCTGATTTTACACCCTGTGTTCATGCCCAGTGAGACTGCACACCAGGAGCAGAGCCTGGTCAATTTGACCCTGTGACACCTCGAGTGGGCGGGGCTCCGGCCGCTTTGTGACAATTTTCCTGGCTGCTCTGTGATTGGCTCCTGGCTCCTGTGTGATGTCACCTGGAGACAGGGCCCTGCCCCTGGTTACCGGCCATCAGTGGAATGTCAGTGTGAGAGGAGCTGGAGTGACAGCTGAGAGTGGGAGTGAGTTGGGTCCCAATAAACAGGGCAATGGACAGCAAAGAAAATTTAATATTAAATTAATTAATTCAAACACACTCATTAAATGCAAAAAAAAATCAAATTGAATATAATTATGGTCACAAAAATACTCCCCCTATATTCTGGGATTAACATAAATCATTTTTCTATTGACAGTCTCTGGGAGTGAGCAATATCTCAGGAGGTTCGAGAGAGAAGTCGAATCATCGCATCACTACCTGGGACTGGAGGAATGTCGCTGGCTTCACAGAACAGATCTGGTGGGACCGAGACCCCCAGTGTCGGAGACGGGATAAAACTGGAAGCTTCAACAATGATTGGAAAGGTGAGAAACTTTACTGACATTCCCATCAGTCCAGGATTTTATGAGGTGAGAGTCTAACCAGATGGTGGGAGCTGTTCCACATCTGCCATCTGGCTCAGCCTTTGATGCGACAAGTTGAGCAGATCCTAACTCGTAGATTAACCTTGTCTGTACCACACCTGGGAGTGTTTGACACTTACTTATAGAGGGATCTTTATTCTGTATTCACCCCATGCTGTACCCGAGCTCGTTGTGCTTCGTTGGGTAGTGCATGAGAAGGAGCTTTACTCTGCATCTCATCCATGCTGTACCTGCCCTTGAACTGTTTGATTGGGCAGTGTAATGGGAGCTTTACTCTCTGTATAACCCATTCTATATGCAGGATGATTTCATATAACTGCCTTTGGCCCATATCCCTTAATACCTTAGGTTAACTAAAACCGATCAATCTCTGATTTAAAAGTAACAATTGATCTAGCATCAATTGCCGTGTGTGGAAGAGAGTTCCAAACTTCTACCACCCTTTGTGTGTAGAAGTGTTTCCTAATCTGACTCCTGAAACGTCTGGCTCTAATTTTTAGACGATGTTGCCGAGTCCTGGAATCCCCAAACAGTGGAAATAGTTTCTCTATCTGTTCACCTTAATATCCTGAAAACTTCCATCAGATCACCCCTTAAGCATCTAAAATCTAGGGAATACAACCCTAATTTGTGTAATAGCTTCCTGTAACTTAACCCTTGAATTCCGGGTGTCATTCTGGTAAACCTACGCTGCACTCTCTCCAAAGCCATTATATCCTTCTTAAGTTGTGGTGCCCAGAACTGTGCTCAGTACTCCAGGTTTGTTCTAACCCGGGCTTTTTATAGCTGCAGCATAACATCTAACCCCTTGTATTCTATTCCTCCAGATATCAAGGCCAGCATTCCATTAGCCCTTTTGAATATTTTATGTACCTGTCTATGACATTTTAATGATCTGTGTACCTGGATCCCCTAGTGTCAAGGGACATCCACTGTTTTTAGCATTTCACTTTTAGAATGTACCCTGTTCTATTCTTTTGGGGTCCAAAGTGAATGACCTCACATTTGCTTACCTTGAAATCTATTTGCCATAGTTTTGCCCATTCAAGTAATCTGTCAATAACCCTTTGTAATTGTATTCTCTCATCTGCACTTCCTATAATGCTGCATATCATTGTGTCATTGGCAAAATTGTATATATGACTTTCTATGCCATCACCTAATTCATTAGTAAACTAGCTGAAGTGCCTGGCGGTGCCGAGGGTCTTTTGAGGGCATGTTGTTGTTGGAAGAGAGAGAGAGAGCGACTGGGGGGGGAAGAGAGAGAGCGACTGGGGGGGGGAAGAGAGAGAGAGAGTGACTGGGGGGGAAAGAGAGAGAGAGAGCGAATGGGGGGAAGAGAGAGAGCGACTTGGGGGGAAGAGAGAGAGCGACTGGGGGGGGAGGAGAGAGAGCGACTGGGGGGGAAGAGGGAGAGCGACTGGGGGGGAAGAGGGAGAGCGACTGGGGGGGAAGAGAGAGAGCCCCGCAACCCCCGAGCCACGCACCCCGAGAGCCCCTCCCCCCCGATCTCCCGAGCCCCGCCCCCCGATCTTCCGAGCCCCGCCCCCCGACCCCTGCCCCCCTCGATCTCCGGAGCCCCGCCCCCCCGATCTCCGGAGCCCCGCCCCCCCGATCTCCGGAGCCCCGCCCCCCCCGGTCTCCCGAGCCCCACCCCGGCCGGCGGGCCCGGTTGCCGGGGTAACCCTTCTCGCTCTCCAAGCCGATTGCGGCTGACAGAGACGGCCGGCGGGCCCGGTTGCCGGGGTAACCCTTTCCGCTCACCAAGCCCCGCCCCCCCTGCCCGAGCCAAGCGGGGAACATAGAGAGACGCTGTGCCCCACCCTCCCGAGCTGGCTTCAAGCCCGCCGATTGCGGCTGTGAGAGACGGCCGGCTGGCCCGGTTGCCGGGGTCAACCTTCCCGCTCTCCAAGCCCCGCCTGAGGTCCGCACTGCCGAGAGCCCCGCCCCCCCGCCCGAGCCGAGTGGGGAACAGAGAGAGACGCTGCGTCTCAGCTGCTCCTGCTGCACGCGCAACTGACACTCGTGACCCTCGTGGCTGACGCCGTTGCCCCGGGTAACGTGACACGGGGGGGTGGTGAGGAGCTTAGCAGAAGCCGTGGGACAATGACCTAGCTTGGGCCTGGCTGGGCAAGAAAGGCCCAGGCTTTGAGGCCTAACAGAAACTTGGAAAGGTAGGAAAAAGAATCTTCAGGTTAGAGAAAATATTTACAAATGAATGAAGTTTTTTTTAAACAATTTAATAAAAGCAATTTTATTTTGCTGGAAATGTATATTTGAAAAGAAAGACGCAGAAAGCAGGAAAAAAATGGAAGCAAGATGGCGGCTACTCACCTTGGTTCAGAACGATAAGGCCCGCCCACACACACACCGATTGGTCGATCGTCAGGTCACCAAAGCGTAGGATGTCCAGTCACTCGACCATAGGAGGGCACGGGCCAGGAACCTGGCGTGCGATTGGTCGACCTCGAGGTCACTCTGTCGCTAATGAGCGGATAATGAGATGCTAATGAGCGGAATTTTGAACGTTTTTCGGATACCGCGGGCGCAATTTTTGTCCGGCCGAAACGTAAATACGCTTAAGACCATTTTGTAAAGGTAAGCTTTCTTTCGATGTAACGCACGCGTAGGTACACTCTATAACTTTCGAGCGCATAGCCGGACAGATGCACATGTGAGGACAGAAGGACAGACAGACAGATAGACAGAAGCATCCGTTTATATATATAGATATTCTGAATAGTTGAGGCCCCATCACAGATCCCTGCAAACACCACATATGTCACGTCCTGCCTGTAGTGTATTTAACTTTTAGAGCCCCTGTGTACTGTAATACCGGTAGTGGCCACTCGGTATATAAGCCTGTATAGTGTCTTGTATCTTTTAGTTCACCTCCAGACTTTGTTCACTGAACACTTGTTAAACCAACTCCTGCATTCTGTGTCTCCATTAACACATGGATACAACAGCAGCGACGAATTGGAAACGGACTTACCTGCAATTCAGCAGCACCTCAAGGAGATCGATTCCTCAGACGAAGGTCGAAGAAAAAAAAAGAAAAACTGTGGTTTCACCAGCTAGCCGGGCTGGTGGCAGGTACTGCACGGATCCTTCCTGGTCGGCGGGCTGGGGCTCGATCGGTTGGCTCTGCAGCAGGGCCGAGCAGCGAGTCGGAAGGCGGAGGCAAACAGAGATGGAGGGTGGAGCACTCGGGAGACAGATGGCACTGCAAAGCAGGTCGGCGTTCAGACCAAGCACAGGGAAAAGTCCCTGCGGGAACGAGTCTCCAACTATTAAAAATATCTGTGTAAATAAAAACCGCGGAGAACAGCGTTGTCAGCAGCGGCAGTGGCGGGAAAGCATGGGAGGCGGCATTTTTATCTTGGTAGGGAAGAAAGGAAAGCGCGGGAGGCGACATTTTTGATTTTCAGGATGCCTAAGACTGGCAATATTACTGCTTTTGATAGAGATATAGAGGATTGGACCACATATGTGGAAAGAGTGGTGGTATATTGCACAGCGAATGAAATAGAGGATGATAAAAAGCATCGAAACTTCTAAATCTGATTGGCACAAGGACATACGAGCTGTTACGAAACATAATCACTCCAGCCAAACCGATGGACAAGAATTTTAAGGAGATTGTTGATACCCGACAGGAGCACTTAAACCCAACACCGCTGCTGATAGCAGAACGATTCAAATTATTCAGGAGGAATCAGCACAAGAATGAAAGTAACGCTAATTACCTCACCAAATTAAGAAAGCTGTCAAAGCACTGCCAATTCGGGGCAGGACTGGCAGATTCTCTACGAGACAAATTCGTCTGCTTTCTCCTAAGTGAAGGAACACAGAAAAGGCTACTTTCTGAGAAAGATTTGACACGGGACAAGGCTTTCAGTGTGGCTGTATCATACAAAGCAGCAGCAAGAGGAGCTGCAGAGATACAGCAAAAGCCACAGGACTTTGGCACCCGTGAAATAACACGGGGTTTTGAGAGATGTTATCGCTGCGGCAGATCCACCCATGACCAGACGGACTGCTGGTTCAAGGACAAAGCATGCATGCAATGCGGAAAGGTGGGACACATTGCACGTGTATGCCGATCTGGAAACAAAAAATCCACTGACAGAAAAAAAATCAATAAGGAAAAGTACAGAAAGGTACAAATGATGACAGACAGTAGCTCAGAAGACCAGAAGAGCGATAGCGACTCCGGAAACAAGTGATTAAGCTGTCTCAAATTACATAATATAATTGCCAAAGAACATTACCAGACCATTTGGGTAACCCTCACGATAGCGGTGTCCCCAGTTAAAATGGAGCTAGATACAGGATCAGCTCTGACCGTCATAAATCGACGGGATTACGAGCGGCTATTTCCACATATACCTTTGAAAGACACATCCATTATGTTGACGACATATACGGGGCAGAAAGTATACCCCAGAGGGAAAATAAGGGTGCCTGTTGTATACAACGGCAAGGAAATACAGAAGTAGTATTTATAAGTTCTGCAAGATGGTGGTCCACCGCTGTTGGGACGTGAATGGATCAGGAAGATACGTTTAGACTGGCACTCCATTCAGGCACTGACGGTGACCAGTAAGAAAAAAAATGATGATGACTTCATACCTGAACGATTAAGTGACATCTTGGACAACGCCAAAGAAGTGTTTCAACAGGAACTAGGAACCTTGAAAGGCGTCACCGCATCAATAAAAGTGGAAGATGTGGCAATTCCCAAGTTTTTTAAGGCAAGGCTGGTGCCATACGCAATTCGTCCAGCAGTCGAGGCAGAGCTGGATAATTTGGAAAAGGCAGGCGTGTTATCTAAGGTAGATTGGAGCGAGTGGGCAACACCCATCGTCCCGGTCATGAAAAAAACGTTGAATAATGATAAATCTGAAGAACAGAGAAAAATTCGCATCTGTGGGGACTTCAAGGTGAGTGTAAACCCGGTCCTTTACACGGTACAGTATCCTCTTCTGAGGATAGAAGATATTTTCGCCTCACTATCCGGAGGGAAACGTTTCACCAAAATTGACTTGGCACAGGCATATCTATAGATGGAGGTTGAGGAGGCCTCTAAAAAGTATCTCACGATAACACGCACAAAGGCCTGTACCAGTACAATCGACTGGGTTTCGGAGTAGCATCAGCTCCAGCTATCTGGCAAAGAGCTATGGAGCAAGTCCTGCAAGGTATTCCGGGGACTCAATGCTACCTAGACGAAATCCTTGCAACAGGAGAAAACGACAACGAGCACCTTGCCAATTTGGAGCAGGTGCTCACTAGGCTGAGAGAACGGGGCCTCCGAGCAAATCGCGCGAAGTGCGAATTGTTCCAGAAACAAATATCATATTGTGGCCATATAATTAACGAAGAAGGGTTGCATAATTCACCTGAAATAATTGATGCGGTCATAAAAGCCCCAGCAACTGAAAATGTCTCACAATTAAGGTCGTTTCTGGGATTGATAAATTACTATCATAAATTTTTACCGAACTTGTCAACTGTTCTGCACCCTCTTAACGCACTGCTACAAACGGGAGTAATTTGGAAATGGAGTGAAGACTGTAAACGTGCCTTCCATAAATGCAAAGGCTTGATCACGTCCAAGGAAGTGTTGGCTCATTACAACCCATCACTGCCAATCAGACTGGCGTGCGATGCATCCCCTTATGGCTTAAGAGCAGTATTATCACATAGATTCCCTGATGGCTCGGAGCGGCCGATAGCTTTTGCGTCATGCTCATTGAACTCAGCTGAGCGTAACTATGCCCAGATCGACAGGGAAGCACTCAGCCTGGTGTGAGGAGTGAGGAAATTCAACCATTACCTACACGGACAAAAATTTACCTTGTTGACTGACCATCAACCCCTCATCTCCATATTCAACCCTAAAAATGGTGCTCCCATTATGACAGTGTAAAGGCTACAGAGGTGGTCCCTTTTCCTAGTGGCACACCAATATGACATAGAATACAAAGGATCAAAACAGCATGGGAATGCTGACGGTTTATCGTGCCTACCATTGCCAACGGTAGAAGAGGCAACTACAGTGGACCCAGTGGAGATGTTCCACTCAACCATAGTGGAATGTCTACCAGTAACAAATTCTGCCATTGAAACGGAAACGAGAAATGACCCGACTCTCTCACGAGTCTACGATTTAACGGTGAATGGATGGCCAGCACATGGCGAACCACTGTTGCCAGCATTCTCGCGAAGAAGAGAACAGCTGTCCGTGTGTCGAGGAACCTTGATGTGTGGATCCAGAGTGGTGATTCCACCCAAACTCCAGGATAAAGTGATAAAGGAGCTTCACGAGCGGCATCTGGGTGGAGTGAAAATGAAAAACCTAGCCAGAGCGTTTGTGTGTTGGCCAGGTATCGATGGAGACATCGAAGAAATGACCCAGAGCTGTCTAGGATGCCAGAAGGTCCAAAACGCCCCACCACAGGCCCCTCTACATCCATGGGAGTGGCCCTCATCTCCATGGCAAAGGGTACATATCGACTTTGCTCGTCAATTTATGGACTCAATGTTCTTAATCGCGGTTGATGCACACTCCAAGTGGCCGGAAGTAATAAAGAAGTCCTCCACCACCACGGAAAAAACCATCACAGTATTAAGGACCAT
Source organism: Somniosus microcephalus (assembly GCF_052327205.1). Lineage (NCBI taxonomy): Eukaryota > Metazoa > Chordata > Chondrichthyes > Squaliformes > Somniosidae > Somniosus > Somniosus microcephalus. Next base: position 3,287,531 of record NC_141008.1, read on the forward strand.
ATTTGCCAGGAATGGGCTGCCTGAACAGATCTGTTCTGATAATGGACCGCAATTTGTGTCCGAAGAATTCAGGAAGTTCTTATAAAACAATGGGGTTAAGCACTACAAATCCGCCCCATACCATCCCGCCACCAATGGATTAGCTGAAAGGTTTGTCCAGACCTTCAAGAAGGCCATAAAGGCCATGGGCAATGAAGACATAAATCTACAACATAAGGAAGATAACTTCTTGTTTGCATAGAGGAATGCAACACATGTGGTTACAAACCAAACTCCTGCCATGATGTTTTTCAATAGAAGACTTAGATGCCGGCTGGATATTACCAAGCCAAACATCAGAAGGGACGTAGAGAACCGGCAATTTCAAGGCATGAATGAAAGGCCAACTAGAACCTTCAAGATAGATCAACAAGTTTTGGCCCGGGACTACCGTACCGAGAAGTGGCAGCCTGGAACTATTTGCAGACGACTAGGACCACTGATGTATACCGTGGACATTGCAGAAAGTATAATAAGGCACCATGCTGACCAGATCATAGAGTCATCCGAAAAGGGACAACCTACAACACAACTCTATATGCCTAATGATGAAGCAGAGATACCCATAGTATCTACCTCCGATCCGGTGATACTGGAACCAGATCAACCCGACACTGGCATTCAAGCCGAATCGACCTTGCCAAAAGAACCTACTACACCACCGAAAACTACTACACCACGGAGGCGTTATCTGGACCGAGTCAGGAAGCCTCCAGAGAGACTGACTTATAATTGATTAACTGCAGCAAATGTGTAGATTATTGTTCTTGTAAACATATTAATTAATGATTACTTAAAATGTTATGTACCAATTATCTAAAAGGGGAGGGATTGTAGTGTATGTACCTTTAAGAGGCCCTGTTTACTGTAATACCGGTAGTGACCACTCAGTATATAAGCCTGTATAGTGTGTTGTATATTTTAGTTCACCTCCAGACTTTGTTCAGTAAACACCTGTTAAACCAACTCCTGCTTTCCGTGTCTCCATTAACACACAGATACAACACTGCCAATTTGAGTAACTACCGATTATCCCTATGATGTATCCTGACGCTTTATAAAGTGTTATTAAAGTGTATTTAGGATTGTGCTGGGTTACAATTGATTATACAATTGTTGGCTGCTCGAGGAACTCCGGCTCCGTGTTGCAGATCTGGAGTCCGAGCCTCAAACACTGAGACACATCAGGGAGGGGGAGAGTTACCTGGACTCTGTGTATCACGAGGTAGTCACACCAATTAGATTAATTAATTCAGATGTAGTCCGTGGCCAGTGTCAGGATGGTGTGATTTGAAGTGAGGCAGGTAATGGGATACAGGAGGTAGTGTTGGAGGAGCCGCAGCCCTTGCACTTGTCCAACAGGTTCGAGGCTCTTACTCCCTGTGAGGATGGGAACAGGAACAGCGGGGAGGATGAGCAACCTGACCACAGCATTGTGGAGCAGGGGGCCATTCAAGTGGGGGGTGTTAAAAGAAATGTTGTAGTGGTAGGGGGTATCGTTAGGGGGATAGATAGAGTTCTTTGCAGCCGAGAGCGAGAGTCCCAAAGGCTGTGTTGCCTGCCCGGTGCCAGGGTTAAGGACATCTCCTCTGGACTGGAGAGAAACTTGGAGTGGGAGGGGGAGGATCCAGTTGTCGTGGTCCATGTTGGTACCAATGACATAGATAGGACAAGGAAGGAGGTTCTGCTGAGGGAGTTTGAGCAGCTAGGGGCCAAATTAAAAAGCAGAACCACAAGGGTAATAATCTCTGGATTATTGCCTGAACCACGAGCGAATTTGGCTAGGGTAAATAAAATTAGAGAGTTAAATGCGTGGCTCAAAGACTGGTGTGGGAGAAATGGGTTTTGCTTCCTGGGACACTGGCACCAGTACTGGGGCAGGAGGGAGCTGTTCCATTGGGACGGGCTTCACTTGGCCAGTGCTGGGACTAGAGTCCTGGCGGATCATATAACTAGGGCTGTAGAGAGGGCTTTAAACTAACTAGTGGGTGGGAGGTTCCTAGAGAGCAAATAATAAAAATGACAACAGAGAAGGTCATAGACTTAGGTAGCAGTGGGAAAATTAAAAACCAGAGCGAGTCAGGAAGGGGCAGAAGGTATGGAGTAAAAGGTAAAATAATAGAAAGGGCAAAGGCAGGAACTAAGTGTCACAAAACATATTTGAAAGTTCTCTATCTGAATGCACTTAGCATTCGTAACAAAATAGACGAGTTAATGGCACAAATAACTACATATGGGTATGATCTTGTGGCCATTACAGAAACATGGCTGCAGGGTGACAATGCTTCGGAATTAAACATACCAGGTTATTAACGATCAGGAATGACAGGCAGGAAGGAAGGGGAGGTGGGGTGGCTATGTTAATAAAGGAAGGAATCACTGTAATACAGAGAAATGATATTGGGTCAAAAGATCAGAATAATGAGACAGATTGGGTGGAGGTAAGGAATAATAAGGGGAAAAAAAACACTAGTGGGCGTAGTCTATAGGCCTCCGAACAGTGGCAATTCTGTTGGACGGAGTATCAATCAGAAAATAGTTGAGGCTTGTAATAAGGGAACATCAATAATTATGGGGGATTTTAACTATCATATTAATTGGACAAATCAAATTGGGCAGGGCTACCTTGAGGATGAGTTCATTGAGTGTATTAGGCATGGGTTTCTTGAGCAGTATGTAACTGAACCGAGCAGGGGGCAAGCAACCTTAGATCTGGTACTGTGTAACAAGACGGGATTAATTAAAAATGTCCCAGTAAAGGATCCCCTTGGAATGAGTGACCATAACACGGTTGAATTCCATATTCAATTAGAGGGTGAGAAGGTTGGATCTCAAACAAGCGTGCTAAGCTTGAATAAAGGAGACTATGAGGGTATGAGAGCGGAATTGAGTAGAGTGGATTGGGAAAATAGATTATAGGGTAAGACGATACATGATCAGTGGTGTACATTTAAGGAGTTATTTTACAACATCCAAAAAAATATATATTCCACTGAGGAGAAAAGGGTGTAAAAGAAAAGACAGCCATCCGTGGCTAAGTAAAGAAATTAAGGATAGTATTCGACTAAAAACAAGGGCATATAAGGTAGCCAAATCTAGAGGGAGGATAGAGGATTGGGAAAAATTTAAAAGACAGCAAAAAATAAAAAAAAGATTGATTAAGAAAGGGAAGATAGATTATGAAAGTAAATTAGCAAAAAATATAAAAACAGTTAGTAAGAGTTTTTATAGTTATATAAAAAGAAAAAGGGTGGCTAAAGTAAATGTTGGTCCCTTAGAGGATGAGAACGGGAAATTAATGGTGGGAAATATGGAGATGGCAAAAACAGTGAATGAGTATTTTTCATCAGTCTTTACAGTAGAAGACACTAAGAATATCCCAACACTGGACAAACAGGGGGCTAAAGGGGGGGGGGAGGAGCTAAACACGATCAAAATCACTCAGGAAGTGGTACTCGGTAAAATAATGGGACTCAAGGCGGATAAATCACCTGGACCTGATGGCTTACATCCTAGGGTCTTGAGGGAAGTGGCGGTAGGGATTGTGGATGCATTGGTAATAATTTTCCAAAGCTCCCTGGACTCGGCAAAGGTCCCGGCAGACTGGAAAACTGCTAATGTAACACCCTTATTTAAAAAGGGCAGTCGACAGAAGGCTGGAAACTATAGCCCGGTTAGCCTAACATCTGTGGTAGGTAACATTTTGGAGTCCATTATTAAGGACAAAGTAACAGGACATTTGGAAAATCATAATTTAATAGGACAAAGTCAGCATGGTTTTATGAAGGGGAAGTCATGTTTGACAAATTTGCTGGAGTTCTTTGAGGTAGTAACGTATAGGGTGGATAAAGGGGAACCAATGGACGTAGTGTATTTAGACTTCCAAAAGGCATTTGACAAGGTGCCACACAAAAGATTATTGCTTAAGATAAAAAACCACGGGACTGGGGGTAATATTCTGGCATGGATAGAGGATTGGCTATCTAACCGAAGGCAGAGAGTTGGGATAAATGGTTCATTCTCAGTCTGGCAATCAGTAACTAGTGGTGTTCCGCAGGGATCAGTGCTGGGTCCCCAACTCTTTACAGTCTAAGTTAACAATTTGGAGGAGGGGACCGAGTGTAACATATCAAAGTTGGCAGATGATACTAAGATGGGAGGGAAAGTAATGAGTGAGGAGGACATAAAAAACCTGCAAGGGGACATCGACAGGCTAAGTAAGTGGGCAGAGATTTGGCAGATGGAATACAATACTGGAAAGTGTAAGGTTATGGACTTTGGCAGGAAAAATCGTCGAGCAAGTTATTACCTTAATGGCAAGAAACTGGAAAGTACTGAAATACAAAGGGATCTGGGGGTCCTGGTGCACGAAACTCAAAAGGTTAGTATGCAGGTGCAGCAAGTGATTAAGAAGGCCAATGAAATGTTGGCTTTAATTGCTAGGGGTTGGAATATAAAAATAGGGAGGTATTGCTTCAGTTGTACAAGGTGTTGGTGAGACCGCACCTGGAATACTGCGTACAGTTTTGGTGTCCATACTTAAGAAAGGACATACTTGCTCTCGAGTCAGTGCAAAGAAGGTTCACTCGGTTAATCCCGGGGATGAGGGGATGAACATATGAGGAGAGGTTGAGTAGATTGGGACTCTACTCATTGGAGTTCAGAAGAATGAGAGGCGATCTTATTGAAACATATAAGATTGTGAAGGGGTTGGATCGGGTGGATGCATGGAAGATGTTCCCGATGATGGGTGAAACTAGAACTGGGGGCATAGTCTTAGAATAAGGGGCTGCTCGTTCAAAACTGAGATGAGGAGGAACTACTTCACTCAGAGGGTGGTAGGTCCATGGAATATGCTGCATCAAAGAGCTGTAGAAGCTACATCATTACATAAATTCTAAACAGAAATAGACAGTTTCCTAGAAGTAAAGGGAATTAAGGGTTATGGGGAGCGGTCAGGAATTTGGACATGGGTCTAGGTTCGGATCGGTCATGGCCCTGTGGGTAGCAGAGCGGGCCCAGGGGCCGTGTAGCATGATCCTGCTCCTATTTCGTGTGTCTAATTCTGTTAGATTCAGGAGATGGTTCTGTGAAAGTGGATTGGCGGTTAGGATCAGATCAGCCATGATCTTATTGAATGGCGGAGCAGGCTCGAGGGGCCGATTGGTCTACTCCTGCTCCTATTTCTTATGTTCTTATGTTCTTATAACAGAATATGAAGTATTATAACAATTCATAAAGATTTGTAATAGAATATAAAGTGTTATGATGAATTACAAAGTAATATAAAAGGTTATAATGATTGGCAAAGGTTTACAAAGGGTAATACAAGATTATAAATGAATTTAAAAGGGGTACAAAGTGATACAAATTAAGATAAACGGAGCTAATCATTTACAAAAGGTTTATAAAGAGTTAGTACATATTATCATGATTTATAAAGTGTTATAAGACTCTGTCTACACTGTCCATCAAACACTCCCAGGGCAGGAACCTGCCCGGGTTCGATACAGAGTAAAGATCCCTCTACACTGTCCCATCAAACACTCCCAGGACAGGTACAGCACGGGTTAGATACAGAGTAAACCTCCCTCTATACTGTCCCATCAAACACTCCCAGGGCAGGTACAGCACAGGTTAGATACAGAGTAAACCTCCCTCTACACTGTCCCATCAAACACTCCCAGGACAGGTACAGCACAGGTTAGATACAGAGTAAAGATCCCTCTACACTGTCCCATCAAACACTCCCAGGACATGTACAGCACGGGTTAGATACAGAGTAAACCTCCCTCTACACTGTCACATCAAACACTCCCAGGACAGGTACAGCACAGGTTAGATACAGAGTAAAGATCCCTCTACACTGTCCCATCAAACACTCCCAGGGCAGGTACAGCACGGGTTAGATACAGAGTAAAGATCCCTCTACACTGTCCCATCAAACACTCCCAGGACAGGTACAGCACGGGTTAGATACAGAGTAAACCTCCCTCTACACTGTCCCATCAAACACTCCCAGGACAGGTACAGCACGGGTTAGATACTGAGAAAACCTCCCTCTACACTATCCTATCAAAGACTCCCAGGGCAGGTACAACACGAGTTAGATTCGAGTAAGTCTCTCTCTACAAAGACCCATCAAACACGCCCAGGGCAGTTATAGAACATAAGAGCATAAAATATAATAGCAGGTGTAGGTCATTTGGCCGTTTGAGCCTGTTATGTCATTCAATAAGATCATGGCTGATCTGATCTATGCCTCAACTTCACTTCCCCGCCTGCTGTCCATAACCCTGGACTCCATTACCATTCAAACATGTGTCTATCTCCACCTTAAATATATTAAATGACCCAGCCTCCACAGCACTCTGGGGTAGAGAATTCCAAAGATTCACGAACCTTTGAGCAGAAATTACTCCTCATTTCCATTTTGAATGGATGCCACCTTATTCTGAAATTATGTCCCCTAATTCTGCATGAGGAGAATCACCTTCTCTGCAACTACCCTTTCAAGCCCCTTCAGAATCGTTTATGTTTCAATTAGATGACCTCTCATTCATCTAAATTCCAATGTGTATAGGCCCAAGCTGCACAACCTTTTTTCGTAAGACAACCCTTTCATCTCCGGAATCAACCATGTGAACCTTCTCTGAACTGCCTCCAATGAAAGTATATCCTTCCTTAAATAAGTGGACCAAAACTGTACGCAGTACTCCAGTTGTGGTTTCACCAACCTTCTGTACATTTGTAACATGACTTCCTTACTTTTATACTACATTCCCTTTGCACTAAACGCCAACACTCCATCTGCCTTCCTAATTATTTGCTGTACCTGAATGCTAACTTTTTGTGATTCCTGTACAAAGACCTCCAGATCCCTCTATACCTCAGCATTTTGTAATTGCTCCACATTTAAATAATAATTTGCTTCTTCATTTTTTTTACCAAAGTGGATAACCTCGCATTTTCCCAAATTATGCTTCATCTACCAAATTCCTGTCTGCTCAATTAGCCTATCTATATCCCCTTGGATATACTTTAAGATCTCCACACAATTTGCTTTTCCACCTATCTTTGTATCATCAGCAAATTTGGCTGCATTACACTCAGTCCCTTCATCCAAGTCATTAATATAGATTGTAAATAGTTGAGGCCTCAGCACTGATCTCTGCGGCACACCACTAGTTACATTTTGCCAAACTGAAAATGAACCATTTATCCCGACTCTCTGTTTTCTGTTAGTTAGCCAATTCTCTATCCATGCTAATATATTACCCCCAACCACGTGAGCTCCTACCTTGTGTAGTAACCTTTTACGCGGCACCTTATCGAATGCCTTCTGGGAATCCAAATACACGACATCTACTGGTGCACCTTTATCCACCCTGCTCATTACATTCTCAAAGAACTCCAGCAAATTTATCAAGCGTGATTTCCCTTTCATATAACCATGCTGACTCTGCTTGACTATATTGGGGCAGTAATTCCTCCCCAAACGTGTGAGTACGGAAGGGGTACTCATGCGTCTGGCCGGAGGAAATGCCGGTTTTCAGCATGCACAGCGCATGCGCTGAAAACCAGCATTTCCTCTCCTCTAACCCAAGAGGTGAAGAGGCTAGCTCGTGCGCTGTAGGGGGCAGCGCGTGCATCATGGATTTCCTCTGTTTTGGGGGATTTGCGCATGTCTAAAGGCCTCCGGTCTTTACGCTTGTAAAAAGCACACGTAAGTATTTATTTTTACAGGTAAGTGGTGTTTTAGTGTAATTTAGAATTTTTTTTCCACAGTTTTATTATTTTAAAGAATCTGCAATAAGATAAGTTTAGTTTTAGACCTTTTGTATTAAAAAAATATCTTTTTCAAAATTTTTTTTATTGTTTAACTTATTTTTTTGAACTTATTTATACTTAATTTAATGATTGGGATGTTTTTTAAATTTTTATTTAAAGTTTAAATAGTGTTTTGGGCCCACGTAGTTTTCATGAATTTGACAGTTCTTACTCTCAAACTCATGAATGAACCTTCCCCTCCCCTCGTTGGTTGTACAGTGCTCACCTGATTCCAGCCGGCCCATCGCACTAACGACGCCGCTGGATCAGGTAAGCATTGCGCGCTGACATCTGAACCGGGCCTGTGACAGGAAATGCCAGCCGGCCCGGGCTTCAGATGTCAGCGTGCAGGGTGAGTGCAGATCGGGGGCTTGCACGCACGGCAAGCCCCCGACACCAAGTTCTGGGCCATTATGTTTTTCTAAATGTCCTGCTACCACTTCCTTTATGATGGAATCCAGCATTTTCCCTATGACAGATGTGAGGCTAACTGGTCGATAGTTGCCTGGTTTCTGTCTCCTTCCTTTCTTAAATAGGGGCGTTATATTTGCGGTTTTCCAGTCCACTGGGACCTCTCCAGCATCTAGGGAATTTTGGTAGATTACAACCAATGCATCCAGTATCTCTGCAGCCACCTCTTTTAAGACTCTAGAATGCAGGCCAACGAGCCCAGGGGACTTGTCCTTTTTTACCCATTGGTTTTCTCAGTACTTTCTCTCTAGTGATAGTGTTGTTTTAAATTCCCCCCACACCCCAATTGCCCCTTGATTATCCATTATTGGGATGCTTTTAGTTTCTTCTAACTTGAAGACCGATACAAAATATTTGTTCAAAGTATCTGCCATTTCCGTGTGTCCCAATATTAATTCCACCGAATCTTCGTCTATTGTACCAAAGTTTACTTTAGCTACTCTCTTCCCTTTGATATACAGGTTTGGATACAGAGTAAAGCTGCATCTACATTGTTGCTTCAAACAGTCCCAGTGCAGTTACAGCAAAGGTTAGATGTACATTGAAGCTGTCTCTACATTGTCCCATCAAACACTCCCAGTGCAGATACTGTAAGGGTTAGATGCAAATTAAACCTGCCTCTAAACTGTCCAAACAACCACTTCCAGGGCAGGTACAGCACGGCGTAGATACAGATAAAAGTCCCCTCTTGACTTTTCCATCAAACTATCCCAGGGAAGTTACTGCACGGGTTAAATACAAAATAAAGCTCCCTCTACAGTTTTCCATCAAAAAACTGCCATGCAGGTACAGCATGGTTTAGTTACAGAGTAAAGGTCCCTCTACAAAGACTCATCAAACACTCCTATGGCAGGTACAGCATGCGTGTGGTACAGAGTAAATCTTCCTGTACACTGTCCCATGAAATTTTCCCAGGGTAGGTACAGCAAGGTTAGATAGAGAGAAACGCTCCTCTACACTGTCTCCTCAAGCTTTCGCAGCTTAGGTACTCTTCAGTGTAACACTTTGATATACGCCACACACCTCACTCTACTCTGTCCCATCAAACAATCCCGGGCAGGAAACGCACGGTTTAGATACAGAGTGAAGCTCCCTCTACACTGTCCCAACAAACACTCCCAGCACAGGTAAAGCAAGAATTAGATACATGTTAAAGCTCCCTCTACTCCGTCCCATCAAACACTCGAAGGGCATCTAGTACGATAGCAAAATACTGCAGATGTTGGAAATCCGAAATAACAACAGAAAATGCTGGAAAAACTCAGCAAGTCAGGCAACATCGGTGGAGAGAAATTTGAGTTGACGTTTCGGGTTTGACCCTTCTTCAAAACTGGAGAGAAAAGGAACTAGATCGAAGGCAGGGCTGCGATCGGACAAAAGAATAAAAGAACCAAAAGAAGTGAAAGAGATTAGAAGCTAGACGAGATGGTAATGGGCTGTGATTAGGTGTAAAGTGTACTGGCAGGGCAAAAGATAGCTGCCAGGTGTGAGAGAGAAACAAAAGGAAAGGGGGGGGTGAAAGGAAAGGAGTGGAAAAGTATAAGTAAAAATGAAATAGGGGCCGAGGTTATGATCTGAAATTGTTGAACTCGATATTGAGACCGGAAGGCTGCAGAGTGCATAATCGGAAGATGAGGTGCTGTTCCTCGAGTTTACGTTGAGTTTCCGTGGAACAGTACAAGAGGCCAAGGACGGTGAGGTCCGAGTGGGAATGGAGCATCTAGTAAACGGGTTAGATACAGATCAAAGTTTCCTCTTCAAATGTCCCATCAAACAGTCGCAGGCCAGGGAGAGCACGGATTAGAGACAGAGTAAGGCTCCCTCTACACTCTCACATCTAACATTCCCTGGGCAGGTGCAGCACAGGTTAGATACAGAGTAAATCTTCCTCTACACTATCCCATCTAACTATTCAAGGGCAGGCAAAGCACGGGCTAGATACAGAGTAAATCTTCCTCTACACTGTCCCATCAAACTATTCCAGGGCAGGTAAAGCACGGGCTAGATACAGAGTAAATCTTCCTCTACACTGTCCCAACAATCTATCCCAGGGCAGGTGCAGCACAGGGTAGATGAAGAGTAAAGTTCCCTCTACACTGTCCCATCAAACTATCCAAGGGCAGGTACAGCACATGTTAGATACATAGTAAAGATCCCTCTACATTGTCCCATCAAACACTCCGAGGGCAGGTACAGCACGGGTTAGATACAGATTAAAGCCTCCTCTACACTGTCCCATCATGCACAGCCAGGGCAGGTGCAGCACAAGTTCGTTACAGAGTAAAGTTCGTAGAAACATAGAGAAATAGGAGCAGGAGTAGGCCATTCGGCCATTCAAGACCACTCCACCAATCAATATGATCATGGCTGATCCTCAATCCCAATACCATATTCTTGCTCTATCCGCATACCCCTTGAAGGCTTTTGTGTCTAGAAACCTAGCTATCTCATGCATGAATATATTCAATGACTTGGCCTCCACAGCCTTCTGTGGTAGAGAACTCCACAGGTTCCTCACACTCTGAATGAAGAAATGTCTCCTTATCTCAGTCCTAAATGTCCTACCCCGTATCCTAAGACTGTGACAGCTCGTTCTCGACCACCCCAGCCAGGGGAAACATCCTCCATTCATCCAGTCTGTCTAGCCCTGTCAGAATTTTATACATTTCAATGAGGTCCCCTCTCATTTTTCTAAATTCTAGTGAATACACTGTCGCATCAAACACTCCCAGCGCAGGTACAGCAGGGTTTTGATACAGAGAAAATCTCTCTCTACAATGTCCCATCAAACAATCCCAGGGCAGGTTAGTTGTAGAGAAAATCTCCCTCTATGTTGTGCCATCAAACACTCCCAGTGCACGTACAGCACGGGTTAGATAGAGAATAAAGCGTCCTCTACGCTGTCCCATCGAACACACGCAGAGCAGATAAAGCACGGGTTAGAAAATGAGTAAAGCTTCCTCTTCACTGTCCCAACCAACACTCCCAGGGCAGGTAAAGCATGAGTTAGATACAGAGCAAAGCACCCTCTACACTCTCCGATCAAAACTATCCCAGGGCAGGTACCAGCACGGATTAGATACAGAGTAAAGCTCCCTCTACAACACCCCATCAAGCACTCGTAGGTTAATACACTGATATACCACACACCCATCACTGTGACACACTGATATTTCCCACAACCCTCACTTTAACACTCTGATCATCCCCGCACACCTCAAATTAACACACTGACATACCACATACCCCTCACTGTAACACACTGATATAGCCCACAGCTCTCACTGTAACACTGATATACCGCACACCCCTCACTGGTAGCAATCTGATATACTCCACATCCCTCATTGTAACACACTGTTAAACCCCGCACCCCTCACTGTAACGTTCTGAAATACGCTGCACTCCTCAATGTAACACTCTGATATACCTCAGAGCCCACAGTGTAAAACTGATATACCCCACACCCCTCAATGTAAGACACTGATATATCCCATACCCCTCACTGTAATGTTCTGATGTACCACACAACCCTCATTATAATACTGTACTCTGATATATGCCACACCAGTCACTGTAACACTCAGATATACCCCTCACGGTAAGACTCTGATATACCCCAAACTCTTCAGTGTAACACTTTGATATACGCCACACACCTCACTGTAACAAGAGGGTTCTTGTGCATTAAACACAAAAAGTTAGCATGCAGGTACACCAAGTAATCAAAAAGGCAAATGGAATTTATTTCAAAGGGGTTTGTGTATAAAAGCAGGGAAGTCCTGCTGCAACTGTGCAGGGTATTGGTGAGAGCATACCTTGAGTACTGCGTATAGTTTTGATCTCCTTATTTAAGGAAATATATACTTGCATTGGAGGTTGTTAAGAGACGATTCACTAGGTTAATTCCAGAGATGACGGGGTTGAGCTATGAGGAAAGGTTGAGCAGACTGGAGGTATACTCATTGGAATTTAGAAAAACGAGAGGTGATCTTATTGAAACATATAAAATACAAAGGGGTCTCGACAATGTTAGATGCAGAGAGGATGGTTCCCCTCGTGGGGAAATCCAGAACGCATGGGCACACTGTTGTAGTGCTGTGGAGGCCAGGTCATTAAATACATTTAAGGTGGAGAAAGACAGATTTTTGCAAGATAAGGGAGGGAAGGGTTTAGATGAGCGGCTGGGGAAGTCGGTTTGAGCCCACGATCAGCCATGATCTTATTGAATGGGGGAGCAGGCTCGAGGGGCCAAGTGGCCTATTCCTGCTCTTATTTCTTATGTTAACACATTGATATACATCACACCCCTCACTGTCACACAATGGTATACCCCAAGCCCCTCACTGTTGCAATCTGATATAACCCACACAGCTCACTGTAGCAATCTGATATACTCCACAGCCCTCACTGTCACAGACTGATATACCCTACACACCTCACTGTAACACTCTGATGTACCCAACACACCTCACTGTAGCAAACTGATACACCCCACTCCCATCACTGTAGCAATTTGATATCCCCCACACCCCTCACTATCACATGCTTATATACCCCACACCCCTCACTGTAACACTCTGATGTACCCCATACCCATCACTGTAGAAATCTGATATACCCCACACCCCTCACTGTATTAGACTGATGTACCCCGCGCCCCTCACTGTAACACTTTGAAATACACAGCACCCTTCAGTGTAACACTGATCAACCCCCACACCTCCATGTAACACTCTGTTATCCGCCACACACCTCATTATAATATTCTGATATACGCCACAACCCTCATTGCAACACACTGATATACCCCACACACCTGACTATAACGCACTGATATACCCTGCACCCTTCCCTGTAACATACTGATATATCCCACAACACTCACTTTAACGCTCTGATATTCCCCACAACCCTCACTGAAACATTTTGATATACCCCACACCCCTCAATGTAACATTGGTATTTCCCTCACTCATCACTTTAACACTGAGATGCCCCACATCCCTCACTTTAACATTCTGGTACACCCAAACCCTTCACTGTAACACTGATATACACCACACGCCTCACTTTAACACTGATATGCCCCACACCCCTCACTGTAACACACTGATACCTGCCACACCCCTCACTCTAACACTGATATACGCCGCACCCCTCACTATAACACACTGATATACAGCGCAGCCCTCATTTTAGCGTTTTCATATACCCCACACACCTCCATGTAATACTGATATATCCCACAGCTCTCTTTAGAATACACTGATATACACCGCACCACTCACAATAAAAATCTGATATGCACCACACTCCTCACTGTAGCACTCTGATATACCCCACACCTCTCATTGTAACACGGATATACCCCACACCCATCACTGTACAGTGAAATACTCCACAGCACTCTGATTAACTCTCTGATAAACCCCACACCCCTCACTTTAGCAATCTGATATACCACACACCCCTCACAGTAACGCTCGTATATACCCCACCCCCTCACAGTAACACACTAGTATACCCCACACTACTCACTGTAACACTGATATATACCAGAATCCTCACTTTAATACTCTGATATACACCCCACCTCTCATTGTAACACTGATATATCCCACACCCATCATTGTAAACTGATATACCCCACATCCCTCACTTTTACACTGATATAGCCCACAACTCTTATTACAATATTCATATATATGCCACATCAAACACTGTAACGCCCTCATATACTCCACACCCCTCACAGTAATACTGATATACCCCAAACTCTTCACTGAAATAGACTGATATACCCCACACCCCGCACTGTCACACACTGATATACCCCACAACCCTCATTGTCACACACTGATATACCCCACACCCCTCACTGTAACACACCGATATACCCCGCACCCCTCACTGTAACATTCCGAAATACATGACAGCCATCACTGTAACGCTGATATACTCCACACCGCTCAATTTAACACTGATATATCCTGCACCCCTCAATGTAACATACTGATATATCCCACAAAACTCACTTTAACACTCTGATGCCCCAACCCTAACCCTGAAAGTAACACACTGACCTCCCCCATGCCTCTAACTTTAACACACCGCTACACCCCACACCTCTCACTTTAACACTGATATTACCCACACCCCTCACTGTAACATTCTGATATACCGCACACCCCTCACTTTCACACTGATATACCCCACACCCCTTACTGTAACACCGATATATCCCTCACCCCTCACTTAAACACACGGGTGTACCGCACAGCACAGACTGTAACACACTGACATACCCCACACCCCTCACTTTCACACAATGACGAAGCCTACACCCCTCACTATAACAATCTGATATACCCCATACACCTCACTGTATCACAGTAGTATTCCCTCGCTGTAACGCTCTGATATAGGCCACACCTCCCAATGTATACACCACAGCCCTCACTGTAACAATCTGATATACCCCACACTCCTCAGTGTAACACTCTGAAATACCCCACACCCCTCACGGTCACACACAGATATATGCCACACCCCGCACTGTAACAATCTGGTATACTCCACACTCCTCACTGCAACACTCTGATATACACCACACCCCTCACAATCACACACTGATATACACCACACCCCTCACTGTAACAATCTGATATACCCCACACTCCTCATTATAACACTCTGAAATACCCCACTCCCTTCACTGTAACACTCGGATATACACCACACACTCACTAACATTCTGGTATAACTAACACACACCTCACTGTATCACTCTGATATACCGCACAGCACTCATTGTAATATTATGATATACACCACACCCCTCACTCTAACACACTGGTATACCACACACCCCTCACTTTAACACTCCGATATACCCCATATACCTCACTATAACACTCTGATATACCCCACACGCCTCACTGTTACATACTGATATACGTCACACCCATCACTGTAACAGTCTGATATATCCCGCACCACTCACTGTATTACTGATATACCGGGCACCCTCACTGTATCACCCTGAAATACACCACACCCCTCACTGAAACATACTGAAATACCGCACACCCCTCAGCATAACACTCTGAAATACACCGCACCCCTCACTGATATATCCCACACACCTTACACTAAAGCACTGATACACCCCACATCCCGCACTGTAAAGCTCCGATATACCACACACCCCTCACTGTAGCGCACTGATATACATCACACCCCTCACCATAACACACTGATATAACCCACACCCTCACTGTAACCAACTGTCATACCCCACACCCCTCACTGTAACATTCTGTAATAACCAACACCCCTCACTTTAACACTCTGATATACTCCACACCCCTCACTGTAACAATCTGATATCCCCCACATACCTCATTATAATATTATGATGTACGCCGCGCTCCTCATTGTAACACACTCATATAAACCACACCCTTCACAATAACATACTGATGTACCCCACACACCTCACTGTAAAACTTTGATATACCCCACACCCTTCATTGTAACACTGATACACCCAAAAACCTGACTGCAACTCTCTGACATACGCCACACACGTTACTGTCAGATATGCATATGCACCACTCCCCTCACTGTAAAACACTGATATCACCCACACGCCTCACTGTAACGCTCTGATATACACCAGATCTCTCACTGTAACACACTGAAATCATCCACACCCCTCACTGTAACAAACTGGTATACCTCACATCCCTGAATGTAACTCTCTGATATACGTCACACCCCTCATTGTAACATACTGACAAACACCACATCTCTCATTGTAAAACACTAATATACCCCACGCCGATCAATGTATCACTCTGATATACACCACACCCCTCACTGTAACACTGGTATATCCCACAACTCTCACTGTAAAACAGATATACCCCACACTCATCACTGTAACAATGATATACCCCACACCGCTCAATGTAACACACTGGTATCACCACACCCGTCACTGTAACACTCAGATATAACCCACTCCCCTCAATATAACACTCTGATATAAACCTCAACCCTCAATGTAACACTCTGATATACCCACACCCCTCACTGTAACACTCTGATATACCACACAGGCCTCATTATAACACTGATATTCCCCACACCCATCACTGTAACACGCTGATATAGCCCTCACCCCTCCTTGTAATGGGGAAACAGGTTTCTGCCCCTAGTTACAGCCCATCAGTGTGATGTCAGTGGGAGGTGCTGGAGTTACAGCTGACACTGGCAGTGAGTTTAGTCCCAAAAAACAGGGCAAAGGTCTGAAAGGAACAATTTAATATTAATGTAAGTCATTCAATCACACTCATTAATTGCAGGAGTCTGAGAACTCAATTCATTGAAATGCTCTGCAGCGAGGTAAGATCACCCCTGTGAGTAGAGTGTAGAGCAGGGACTCAAATCAGCACAGGTCGGGGATGGAGCCTGGGCCTTTCCTGCTCAGTGTGTAGAGCAGGGTGGGGTGGGCTCAGTACCACACCGTGTGAGATCAGGCTAAATCAGCACAGGCCAGGGATGGAGCCTGGGTCTTTGCTGCTCTGTGTGTGGAGTAGGGTTGGGTGGGCTCCGTACCTCACCAGGTGAGATCAGGCTACCTCAGCACCGGCCGGAGATGGAGCTTGGGCCTTTCATGCTCTGTACCTGTGTGTATCTGGAGGGCGGAGGTGGTGCTCAGTAACACACCGGGTGAGATTAGGCTAACTCGGCACAGGATGGGGCTGGAGGCTGGGCATATCCTGCGCAGGTTCGTGCCCTAATCTCTGCTGTTTTCCATCCCCAAACTCCCACTGTGGCAGACCTGGCGATGTCGGGGACCTGGGCACCGAACCGACCGTAGAAACATCACAGGCCAACAGTGAAGCTGAGTGGTCAATGGGGTTCATCGCCGAGGTGACAGTTATGGGGATGGATCACTCAGCATTGTGGGTACAGGGTCACTGACACTGGGCATTGAGGGTAGATGGTCACTGACATTGGGCATTATGGGCACAGGGTCACTGACGCTGGGCATTATGGGCACAGGGACACTGGCACTGGGCATTATGGGCTAAGGGTCACTGACACTGATCATTGTGGTTACATGATCACTGACACTGGGCATTGTGGATACAGGTTCACTGATATTGGGCATTATGAGCATAGGGTTACTGACACTGGGCATTGTGGGTACAGTGTCACTGACCCAGGGCATTGAGGTTAAGGTCCTGAGGGTGATTACGGCCCCATGTGAAGCCAAGAGTAGGCCATTCGGCCTTTCGAGCCTGCTCCGCCATTCAATATGATCATGGCTAATCCTTTATTTAAATACCATATACCTGCTCTCTCCCCATAGAACTTGATGCATTTTTTCGAGAAAACTATCTACCATTTTCTTAAATATATTCTGTCTGGTGAACCTTCCCTGCACTCCTTCTATGGCAAGTATATCCTATCTTAGGTTAGGAGAACAAAACTGCACACAGTACTCCAGGAGTGGTCTGACCAAGGCCCTGTAAAACTATAGTAAGACTTCCTTGCTCAAGAACTCAAACTCTCTGAAAATGAATGGCAACTTCGCATTTGCCTTCCTAACAGCTTGCTGCGCCTACATGTTTGCTTTTATTGACTGATGTACAATGCCACCCATTGTACGTCAACATTTCCCAATCTATCACTATTTAAATAATACTCTGCCTTGTTGTTTTTCCTACCGAAGTGGATGACTTCACATTTATCCACGTTATACTGCATCTGCAATGTAATTGCCCACTCCCTCAACTTGTCTACATCGTCATGGCATCTTATTCACACTCCCACCTAGTTTCATGTCGTCAGCAAACGTGGAAATATTACATTTGGTTCCCTCATCCAATTCATTGATATGTGTTGTGAATAACTGGTGCCTGCGGTACATAAGATCATAAGAAATAGCAGCAGGAATAGGCCATTTGGTCACATTATCTATGTGGCTGGTCCAGTTACGTTTCTGGTCAATGGTGACCCGCAGGATGTTGATGGTGGGGGATTCGGCGATGGTAATAACGTTGAATGGCAAAGGGTGCTGGTTAGACTCTCGCTTGTTGGAGATAGTCATTGTCTAGCACTTACGTGGTGTGAATGCTACGTTCCACTTATCAGCCTAAGCCTGAACGTCGCATTAGACTTGTTGCACCTGGGCATGGAATGTTTCATTATCTGAGGAGTTGTTAATGGCGCTGAACACTGCGCAGTCATAAGCGAACATCCACATTTCTGAACTTATGTTGGAGAGAAGTTCATTGATGAAGCAGCTGAAGATGGTTGGGCCTAGCAGACTGCCCTAAGGAACTCCTGCAGTGATGTCCTGGGGCTGTGATGTTTGACCTTTAACCACCACAACCATCTTCCATTGTGCTAGGTATGACTCCAGCCAGTGGAGCGTTTTCCACCTAATTCCCATTGACTTCAGTTTTACTAGGGCTCCTTGATGCCAGACTCGGTCAAATGCTGCCTTGATATCAAGGGCAGTCACTCTCACCTCAACTCTGTAATCAGCACCTTTGTCCACGTTTAGTCCAAGGCTGTAATGAGGTCGGGAGCTGTGTGGTCTTGGCGGAACCTACACTGGGCATCTGTGAGCAGGTTATTGGTAAGTAAGTGCCGCTTGATAGCACAGTCGATTACACCTTCCATCATGTTGCTGATGATTGAGAGTAGACTGATGGGGTCGTAATTGGCCGGATTAGATTTGCCCTGCTTTTTGTGGAGAGGACATACCTGGGCAGATTTCCACCTTGCCGGATAGATGCCAGTCTTAAAGCTGTACTGGAACAGCTTGGCTAGAGGCCCTACTAGTTCTGGAGCACAAGTCTTAAGTACGATAGCTGGGATGTTGTCGGGGCTCTTAGCTTTTGCTGTATCCAGTGTGCTCAGCCGCTTCTTGATATCATGTGGTGTGAATCGACTTGGCTGAAGGCTGGCTTAGGTGATGGTGTGGACCTCGGAAGTAGGAACTGTTTGATGCGCTATCGATTCTAATAAAAGGCTGAGTAGAGTTCAGAACAACAGGCTTTTATTAACTACTGAATGCAACTACAAACAGATCAGGACTATGCCTCGAGTGGACGACCGAATGGCAGAGAGCTGCCGTGCAGCTGTCCTTATACCAGGTAGCCAAGGGCGGAGTCAGCTGAGGCATAGTCAGGTATAACAGTGAAACAAGAGTGAACGACAACAACAACAACAACAATAGCGAACACAGTGAACGACAGTGGTTTACCACATTCACCCCTCGTTTAAAATTAAGTCCGACGGGGTGAAGTGTATCAAAAGTTCGAGTAGGTGAGTCTGTCGGGCGGCCTCGTTTGCCTTCGAGATCTTCGTGACGATGTTTGAGATGTACAGCTTCCAACAACGTGTCTTGAACAGGATCGAGCACCAGCGTATCGTCCCCTTTGGAGTTGGGTGGGCGAGTGGACTCCGGCGGGTCCTGGGGTCGCGGCATGCCATCTAAGGGGTGGAATGGACAGGGGTGAGAATTGGGTCTACTGAATTTTGGGCCGTATCGAAGGGGGTCGTGGTGGAGGGCAATGGTGACGGGTCAGTGGACCCCGAGGGTGCCAGATCTCAAATGGAGACTGTATCCTCCCGCCCGTCTGAGTATGCCACGTAGGCGCACTGGGGGTTGGCATGGAGGAGGTGAACCTTCTCTACCAGGGGAGCCGTTTTGTGGGACCTTACATGCTTCCTCAGCAGGACGGTCCTGGGGACGTCAGCCAGTGTGGTAGTGAGGTACCGGATGTGGACCTCCGGGGAAAACGAACATTCGCTCATGGGGGGTGGCATTGGTGGCAGTACACAGCAGTGACCAGATGGAGTGGAGCGCATCAGGTAGGACATCCTGCCAACGGGAGGTCGGAAGGCCCCTAGATTTTAAGGCTAGGAGGGCCGCCTTCCAGACCATCGCGTACTCTCTTTCAACCTGTCCGTTCCCCCGGGGGTTGTAGCTGGTGGTCCGGCTTGAGGCAATACCTCTCATGAGCAGGTACTGACGGAGTTCGGCGCTCATGAAGGATGAGCCCCGGTCGCTATGAATATAGCTGGGAAAACCGAACAAAACAAAAAGGTTGTGCAGGCATTTAATGACCGTAGCGGTGGTCATGTCCGGGCAGGGGATGGCGAAAGGGAACGGGAGTACTCATCAACTATGTTGAGGACGTACACATTACGGTCAGAGGAGGGGAGGGGCCCTTTAAATCGACACTCAGGCACTCAAAGGGGCGGGTGGCCTTGATCAGGTTTGCTCTGTCAGGCATATAGAAGCGCGGCTTGCACTCTGCACAGACTGGGCAGCTCCTGGTCAAGCTCCTGACCTCCTCAATGGAGTAAGGCAGGTTGCGGGCCTTGCTGAAGTGGAATAACCTGGTGACCCCCGGGTGGCAGAGGTCGTTGTGGAGGCCCCTTAGTCTATCGATCTGTGCGTTGGCGCATGTGCCTCGTGATAGAGCATCTGAGGGTTCGTTGAGTTTCCCGGGCCGGTACAAGATATCATAATTGTCGGTGGAAAGTTCAATTCTCCACCTCAAAATCTTGTCATTTTTGATTTTGCCCCTCTGCTTATTATTGAACATGAAAGCGACTGAACGCTGGTCAGTAAGCAGGGTAAATCGTTTTCCAGCCAGGTAGTGCCGCCAGTGGTGCACCGCCTCCACAATGGCCTGGGCCTTCTTTTCCACAGAGGAGTGTCTGAGTTCGGAGCCCTGGAGGGTTCGTGAAAAGAAGGCCATGGGTCTTCCCGCCTGGTTAAGGGTAGCGGCCAGGGCAAAGTCGGATGCATCGCTCTCCACCTGGAAGGGGATGGACTCATCCACCGAGTGCATGGTGGCCTTGGCAATGTCATCTTTTATATGGTGAAAGGCTGAGCGGGCCTCCGCCGTCAGGGGAAAGGAAGTGGACTTGATAAGTGGATGGGCTTTGTCCGCATAATGACGGACCCATTGGGCATAATAGGAAAAGAAGCCCAGGCACCTTTTGAGTGCCTTGAGACAGTGGGGCAGGGGAAGTTCCATCAGGGGGCGCATCCGGTCAGGGTCAGGACAGATGACTCCGTGTTCCACCATGCAGCCAAGGATAGCGAGGCGGGTTGTGCGGAATATGCACTTTTCCTTGTTGTACGTGAGGTTTAGGAGTTGGGCCGTGTGAAGGAACTTATCAAGGTTGGCGTCATGGTCCTGCAGGTCATGGCCGCAGATGGTCACGTTGTCCAGGTAGGGAAACGTGGCCTGTAACGCATTCTCGTCGACCATCCGGTCCATCTCCCTCTGGAAGACGGAGACACCGTTGGTGACGCTGAAAGGAACCCTGAGGAAGTGAAAAAGACGGTCGTTTGCCTCGAAAGCTGTGTACTGGCTGTCCTCAGGGCGGATAGGGATTTGGTGGTATGCTGCCTTGAGGTCAATGGTCGAGAAAACGCGATATTGCGCTATCTTATTAACCATGTCAGCTATGCGGGGGAGAGGGTATGCGTCCAACTGGGTGTACTTGTTGATTGTCTGGCTGTAGTCGATGACCAGGCACTGCTTGTTGCCGGTCTGAACGACTACCACCTGAGCTCGACAGGGGCTGGTACTACCCTCAATAATCCCCTCCATCAGGAGCCGCGTCACCTCAGATCTTATAAAGGATCTGTCCCCGGTGCTGTATCGCCTGCTCTTTGTGACGATAGGTTTGCAGTCGCGGATGAGGTTAGTGAACAGGGGAGGGGGGGTGATTTTGAGGGTGGAGAGACTACAGGTGGGGCGCGTTGGGCAATTTAAAAACTGCTGGTTGCAGACAGTGAGTGGGGGAAAAGGTCCACCGCATGTCAAGGTGACACTCTTAAAGTGACAATGAAAGTCCAACCCCAGCAGAGCGGCAGCGCAGAGATGTGGCAGGATGAAGAGCTTTACATTTTTATAAACGGAGCCCCTCACCGAAAGGGTCACTACGCAGTAGCCGCCAACGTCTGCTGAGTGAGACTTTGAGGCCATGGGGATCCGATGGCGCGCTGGCAGGACCGAGAGGGCATAATGCCGCACTGTATCAGGGTGTATGAAGCTCTCCGTGCTCCCGGAATCAAAAGGGCAAGTTGTGGCGCGGCCATTTACCTGGATGTCCATCGTGGACCTGGCTAGCTGATGGGGTCTGGATTGATCCGGCGTAATGGAGGCCGCTGTGGGGTCGTGAGCGTCGCTGTAAAACCCCGGTGAGGCGGTGGGTGAGTCGGGGGCCCGTTGGCAAAATGGCAGACAAAATGGCGGCGTCAGAGAAGAAGGATAAAATGGCGGCGCCCATGACGAACCCGATCCCCACGAGGCTTGAGGAAGGCAGGATGACCGCTCCCACGAATCGCAAGCAGCGCTGCTGAAGGTAGGGGTCTTCTGACTTCTGCAGACGCCAACGTAGTGTCCCTTCTTACCGCAGGCAGAGCAGACAGCGTTTTTCGCCGGGCAGCGCGCCCTGGGGTGTTTGGTTTGGCCACAGAAATAACATTTCTGGCTTGGGCAGGACATCACTGCAGCAGTTGGGGCCGGGGCCCGGGGCGGCGCCACGTCCCAAGATTGCGGCAGCCGCGACATCCACGAGGCGGCCGCGCGGTCCGGGGAGTAGGCCTTCATGTTCCGATGGGCTACGTCCAACGAAAGGGTGAGTGAAATCGCCTTCTTCAGGTCGAGCTCCCTACTTTCCAGCAGTCGCTGCCGTATGTGAGTGGACCTGAGGCCCGCAACGAGGGCGTCCCGGATGAGCTCCTCCGTATGTTCCGTGGCTGATACTTGCTTGCATTCGCAGGCTCGGCCGAGTTCCTTCAGCGTGCGTATGTATGCTTCTGTGGGTTGCCCGGGCTGTTGTTTGTAGGACCCCAGGAGATGTCTTGCGTAAACATAGTTGACCGGGCGTGCATATTGTTGGTAGTGGACAACTGAATGGCAGAGAGCTGCCGTGCAGCCGTCCTTATACCAGGTAGCCAAGGGCGGAGTCAGCTGAGGCATAGTCAGGTATAACAGTGAAACAAGAGTGAACGACAACAACAACAACAGCAACATTAGTGAACACAGTGAACAACAGTGGTTTACCACACTGTTCCATAATCTTATTCACCCAGTGCTGTACCTGAGCTGGTTTTGCTTCATTGAGCAGTGTCAAAGGAGCTATATGCTGCATTGCACACGTGCGGTATTTCAATTGGTTGTGTATGTGGGTAGAGGTTACTGTCCTCAGGCATTGTGTGTCCAGATTCAATGACCCTGCGGATTGTGGGTAAATGTCACTGACCTCGGGCATTGTGGGTACAGGGTAACTGATCCTGGGCATTGTGGGTACAGTGCCACAGTCCCGCAGCATTGTGGGTACAGGGTCACTGATACTGGGCAGTGTTGGTACAGGTTCAATGATGCTGGGCATTGTGGTTAAACATCAGTGACTCTGGGCATTTTGGATCATGTTTAACTGACCACGGGCATTGTGGGTAACGTTTGGCTGACCACGGGCATTTTGGGTACAAGTCACTGTCCCTGGGCCTTGTGGGTCCTGGGTCACGGACCCTGGGCCTTGTTCTACAGGGTCACTGAGCCTGCGCATTGTGGGAACGGTTCATGACCCTGGGCATTGTGGTTTAGGTCACTGATCCTCAGTAAATCTGAGTAGAGGGTCACTGACTCTGGGCATTATACAAACAGTTCAATGACCTCGGGCAATGTGGGTACAGGGGGAATGAAACTGTGCATTGTGGGAAAGTTCAATGACCCTGGACATTGTGCTTACAGTGTCACTGACCCTGGGCACTGTGGGTACGTGGTCACTGCCAGTGCGAATTGTGGATACAGCGTCACTGACCCTGGGCATTGTGGGAAATATCCTGATTGTGATTACAGCGCCCTGTGGGTGTATAACTTTAAATGGGGTTTGACCACTGACAATTTCTGTTCCCCCACAGAGCCTGCTCTGTTCTGCCCAGCGAAGTGGTCCCCAGATTACCTGGAACAGAAGGAAGGGAAACTATCGCTGAAGGAACATTAGCTGGAGCAGTCAGGAACTGAATTGCTATGAATCGGGGAAGGGGAGGTAATCACAATGTTAATGTCAGGGCAATATACAGGGAGATCTTTATTGCACCTGCCCCGGGAGTGGGAGGAGCTACGGCCACATTGTGACATTGTTCCATGCTGCTGTGTGATTGGCTTCCGGTTCCTGGTTACGGCCCATCAGTGGGATGTACGTGTGAGAGGTGCTGGAGTGACCGCTGAAACTGGGAGTGTGCAGCTTCCGATTAACAGGGCAAAAGACAGAAAATCACAATTTAATATTATCTACAGTAATTCAAACACTCATTAATTGCAAATATCTTCATTATAGACACAATCACAGCCAGAAAAACAGTCCCACTGTATTCTAAAGATTCTGTGATTACAATGAATCACTTTTTTAAATTGAAAGTCTCTAGGATTGAGCAATATCTCAGTAAGGTGGGAGAGGGAAGTTGAATCATCACCACACTCACTGGGACTGGAGAAATGTCGTTGGCTTCACAGAGCAGATCTGGTGGTACCAAGGCCCCCAGTATCGGATACAGGATAAAACGGGATGCTTCAACAAAGATTGGAATGGTGAGGAACTTTTCTGAGACTCCCAGCAGTCGAGGATTTTGCTGAGGTGAGAGTTTAACCAGATAATAGGAGCTGTTCAACTTCTGCCATCATGCTCGGTCTTTGATGCAACAATTGTAACGGAGCTTAACTCTGAGATAAACCTTGCCCGTACATCACCCGGAAGTATTTGACACTTAGATGTAGAGGGATCTTTATTCTGTATTGACCCCATGCTGTACCTGAGCAAGCTGTGTTGATGAACCAAATTGGAGGGAACTTTACTCTGTACCTAACCCATGCTGTATCTGCCGGGGGAATGTTTGGTGGGGCAGTGTAGAGGGAACTTTACTTTGTATCAAACCCACTGTACCGGCCCTGAAACTGTTTGATGAGAGCTTTACTCTGTAACAGAGGATTACATGGGATATACAGCACAGAATCAGGCCATTCAGCCCAATCAGTCCATGCCAGCATTTATGTTCGCTCGAGCCTCCTCCCGTCTTACCTCATCTAATTCTATCAGCATAACCCTCTATTCCCTTCTCCCTCATATACTTATCCAACTGCCCCTTAAATGCATCGACACTATTCCCTTCAACCACTCCCTGTGGTAGCGAGTTCCACATTCTCACCACTCTCTGGGTAAAGAAGTTTCTTCTGAATTGCCTATTGGATTTCTTGGTGACGACCTTATCTTGATGCCCTCTAATTGTGCTCTTCCCCACAAGTGGAAACTCTCTGTATCTACTCGATCAAAACCTTTCCTCATTTTAAAGACCTTTATTAGGTCACCCCTCACCCTTCAAGAGAAAGGAGACCCTGCCTGTTCATTCGTTCCTGATATGTATAGCCCAGCTTTTCTGGTATCATCCATGTAAATCTTTTCTGCACCCTCTCCAGTGCCTCTATATCCTTTTTAGAATATAGAGACCAGAAATGTACGGAGAACTCCAATGCCCAAGCTTTATCTGTGTTAAATTCCATTTGCCAATTATATGCCCATTAAAGAGCTATTAGAAATACATAATAAATGATATCAATCTCTAATGCAAATCTATGACTATAACTAAAATATTTACGTCCCTGCCTCATCTCTCTCTCTCTCATTCTCTCCTCCCCCTCCCCCTCACTCTACCTCCCTCTCCCGCAGAATTATAAAGGGTCTCTTTGCCGATAACAGGCCTTTCTGCCCAACAAGTCCATGCCTTATCACAAGTCTCCAAGCCGCTGGGATCTGCCTCAGATGAGCAAGTGAGGAGGACACAATGGTTATTGTGTCAGCCTGTAACCCTGTATGTGTTTCCTCCGGGCGGTGTCGGGGACTTGGGCTGACGAGTTTCTGGCCACCGAGCCAAACACAGACACATTTAAGAAGCATTTGGATGAGCACTTGAAATGCCATAGCCTACAAGGCTACAGGCCAAATGCTGGTATATGGGATTAGCTAAGACAGGGCTTGATGGCCGGCGCGGACACGATGGGCCGAAGGGCCTCTATCCGTGCTGTATTACTCTATGACTCTATGACATCGCAGGCCGACAGTGAGACTGATTGGTTAATGGAGTTCATCGCCGAGGTGACCAATATTGGGACGGGCCAATCAGCATTGTGGGTAGAGGGGCACAGCCCCTTGGCATTGTGGGTACAAGGGAAGTGAACACTGGGCATTGTGGGTATAGGGTCACAGACCCTGTGCATTCTGGGTACAGGCTCATTGACCCTGGGCATTGTGGTGAAGGTCCTGAGGGTGATACAGCCCCCTGTGACTGACTGACTGACATTAAATGGTGTTTGACCTCTGAATCTTCCTCTAACCCTAGGCCCCACTCTGACCTGTCCAGCAAAGTGGACCCTGGAATGCCTAGAACAAACGGCAGAGGAAATGTGGCTGGGGAACACGAACGGGAGCAGCTTCAGGAACAGAAAGGATATGGATCGGGAGGGTGTAACAGTGGTAATGCCAGGGTAATGTCGATAGAGCTATCTATTGTACCTACCCTGGGAGCGCTCGATGCTGACACTGGGGATATACTGTCAGGGTAATGTAGGCGGAGCTCTGTATTGTACCTGCCCTGGGGACGCTCGATGCTGACACTGGTGGTACACTGTCAGGGTAATGTAGACGGAGCTCTGTATTGTACCTGCCCTGAGAGCTCTCGATGCTGACACTGGGTATAAAGTGGGAGTACACTGTCGTAGTAATGTAGATGGAGCTCTGTATTGTACCTGCCCTGGGAGTGGGAGGAGCTACGGCCAGTTTGAGACATTGTTCCAGGCTGCTGTGTGATTGGCTCCTGGCTCCTGTGTAATGTCACCTGGAGTCAGGTTTCCGCCCCTGTTAAGGCCCATCTGTGGGATGTCAGTGTGGGAGGAGCTGGAGTGACTGCTGACACTGGGGGTACACTGTCAGGGTAATGCAAAGAGAGCTCTGTATTGTACCTGCCCTGGGAGCGCTCGATGCTGACACTGGTGGTACACTGTCAGGGCAAAGGACAGAATAGAACAATTCCATATTAATGTAAGCAATTCAAAAAATGTCATTACTTGTAAATATACTAAATTAAATATAACCTGTCACAAAAACAGTCCCACTGTATTCCAGTTGCAAATTCTGGGATTATTATGGATATTTTTTTATTGACTGCCTCTGGGAGTGAGCAATATCTCAGGAAAGTGGAGAGAGAGAAGTCGAATCATCGTCTCACCAACTGGGCCTGGGCAAATGACGCTGGCTTCTCAGAACAGATCCGGTGGGGCCAAGACCCCCATTTTCGGACAAGGGTTAAAACGTAAAACTTGAACAATGTTTAGAAAGGTGAGGAACTTTACTGTTAATACCTTCGATTCACTATTTTGTCGAGGTGAGAGTCTAACCAGATTCAGGGAGCTGGTCAACATCTGCCATCAGGCTCGGCCTTTGATGCGGCAATTTGAGCGGAGCTTAACTTGTAGATAAACATTACCCATTCCTCACCTGGGAGTGTTTGACACTTACACGTAAAGGGATCTTTGTTCTGTATTCAACCCATGCCAAGCTGGTTGTGCTCCACTGGGTAGTGTCAAGGGAGATGTACGCTGCATTTAACATGGCCTATATCTGAAATGGTTTTGTTTGATGAATCAAATTAGTGGGAGCTTTGCTCTGTACGTCACCCATGCTCTGCCTACCCAGAGAATGATTTGGGTTGTAATTGTAGGGGCAGCTTTACTTTGTATCTCCCTACCTTTCCCATGTTGTACCTTCCCTAGGAATGTTTGATTGGGCAGTGTAATGGGAGCTTTAAAAACATAAGAAATAGGAGCAGGAGTCGGCCATTTGTCCCTTCGAGCCTGCTCCGCCATTCAATAAGATTATGACTGACTTTCTACCTAACCTCCACTTTCCTGAACTATACCGATATCCCTTGATTCCCTTAATATTCAAAAGTTATTTGCGTCTTCTTCCGTGAAAACAAACACAAGATATTTATTTAAGGCCCCATTCCCACATGGTTATTAATTAACTCTTTCTCGTTACACAATATTGTAGCGGTTCGTGTAGATCGCCACTAAATAAGAGAGTTTGACTTCGACAAACTATAAGTTGTTTATTTACAGGAACAGGCTAATTACAGCAGGTAAGATAGCAGGTAAGATGGCTGACTGTAGGAGCACCGTGGAGTAGGTCTTGTCCCAGCGGGGACTCCATGAGGACTGAGTTCACAGTCCTGTGGGGAGCGTGATGACGTCATCGCGTTTGTGTTGTGGCGTCATCACGTTCGCGTTTCCCGCGCTTAGGGCATCACGTGATGCGCGTTGTTGGCCGTTGAGGCCGAAGACACTAGGCCGGGCTGTGCCGGCGCTTGGCGCGGGAGCGGAAGATCGCGTCGCTCCCGTCGGCTGGCTGTTGAGGCCGAAGACGCTGTGCCAGCGCACGCACATCACGTCGTACGTGACATGACGTCAGCGAGCTAGGGCACGTCTTAAAGGGGCAATGGCCCCAACACGTAAGTTAAAAGGGCAACGGCCCCAATAGGTAAGTTAAACATACAGTAAGGTAAGTTAAAGGGAATGATGTGTCTCAATGTAAGGAACAACCAGTGGTACCGCCACAATACTAGATATAAAATAACTTGTTCTCTAGTTGTTTCCTCAACATACTGATCTGGAAAACTATCTTGCATACATTCCATGAAATCGTCCTCCACACTATTACTGCAAATTTGGTTTGCCCAGTCGATATGTAGATCAATGCCCCCCATGAATACAGTATTACCCTTGTTGCATATGCTTCTAATTTCCTGATTTATACTCTGCCCTACATTACAACGGCTGTTTGGGGAGCCTATAAATAACTCCCACCAATGTTTTCTGTCCTTTGCTGTTTCTTAGCTCCAAACGGATCCTACTTCTTGATTTTCAGAGCCAAGATCCTATCTCTCTACTGTCTTTATCCCATCCTTTATTAACAGGGTTTACGCGGCCTCCTTTTCCAGTTTAACGATCGCTTCTAAAAGCTTTCTATCCTGCAATATTTGTTTCCCAACCTTGGCCACGTAGCAACCACATCTCCGTTATGGCTATTAGTTCAATCTTGTTCATTTCTATCTGTGCTATTAATTCAACTGTTTTGTTGTGAATGCTTCGCACATTCAGATATGGTGCCTTTAATTTGATGTATTTAACTTTTTCCCTGATGTCACCTTTGTCGCTGATGCGTTATTACCTTTGCTACTTTCTCTGTCCCTTCCAGACCCAATATGTTTAAGTTAACCCAAAACTCTGCCCTAGAGCCATGATATTTCTCTTACTACTTTTAAATTTACTCTTTCCTGTATCCTCTAGCCCTCCCCCCGCCTTTTCATTCGTTTAAAGCCCTGTATACTGCCCTAGTTATTCGATTCGCCAGGACACTGGTCCCAGCCCCGTTTAAGAGAACCCCTCCCAACGGAACAGCTCCCTCTTTCCCCAGTACTCATGCCAGTGCCCCATGAACCGAAACCCCTGCCTCCCACACCACTCTTTGAGCCACGCATTTAAACCTCTAAGCTGTTTGTCCATATGCCAACTTGCTCGTGGCTCAGGTAACAATCCAGAGATTATTACCTTTGAGGTTCTGTTTTTGGATCGAAATTTGCATCCTAGCTCCTCAAACTCCCTCAGCAGAACCTCATTCCTAGTTCTACATATGTCGTTTGTTCCTACGTGGAGCATGACAACTGGATCCTTCCCCTCCCACTCCAAATTCTGTGCATAACGCATGCTATATGGAGGAAGATATGAATGGGCTGGTCAGGTGTGCAGAAAAGGGGCAAATGGCATTAAATCGGAGAAGTGTGAGGTAATGCATTTGGGGAAGGCTAAAAAGGCAGGGGATCCCACACTCACTCACAGTATCAGAGACTAACAGATACAGAATGAATCCCACACTCGTAGAGAGTACCAGCGACTGAGAGATATAGAATGAATCCCACACTCTCACACAGTACTAGAGATGGACAGATACAGAATGAATACTGCACTCACACACCACTGCAGACTGGCAGATATACAATGAATCCCACACTCACACACAGTACCAGAGATCGACAGATACAGAATGATTCCCACAATCATATACAGTACCAGGGATTGACAGATACAGAATGAATCCCACACTCAGATACAGAATAAGAGACTGACAGATACAGAATGATTCCCACACTCATATGCAGTACCTGTAGAAAAGGCGGAGGGGGAACTAGATGGGGTGTGCTTTTGGTTGCCCCTGGAGTTTGTTTCTGGCCAGTCAGAAGTATCTGAGCTGCTCCAGGCCCCATGCGGTTTCGAATCGCTCCATTTTCTGGTTCTGACCACCGGACTTATTTCAGTAGCGATGTAGACAAATCGAGACTCATGGTTGGGTGCAAAGAAGGTCAGTATTTATTGAAATAAAGAATAAATTGAAAATAATGATGAAAGCAGCATACTTTTACTTAATACAGCAAACCTTTGCTTAATACGGCACACTTTTACTTAATACAGCACACCTTTGCTTAATACAGCACACCTTTACTTAATACAGCACACATTCGCTTAACGGGGAGGAGAAATGGACACATCGAAAGAAAATTGACTAAAATTACAATTTAACAAAATTCCCCTTTACTTCCCACCCCTAATACCTATCTAGGTTGCCTTGTAATGGGCCAGAAAGCTTATGCTCACCAGTGAATGCCTGCTCTGTGCCCCTGCGGTCTGTCTTAGATTCTTCACCGCCCTGAAGTAGAGATACCCCAGTAATTCAAAAGTAACTGCTGGTATTCCACTTCTTTGGGCGGGCTGTTGAGCTGTTCCCCTTGTAGGCAGGGCATCGGAGGCAAGGTGGCAGAGAGAGAGAGAGAGAGAGTGGCTTCCTGGGGGGCTATCTTTATACCCCATTGGGAGCCATTATCTTCACGTCCAAATCTGGATGTATCTGGGCTATACAAAAGGGACCGATCTGTCCCCATTGACTGTAATGGGTTTGAATTTTACTCCCATTCGTTTAAACTGGTTTGTGCTCAGTTTAAAATGTCTCAAGTGCTGGACAAACAAATCCTTAAGTGTTCAGTCAACAGCACTCAAGTGCTTTGTAAACAATCCATTGTCTTGTGGTCACTTCCCAACCGCAACTGATTGAGAGCTTTAAATAACTAATCCCTTGAGTCAACATTGTAGAGTGCTCGTGTAAACAAACAATCCTTTTGTTCCTCTGTTGAACTTCCTAAACCGCAGTTGATTGACAGTTTTAAGTACTTCAGTCAGTGATGGGACATGTTCAGGAGGCTGCCTTTGTCTTCTGCCACGAGGCCTGACAGCCATTTTTGATGCCCTGGTTTTTTAAGGTACATTCCAACCAGGTTTTCTTTTAATCAAATATCTTCGGGGGCTGCAGAATTTTTCCAAAATTTTGCGAAACCTTACATATCAGAGATTGAAGGGTACAGAATCAATGCCACCCTCATATACAGTATCGGAGACTGGCAGATACAGAATGAGTACTACACCCCTACACTGTGCCAGAGACTGAAAATTACAGAATGAATCCGACACTGCTCGAGCTTGTCAGATAGAGATTGAATCTTGCACTCATACAGTCGCACAGACTGACAGATGCAGAATGAGACTGTCACATATGGTACCACAGACCAACAGAAACAGATTAAATCCCACACTCACACACAGTAGCAGAGACAGACAGAAGGGGAATGAATTTCACTCGCACAGTGCCAGAGACTGAAAGATAAGGAGTGATTCACACTCTCACACATAAATCAACAGGCTGGCTGATTTGGCCCAACTTTATAACCAGTGTTTGTTCTAACAAAAGGTTATAGCTCGTCTCCCCATTCAGTCGTTCTTAATCCCTCCAGGCCAATATAACGTGAGCAATTATTGTCTGTTGTCATCCCCCTCAGATCTGTAAAATTCGCTGTACCAGAGATTGGTGACATCTGCTGGCTGGAAACAGAACTCAACACAGTGACAGAAATTCACTTAATCTGACAGGGTTAAAGAGACAATGCAACGTGAAGAAATAGTGAAGCGGTTTGAGAGGATAGACGTCGGGATTTTCCCACTTGTGTAGGTGCCCAAAGCAAGGTTCAGAAATATAAAATAGTCACTAATAAAGCCAGTAAAGCATTCATGAAGAACTTCACCACACAGAGTGGTTCCTATCAGTAACATGGAGCGGTTGAGGCGAATAGTATCGAAGCATTTAAGGGGGAGCTGGATAAGTCTCAGGGAGAAAGGATTGAGGGATTCACATACAGGGTTATATGAAGTGGGGTGACGGGAGGCTCGTATGGAACAGTTGGGACAGTCTCAGTGAAGGGGCTGCAATGTGTCTGGATGTAACCAGCCAGAACACTTGGTTTTCAGAAGCTGGGTGCTGCAGTGGAGTCAGACACTGACACTGTTTGTATCACAGGTATTCATTGCGGGTGCTCTTAATGATCACTACTTGAGAGACTAAATTGCTCACTTTGGTATTTTCTACCTCGCCTGTTCTAGATACTTTTTAGAAGAGATAGTTTTTCTTCCTACATGCAAGTACTTAGAGACAATCGCACAGTCAAACACAGCAGGAGAGACAGACGCTGTTTCCAGTTCACCACAACTCTGTACGACTGACAGGTAAATTCATCAATCCCACTTTGGGATTGAAAGGCACTGTATCAATCTTCCAATAATGCAGCCTTAGCTGCCAATTAAATATCAGAGTGACCTGATATATGGTACTGATTGACTCTATTTAAATACAAGCCTGGAACTTTCACACATTGAGTATAAAAATGTGTTATCCATCCGAAAATTGTAACATGAGCTAAAAATTACATAAAAGTTCAAACTCTACAGTATAGAATTTAATGTTAAAAGACAGTGTAACCGAGAAACAAATTCGATCAGAACTCACACACACTGTGAAATTGAAAGATACCGCATCAATTCCTTTAGAGCAGTTTGAGCTACACAATACATCCCAGTTGAGAAATCTCATACTATTAGACTGAGATACAGTATCAATTCCATTAGTGCAGACTGAGCTACACATTACATCCTGTTATTCATAAAAAAATAGACCGTTTCATTATGAACAGCTAGCTTGGAGCCAGTCATTTATTCAGCCATGTGGACGAGTGTACAGCATCCATCTTGACTACTGCCTTGTGGGTAGCCTCGTGCATCGTGGGTAGTCCCTTACTTAAGCATACAGCTCCACCTAGTGTACCATTCTAGAATGACATGTTACTGATCATTACATCCCCCTTTCTTTGAGGTTAAACAAAATCAATATCAATCAATCATAACGACATAAACATCTTCACAACAGTCAATACATTTTCAATATAGTTTTATTTGTACTCAAAGATTAAGTCTATCAGGCTTTTTTTACTTCACGTGTGGATCATCTCAGCACAAGTAAGTCTGATG
Source organism: Somniosus microcephalus (assembly GCF_052327205.1). Lineage (NCBI taxonomy): Eukaryota > Metazoa > Chordata > Chondrichthyes > Squaliformes > Somniosidae > Somniosus > Somniosus microcephalus. Next base: position 3,321,442 of record NC_141008.1, read on the forward strand.
TGTTTCCATGAGAGCCAGTATGTGAGTTTGTGTTGGATTGTTCTGGTGGTGAGTGACAATATTCAGTTGCGTCATTGTCATCGATTTGCTCTTGGACAGTTTCTTGTGTATTCAGGAGGGAACGGCGGTTCCTCCTGAGAATCTGTCCTTCCTCAGTCTAACAGTGTATGACCTTGGTCCTACTTCCTTAAGAAATGTAGCTTTCCTGTTCCATGCATCTGGATCCTCAATCCTGACAACATCATCCCTTGTCAATGGTTTCAGTGTTTTGGATGACTTGTCATAGTATGACTTCTGTTTCAGCTTTAACAGTTGAAGTCTCTGTCTCAGTTCCTCACTCTGCTTTTCTTTTGCACAGCAGGGTAGCGTGGTACACAACTTGCGACCCATTAGGAGTTCAGCAGGTGAAGAACCAGAGTCTAAAGGGGAGGCTCGGTAGCTCAGCAGGGCGAGATAAGGATCAGACTTGCTTTCTGTTGCTTTCTTCAGTAGCTGTTTGAGAACTTGAACAGCTTTCTCTGCCTTACCATTCGACTGAGCATACAGAGGACTGGATGTGATGTGCTGAAAGTCATAATGTGCTACAAACTGTTGCCACTCCTTACAGTTGAAGCACGGACCATTGTCGCTAACGGCAATCCTGGGAATTCCATGTCTGGCGAAGATGGATTTAACATGCATTATGACACTACCTGCTGATGTGCTTGAGAGCAGTGCCATCTCAGGATAGTTACAACAGTAGTCAATCACTATTAGATAGTCTTTACCATTTAAATGATAAAGGTCCATACCAACCTTTTGCCATGGTGCTGTTGGTAAGTCGCCTACTATCATTGGTTCCTTTGCTTGTTTGTTTTGGTGTTTCTGACATGTCTCACATTTGCCTATCATGTTCTCAAAGTCCTTATTTATGCCATGCCAATAAACAGTGTTTCTTGCTCTCCTTTTGCATTTTTCAATTCCGAGGTGTCCCTCATGAATCCTTTTGAGCATGTCTTGACGTAGAGCCTGTGGAATGACTATTCTGTTCTGTTTTAGTAATAGTCCACTTGCGACACTCAACTCTGACGTGATGTGATAGTACTTTGGACAGGAACCTTTTGGCTAACCATGATGAATGTTCTCTATTACTGTTTGTAACACTGTGTCTTGTACTGTTTCTTCTGCTATTTGCTTTGATTTTGTGTCTAATACGGTCAGCGCAGCAGTGACCATGCTCACATGAACATCCACGTCTTCTTCAGTAGAGCTCACATGACTCATTGTGGGTGCTCGGGATAGTGCATCTGCTAACACTATGTATTTGCCTGGTGTGTAGATCACAGAATCACAGAATCACAGAAACCCCACAGTGCAGATAGAGGCCATTTCAGCCCATCGAGCCTGCACCGACTCATATCCCACCCGATCCCCGTAACCCCTACACCAACACATATCCCACCCTATCCCTGTAACCCCAGTTCAAAGTCATATCTTTACAGCTTCATCATGAGTCTTTGAAGCATTGGAAACATCTCATTCAGGTTTTTTTAAGAAGGCAACCAGTGGGCAGTGGTCTGTCTCAACTGTGAATGTGGAATGTCCATATATGTTGCCAAGGAACTTTTCTAGTCCAACTATAAAGCCTAGACATTACTTTTCAATCTGGGCATATCGACACTCAGATTCAGTCATAGACCTGGAGGCATAAGCAACAGGCTTCCAATCTTAACCCTCTGCTTGGAGCAAGACCGTGCCTAGGCCATCTTTTAATGCATCCATTGACACTTTGATTCTCTTTGTTGGGTCAAAGAAGGTGAGTACAGGCGTGGTTGTCAGCACCGTTTTGAGGTTCATCCACTCTTGTTCATGTCTTTCTGTCCATGCGAACTCATCTGTTTTAAGTAGCAGGTCTCGCAGACAAGCTGTCTTGGCTGACAAGTTAGGAATGAACTTTCCAATGAAGTTTATCATCCCCATGATGCGTAGCACTCCTTTTCTGTCAGTGGGTCGGGGCATGTTGAGTATGGCGTTTACTTTTTCCATATCTGGCTCTATTCCTTTACCAGATAGATTATCTCCTAAGAAAGTGACTTCCTGGTCGCCAAACTGACACTTGGCTTTGTTGAGCTTCAGTCCATTCCAGCGTATGCTCTGTAGCACTTTAGCCAGTCTCTGATTGTGTTCTTTCAGTGTGGAGCCACAGATGATGATGTCATCAATATAGACCCGAACTCCTTCCAGACCTTCAATTATGTGTTCCATCGCTCGATGAGGAAACAATACCTGCCAAATGCTGTGTTGAAGGTACAGTATTTGGTGCTCTCTTCATCCAGTTTTAGTTGCCAAAATCCTTGTGAGGCATCGAGCTTTGTGAAGTATCTGGCACCTGAAATTTCACTGGTGATTTCTTCTCGCTTGGGAATCTGGTAGTGTTCACGTTTTATGTTTGCATTTAAGTCCTTTGGATCCATGCATACTCTTAGATCATTGTTCTTTTTCGTTACACATACCATGGAGTTAACCCAATCTGTTGGCTCTTCGACTATCCTGATGACTCCAAGTGTGGTCATGCTGTCCAGTTCATTCTTGAGCCTGTCACGCAGGGGTGCTGCAACTCTCCGTGGAACAGCTACCACTGGCTGAGCATCCTCCTTTAGCTGGATCTTGTAAGTGAATGATAGAACTCCAAATCCTTTGAACACATCCTGGAAATTACTCACTACAGAATCCACTGATTCATCTGGTCTGCTTATGGCACAGTTTATACGGTGGACTCTCTTGACCAGTTCTAAGTCCTCACAAGCTTTGTCACCTCGTAGTGAATCAAGTCCTTCAGCCACAACAGAAAACATGAGATGATGCACTTTTTCTTTGACTGTCACTTTAAGTCTACATACACCTAAGCGATCTATTTTCTGTCCATCATAGTTCTTCAGTAGTACTGACTTTTTCTGTATTTTGGGCTTTTCTTTCATATTTCTAATGTCACTCATACTGATTAAGTTTGCTTTTGCTCCAGTGTCTAGTTTCAATGTAACTAATGCTCCATTTACCTGCAGTGGGATGATCCATTTGTCCTCTTTTACTGCATTAACTTTATGTTCAGCATTGTCCATTCCTGAAGGCTGCACATTTTCTGTATCCTTTTCTATATTGTCACATGACACCATTCCTACAAAAAATGTCTCACTTAAATCAGTGTCCTTAATCACATTGACTTGTTGCCCTTTCTTTGTTTTTACTTTTGAAAAGCATTGTCTGGCAAAGTGATTCTTTCTGTTACATTTTGTGCACATTTTTTCAAACGCTGGGCATTGTCGTGACTGGTGTTTGTGATCACAGCGTTTACAACTAAAAAATTCCATCCTCCGATTGCTTTGCATTTCTGTTCTGCCCATGATTCTTCCCCTTGTAGGACACAGCACCGACAGCAGCACAGTCACTCATTACAGTCGCATCATTGTTAATTTCACTGAACGTCTTTGCGTGCTTTTGAGCTAGCTCACTGGCTTGGCATATTTTCACAGCATTCTCCAATGATAGTTCAGTTTCTCTCAACAGAGGTTCCCTGACCTTTTTCTCATGAATACCAAACACAATCTGGCCACGAATCATGGATGATTTCAGTTCAGAGAAATTACATGTCTGTGCTTTCATTTTCAGATCAGTCATAAAGCTATCAAAAGTCTCATTTTGCTGCTGTGTCCATGAACAAAACACGTACCTCTCATAGGTCTTGTTCTTTTTGGGAGAACAATGCATATCAAACTTCTTTAGCACATCGTCCATCTTTTCTCTGTCCTCCTCTTGATCAAATACAAACGTATTAAATATCTCTATCGCCTGCGGGCCTGCAACCATGAGCAGTAACGCTATTTTTCTTCCGTCTGATATCGTACCAAACCCGATGGCAGCAATGTAGAGTTCGAATTGTTGTTTGAAAGTCCGCCAATTGCAATCGACATTCCCCATGAGTTCCAAACCCTCCGGTGGCTTCACATTCTCCATGTCGCGTTTCACAATATTCAGCAGATATTACCAATCCTGGTACCATGTTATGTTCATAAATTAATAGACGTTTTCATTATGAACAGCTAGCTTGGAGCTGGTCATTTATTCAGCCATGTGGACTAGTGTACAGCATCCATTTGACTACTGCCTTGTGGGTAGCCTAGTACATCGTGGGTAGTCCCTTACTTAAAGATACAGCTCCACCTAGCGTACCACTCTAGAATGACATGTTACTGATCATTACACATCCCAGCCAAGAAATTTCTCGGTATCTGACTGAGATCCTGTGTCAATTCCATTAGTGCAGACCGATCTACACATTACATCGCAGTCCAGAAATCTCTCAGAATCAGACTGAGATACAGTATCAATTCCATTAATGCCGACTGAGCTACACAGCACATCCCAATCCATGAATCTCACATTATCAGGCTGAGTTACGGTGTCAATTGCATTATTGCAGACCGCTCTACACATTTTATTAATTCATTTGTGGAATGTGGGCATTGCTAGCTTGGCCAGCATTTATTGCCCATCTCCAGATGTCCTGGAGAAGGTGCTGGTGAGCCACCTCCTTGAACCGCTGCAGTCTGTGTAGTGAAGGTACTCCCACAATGCTTTTAGGGAGGGATTTCCAGGATTTTGACCCAACGACGATGAATAATCGGCAATATACATCTACATCAGGATGATGTATGACTTGGAGGGGAACTTGGAGGTAGTGGTGTTCCCATGCACCTCCTGTCCTTGTCCTTCTAGGTGTTCGATGTCGTTGGTGTGAGAGGTGCTGCCAAAGAAGCCTTGGCGAGTTGCTGCAGTGCATCTTGTAAATGGTACACACTGCAGCCATGATACGCCGGTGGTGGAGGAATGAATGTTTAAGGTGGCCAATGGGGTGCCAATCAAGCGGGCTGCTTTTTCCAGGATGGTGTCGAACTTCTTAATTGTTATTGGAGCTGCACTCATCCAGGCAAGTGGAGACTATTCGATCGCACTCCTTAACTGTGCCTTGTAGATGGTGGAAAGGATTTGGGGACTCAGGAGGTGAGGCAATCGCCTCAGAATACCCAGCCTCTCCATTGACCTTGTTGCCACAGTATGTCTGTGGCAAGTCCAGTTAGTTTTCTGGTCAATTGTGAAACCCAGGATGTTAATGGTGGGGGATTTGGCAATGTTAATGCCGTTGAGCATCAAGGGGCGGTGATTAGACTCTTGCATGTTGGAGATCGTCATTGCCTTGCACTTCTGTGGTGCGAATGTTACCTGCCACTTATCAGCCCAAGCCTGAACGTTGTCCAGGTCTTGTTGCAAGTGGGCTTGGACAGCTTCGTTATCTGAGGAGCTGTTAATGGTGCTTAACTCTGTGCAGTCTTCAGCGATCATCCGAATTTCTGACCTCATGTTGGAGGGAAGGTCATTAACGAAGCAGCTGAAGATGGCTGGGCCTAAGAAACTGGCCTGAGGAACTCCTGCAGCGATGTGCTGGGGCTGTGATTATTTACATTCAACCACCACAACCGTCTTCCTTTATGTTAGGTATGACTCCATCCAGTGGAGAGTTTTCCCCTTGATTCCCATTGACTTCAGATTAACTAGGATTCCTTGATGCCAAACTTGGTCAAATGTTGGCTTGATGTTTGTGGCATTCACTCTCACCTCACCACTGGAATTCAGCTCTTTTGTCCATGTTTGTACCAAGGCTGCAATGAGGTCGGGAGCCGAGTGGCCTTGGCGGCGCCCTATCTGGGCATCAGTGACCAGGAATTGGTGAGTAAGTGCCGCTTGATAGCACTGTCGAGTACATATTCCATCACTTTGCTGATGACTGAGAGTAGACTGATGGGGCGGTAATTGGCTGACTTGGATTTGTCCTGCTTTTTGTGGTCAGGACATTGCTGGGCAGTTTTCCACATAGTCGGATACATGCCAGTGGTGTAGCTGTACTGCAACAGCTTGGCTAGAGGCGCGGCCAGTTCTGGAGCAGAAGTCTTCAGCACGACAGCCGGGATGTTCCCGTCTCTCACAGCCTTTGCTGCATCCAGCGCGCTCAGCCGTTTCTTTATATCACGTGGAGTGAATCGAATTGGCTGAAGAATGGCTTCTGTGAGGGTGGGGACTACAGGTGTAGGCCGATATGAATTATCCACTCAGTCCCTCTGGCTGAAATTGGTTGCAAACGCTTCAGCCTTCTCTTTTGCACTCACGTGTTGGGCTCCACCATCATTGAGGATGGGGATATTCATGGAGTCTCCGCCTCCCGTTAGTTGTTTAATGGTCCACCACCTTTCATGACTGGATGTGGCAGGACTGCAGAGCTTTGATCTGATCCGTTCATTGTGGGATCGCTTAGCCCTGTCTATAGCATACTGCTTCCGCCTTTTACTTTCTTCCGCCTTTCCTGTGTTGCAGCTTCCCCAGGATGGCACCTCATTTTTAGGTATGCCTGGTGCTGCTCCTGGCATGCTCTTCTCCAATCCTTATTGAACCAGAGTTGGTCCCCTGGTTTGATGGTAAAGGTAGAATGAGGGATATGCCAGGCAACGAGCTTACAGATTGAGGTGGAATATAAATCTATTGCTGCTGATGACCCACAGCGCCTCATGGATGCCCAGTTTTGAGCTGCTAGATCTGTTCTGAATCTATCCCATTTAGCACGGTGGTAGTGACACACAACACAATAGAGGGTGTCCTCGGTGTGAAGATGAGACTTCGTCTGCTCAGAGATTATGCAGTGGTCACAGCTACAAATTCTGTAATGGACAGATGCATCTGCGACAGGTAGACTGATGAAGACAAGTTTAAGTACGATTTCCCTCGTGTTTGATCTCCCACCACCTATCACAGGCCCAGACTGGCAGCTATGTCCTTCAGGACTCGGCCGGCTCAGTCAGCTACCGAGGCACATTGAAATCCCCCACCCAGAGTACATTCTGTATCCTCGCTACTCTCAGTGCGTCTTCCAAGTGGTGTTCAACATGGAGGAATACTGATTCATCAGCTGAGGGAGGGCGGTAGTTGTTAATCAGCAGGATGTTTCCTTGCCCATGCTAACCTGAAGCCATGAGACTTCATGAGGGCACGAGTCAATGTTGAGGACTCCCAGGGCCACTCCTTCCCTAAAGTGCACCACTGTGCCACCACCCCTGGTGGGTCTGTCCTGGCGCTGGGCCATACATACCCAGGGTTGGTGATGGAGAAGTTTGGGACATTGGCTGAAAGGTATGATGCTGTGAGTATGATTATGTTGGGCTGATGCTTGACTAATCTGTGGGACAGCTCTCCCAATTTTGGCACAAGTCCACAGATGTTGGTGAGGAGGAATTTGGGCTGGGTGTGCTGTTGTTGTGTCTGTAGCCAGTGGCAATTTCGATGCTGGGTCGTCAGTCTGGTTTTATTGCTATTGTTTTCATAGCTGTTTTTCACCTTGGTGGCTTGTTCGGCCATTTCAGAGGGCAGCTGAGAGTCAACCACATTGCTGTGGGTCTGGAGCCACATATAGGCCTGACCAGGAAAGAATGCCAGATGGATTTGGGTTACAGCTGTGTTCCAGTGAGTTGTGTGGCGGGTATCAGTGTTCCTGCGAGGGGATGCAGTATATTCTACTCTCACTGGCGCATGGCACTGGGTGAAATCCAGAGATTGGCACTGGGAGTAATCCAGAGATTACCACCGTTGACTTCCTCCATAACTCCTGAAAGCCCGACTGTAGGACCTCAATACCTGCCCTCTCTATGTCGTTCGCACCAACGTGTACCACCACACTGATGGATTTGGTGTGTCTCCAGGTATTACAGTGATAGTTGTGAGGTATATTAGAGTAATACAATGAAGGGTGTGTGGCAGGTCAGATTATTAATGTAAGAGTTGTGGGGTACATCAGATGTTTACACTAAGAGGTGTAGTGGATATCAGTGTTACAGTGAGGATTTTTGCATATATCAGAGAGTGTTACATTGCGTGATGTGGGGTGTATATGATTGTTACAGTGATAGGTGTGGGGTAAATCAGATGTTTACTGTAAGAGGTGTGGTGTATATTAGTGTTAAAGTGAGGGTATTGATTGATGTGGGTTATTTAAGAGTGTTACAGTGAGAGATGTGGGGTATATCAGAGCGTAACAATGATGTCTATGGGTTAAGTCAGAGTGTTACAGTGAGGATTTTGGATGGAGCAGAGAGTGTTACATTGAGGGATGTGGGGTGCATCAGAGTGTTACAGTAATGGGAGTGGGGTATATCAGAGTGTTAAATGAAGTGTTTGAGGCATATCAGTGAGTTACAGGAAGGGGAATGAGGTGGATCAGTGGTTTACAGTGATGGGTGTATTGTATGAAAGTGTGTTACCATGAGGGGTATGGGTTATCTCAGAGCGCTCTGGTTAGGTGACTAACCAGAGCTCAGGGTTTCCGAGCTTGAGGAGCAGCTGGATTCACTGCAGAACATCAGGGAGACTGAAAGTTTCCTGGACCGTACGTTCCAGGAATTGGACACCCCACAGGTAGAGGGAGATCAGGGTAGTAAATGGGTGTCCATCTGGAAGAGGCAGGAAATACAGGAGTCTTCAGGATGTGTGTCACTCTCAAAACGGTATGCAGCATTGTAGACTGCTGGGAGTGATGACACCTTGAAGGAATCCTGTCCAGACCAAGGCACCAATGGGCAAGGGACTGCATCGTGCGGGACAACAACGTGTAGACATGCAGTCGTTATAGGAGATTCCATAGTTAGGGTGACAGAGATGCGTTTCTGTAACCTTCACCGTGACTCCCGCATGGTGTGTTGCCTCCCTGGTGCCAAGGTAAAGGACATCACGGAGAGTGTGCAGAATATTCTGCAGGGAGAATGGAGTGAGCTAGAGGTGGTGGTACACGTTGGTGCGAACGACATAGAGAGGGCAGGTATTGAGGCCCTACAGTCAGACTTTCAGGAGCTATGGAGGAAGTCAAAGGTGGTAATCTCTGGATTACTCCCAGTGCCAATCTCTGGATTACTCCCAGTGCCACATGCCAGCGAGAGTAGAAATAGAAAGCTAGGGAGGATCAATGCGTGGCTTGAGGCATGGTGCAGGAGGAAGGGCTTCAAATTCTTGGGGCATTGGGGCCAGTTCTGGGGCAGAAGGCAACTATTCAAAAGGGAGGAGTTGCACCTCAACAGGACTGGGACCAATGTCCTCGCGCGGAGGTTCACTCGTGTGGTTGTGGAGGGAATAAACTAAATTGGCAGGGGGTGGGCACCAGCATATAGAAGTAGAAAAGAGGAATAAGGTGCATAAAGGAGGTAGAGTGTTGGATAGTTCTAGAGAAGGAAGTAGTGCCATATTAGATAGGAGCAGACTAAGAAGGACTACGAGGAATACATAGACAGATTTGAAATGCATATACGTAAACACACAAAGTGTGGTGAATAAGTTTGGTGAGCTACAAGCACAATTAGCTGTGTGAGAATATGATGTAGTGGTAATGAATGAAACGTGGCTTAAAATGGTGAGGTCGGGACTCTTAATATTCACGGATACAAGGTGTTCAGAAAAGATAGGGAAGGAAAAAAGGAAGGTGAGGTGGAAGTACTGAATGAGGAAGACATTTGTAGTGTTGGAAAGAGAGGATGTCCTTGAGGGGGCAAGGACAGAATCCATTTGGTTAGAGTTGAGAAGCAAAAAGGTTATGATCACGCTATTGGGGATAATCTATAGACCTCGAAATAGTGAGAGAGAGATAGAGGAGCAAATCTGCTGGGAAATCACAGAGCTGTGCAAGTACGATAGAGTGGTGATATTGGGAGACTTTAATTACCCAAATATCGATTGGGATAATGCTAGATTAGCAGACAGAGAGAGGAAAGAGAGACAATGGGAGCAGTGATGTTGAGAATGAGCGTTGACTGGCTGCTGCTTCTCTGTGCCCTCTCCTGCAATGTGTTGGTGCCCACAGTCCCCGGGTAGAGTTTCAATAACTGCATGCAGGATGCCATCCACAATGGTACATTTCAGTGCGTCCACCGCTTCCCGACACAGGTCTCTAGTGCCGTGTCCGACCTCCCAGCCAGCACCGTGCACTTGAACATCTCCCACAACTGGCTCACCCAACTGCAAGCGGACAGCTTCCGCAGCCTGCCCAAGCTGCTCACCCTGCGGCTGGATTATAATCGGATTGAGAGTGTTTGCTGCAGTGCATTCAGTAACCACACCAGCCTACTGACCCTCAACCTATCCTACAACAGAATATCTCGTCTGAATTCTTCTGGCTTCCAAGAACTTGAAAAGTTAGATCAACTCCTGCTCCATCACAACCGCTTAGTCACAGTTGAACCCAAAGCCTTCGCTGCATTGGACAATCTTCAAACACTTGTCTTAAGCTCCAATAAACTCCAGAATTTCTCCCATCTGGTGAGCGCTGTCGCTGGGCTCAGTAATCTGATGCTCCTGGATCTGGGCAACAATCAACTCGATCCCTGAAACATCGCACCGCCCTCCCGCCTTCCCTCCGAAACCTCTCCCTCTCTAACAACTCTCTCACAACATTTGACTGCCAACGGAAGTTCCTCAGCAACATTCTCAAGTTGCATCTGTCCAATAACAAACTCTCCGATGCTTTGGAATTTTCTGATGTTGACCTGAGGAAAATCTCGTGTTTGATCATCAAGAAAAACCGCTTAAATATCACCGAGTTTCTCAAATCTGCCAACCTGGATCTACAGAATCTTCAATACTCTGGGTTAAGGCTGCACAACCAGAGTCAGCTGTCCAACCTGTGCCACTCCCTGAGTCTCAGGCCTGTGAAGAGCCTGGTCCTGCAGAACAATCAGATCCTATTCCTCCCTGCCCATTCCCTATCCCAGTGCCCTCCCATCACCAGCTGGGATTTATCACACAATCCCCTCACATCTGTGGCCTGCTTTGAATTTGCATTGAAAAGAAAGCAAGTTGTTTCTTTCATTATCGAGCACAACAGAATCAACAAGTTACCTTCCTGTTACAAGGACGGGAAGGCAGTCGTGGTGTTTCCCAAGCTGTCGCTCCTCACCTTTCGCGACAATAGGATTTTCACCATTTATAGTCACGCCTTCTCTTATGCTCCCCATCTCCGGACCCTAAAGCTGAACATTAACAACATTGCTGTCATCAACAAGGCTGCCTTTTCTAACCTCACCAAATTGCAGGAGCTCCGACTCGACAACAACCTCATAACTAACATCTGTGAACACACCTTCAGCAAACTTGAGAGCCTCAGGAATCTCAATCACATAAACAACAGGATCTCAATTGTTTTCAGCAAGGTGTTTGCAAATCTCAATTACCTGAAAACATTGGACCTGGGAGGGAACAAAATTCGAAGCCTCACCAGCCAGTCTTTCTGTGGATTACACAACCTGACCAAGCTTTTTCTCGATAGGAACTGTATAACCCATATCATCAGCGAGATCTTCGACATCCTCCCATCATTAGGGGTGTTGGACTTGGCCAGTAACCGGATTAGATACAACACTGTCCTGATTGCAGCATCTCCCTTTTTTAACCTCACAAAGCTCTACATTCTCAAACGACAAGCCCAGAAACCCTACGGCATCAACATTATTCCTCCAAAGTTTTTCAATGGCCTCATCTCTTTAAGAGACCTGTATATAGGAGAGAATAAAATGTTGCTGTCCAAAGACGGATTTGAAGACCTGATCAATGTGAGAATCCTCTCCATGCCCGATGCTTGCAATGGGATCCACAGTCTGAATCCAGGGATCTTCAAGAATCTCCAGAGTCTAGAGAGACTCAACCTTGAAAATGTCGGCCTCCAATCCATGTCTCTTGACGTCTTTGGAAACATTTCCAACCTCAGGACATTGTTCTTGGGGAAAAACGCCATTCAGATCATCAATAGCACAGTTGTGGTACACCTGCCCTCCCTGACCTACCTGGATCTAGGGAAGAACCCGTTCCCCAGCACCTGTGACATCAATTGGTTCCAAAATCGGTCCCTGTCCAACCCCAGGGTGCAGGTTATCTATTTTTACAACCAAACCTGTGCAGATCGGCCAACCGAATACTTGTACAAATTTAATGCACGAGTTTGTTACTTGGACATTGGGCAGATCATCATGTTCCATATAACTGTCCCGGTCTTGATCTTGTTCACGTTCATTCCTATATTCTACAGCAAAGGGTACTGGCACATCAAGTATGGGTTTTATATTTTTCGCTCGTGGTTGAATGACCACAGAGGGAGGGGAGAGTGTCAGCAGTCCTACAGGTATGATGCATTTATCTCCTATAATTCTCAGGACGAAGACTGCGTTCTGCAAGTGTTTGTGCCAAACGTGGAAACGAGAGGACCTCAAAGCTTCAAACTCTGCCTCCACCACAGAGCTTTTGAGCTGGGCAAATATATCATCGACAACATCGTGGGCAGCATCTACCAGAGCAGGAAGACCATCTGTGTGATGAGCCGCAACTACCTGTACAGCGAGTGGTGCTCCATGGAATTGCAGCAAGCGAGCTACAGGCTCTTCCACGAGCTGAAATATATCATCATCCTGATCTTCTTGGAGAAGATTCCTATGGTGAACTCTTAACCTAACACAAGATGAGAAAGATCATGAAAAAGACCTACATCCAGTGGCTATCAGATATAAAAGCTCAAAAATTGTTTTGGTTCAAAGTGAGAAAAGCGATTAAAGGCTCCAACTGGGCCAAGGAGTGGAATCCCGCTGCTGAAAGTTAAACTTCAAAGCCTAGAAATCTGCTGTCTTACCGCAGGCCCTTAAGGCCCAATTCGGGGAAACATGGTGGCCGCCGCAATTCCCACTTGTTTTCGAGTGCGCCGCTTAATTTATCGCCCTGTGTTAATTGTGTACAATTACCCCAGGGGCCGCAGAATGGCCGGTGGAAGGCTGCTGACTTTCAGTGGGGGTGACTGCAAATGGCTTTGCAGGACTACCTCGAGCAGCTCTGGCCCTAGGCCTGGCTGAGACTGCACCACATCGGCATGGGCGGCAGCAGCCTAGGCTGGCTGATAGGCAGCGGCAAGAGCAATGGCGAAGGGGCAGATGTGGGAGTAGGAATGCTGTCATCCTGAGAGAGGGCAGCAGGGTACTGCTCCCCAGACCCACTGCTACTCCCCCCGGGGCGGTGCCTCAACATTCCTAGCAACCTGTTGGAGGCCAGATGGCTGGGCGGCTGCGACACCCTGCAAGACCCGTTCGACACTGGTAAACCCAGCCACGGTGGCAGCAGTCTGAGCGTGGGTGGCAGCAAGCTGAGGCTGCAGGAGAGCACTCTGATATAGCGAGACCTTCCAAGTGGCGTTCCAAATGGAATGACAATGAGGTGCTGCTGCATTAAAGAACCTCCCCTTTAAGTAGTGGAGAAAGCAGAGGCCAAACATGACTTGCAGTTAGACTGCACCCGATATTGGCCCATCTGTTGAGCGGTAAACCAATGAGCAGCGGGTTTAGTGCTCAGATCAGCACAATAATCATGTACAAGAGCACTCAGCATGAATTTTGCTTGCTACTTAGACCACTTTGTCTAGACACAGCTAAGTAACGCTGGGCCATGACTCCACCAGTTTTCAGGCCATATCCGATTTCTTGGCCCGTGTTCCTCAAAGCTCCTTTGTTTCTAATGGCAGGGCTCCCACTCATCTCGGAACCCACTGCCACGAGCTTCCATCCACCTCTGACACAGTCCCTCCTTATTGTTAACCCTGTCATTGCTGCTATTGACCCAGGATAAGGCATAGGTACAGACACACAATATAAGTTCAGATTAAAGCCTTAAACATCTGGCCCCGCAAGTCGGCTCACTGTCGTCTTTCCATCCAACATCTGCTTGAATCTGGGCCAGGCTGATGGCGTGAACGACTCCTCGGTCCGTGGTAATCTGACACTGGGCTACATTAATCCACAGCACAAGACTGTCCACAGTGGAGCCCAACAGTAGATCTCAGTGACATTCCCAATGGCCTCAGGATTGGCCAGTGTGATAAATCTAGCGAACAAACCTATCATATTATCTGCTAATTTTGATAAAAGTTGCTCCCATGAGATTATAGTCCTGGTGCTACCCATTGCTTGTAATTCCAGGATATACCTGGCGGGAAAGTGATTACAGGTAATGCCCAGCTACCCCTGGTGGGTCAATGATTACTGGTAATGCAAGGATACCCCTGGTGTGAAGGTGATTACCGGTAATGCCCGGATACTCATTGTGGGACGGTGATTACAGGTAATGCCCAGATATCCCTGGTGGGACAGTGATTACATGTAATGCCCACATACACCTGGTGGGACAGTGCTAACAGGTAATGCCCAGATACCCCTGGTGGGACAGTGCTTACAGGTAATGCCGAGATAACCCTGGTGGGACAGTGATTAGAGGTAATGCCGGGTACCCCTGGTGGGACGGTGATTATAGGTAAGGCCCAGCTACCCCTGTTGGGACGGTGCTTACAGGAAATTTCTCGATACCACTCGTGTGAAGGTGATTATAGGTAATGCCCAGATACCCCTGGTGGGACAGCGAATACAGGCAATGCCCGGATACCACTGGTGGGACGTTGATTACAGTTAATGCCCGGATATCCCTGGTGGGACGTTGAATACTGGAAATGCCCAGACACCCCTGTTGGGACAGTGATTGCAGGTAATGCCCAGATACCCCTGGCGTGATGATGAATACAGGTAATTCCAAGATAACGCTGGTGGGACAGTGATTACAGGTAATGCCCAGATACCCCTGGTGAATCAATGATTACTGTTAAGGCCCGCAGACCCCTGGTGTGAAGGAGATTACAGGAAATGCCCAGATACCCCTGGTGGGACAATGATTGCTGGTAATGCCCGGATAGTCCTGGTTTGACAGTGATTACAGATAATGCCCAGATACTCATGGTGTGACAGTGATTACTCGTAAAGCCAAGATACCCCTGGTGGGACAGTGGTTATAGGTAATGCCCAGATACCTCTGGTGTGCTGGTCATTACAGGTAATGCCTGGATACCACTGGTGTGAAGGTGATTACAGGTAATGCCCGATACCACTGCTGGGACAGTGATTACCGAAAATGACCAGATACCCCTGCTGTGAAGGGGATTCCAGGTAATGCCGAGATACCCCTGGTGGGACAATGATTACAGGTGATGCCTGTATATCCCTGGTGTGAAGGTGATTGAAGATAATTCCCAGATACCCCTGGTGGTACAGTGATTACATTTAATGCCCGGATACCCCTGGTGGGACGGTTATTATAGGTAATGCCCAGATACCCCTGGTGTGCTGGTCATTACAGGTAATGCCCGGATACCACTGGTGTGAAGGTGATTACTGGTAATGCCCGGATAATCCTGGTGGGAGAGTCATTACAGCTAATGCTCAGATACCTCTGGTGGGACAGTGAATAGAGTTAATGCCCAGGTACCACTGGTGGGACAGTGATTGCAGGTAATGCCCAGATACACCTGGTGGGACGGTGATTACAGTTAATGCCCAGATACCCCTGGTGGGATGGAGATTACAGGTAATGCCCAGTTACCCCTGGTGGGACAGTGATTACAGGTAATGCATAGATACCTCTGGTGGGACAGTGATTATGGATAATGCCCGGATACCCCTTGTTGGACCGTGATTACTGGTAATGCCCAGATAACACTGGTGTGAAGGTGATTACTGGTAATGCCCGGTTAATCCTGGTGGCAGAGTCATTACAGCTAATGCCCAGATACTCCTGGTGGGACAATGAATACAGTTAATTCCCAGAGAGCCCTGGTGGGACAGTGATTGCATGTAATGCCCAGATACCCCTGGTGGGATGGTGATTACACATAATGCCCAGATACCCCTGGTGTGATGGTGATTACAGGTAATGCCCTGTTACCCCTGGTGGAGCAGTGATTACAGGTGATACCCGGATACCTCTGGTGGGACGGAGATTACATTATGCCCAGGTAACCCTGGTGGCACAGTGATTACAGGTAATGCTCGGATATCACTGGTGGGATATTGATTAGAGGTAATGCCCAGATGCCCCTGGTGGTACAGTGATTTCAGGTAATGCCTGGATACCCCTGGTTGGACGGTGATTACAGGTAATGCCCAATAACCCGGTTCTCTGTGGAATGAAGCACGCTGTCAGCCCCAGGGCTTTCCTCAGACGGTTGCGAGCTGTCACCCGCCCATCCCTGGAATATGGCCCTCCTGACTTGTGCACAGCGAGTCAGCTACAGATTAAGAGCATACAACCCATCAAGGACACAGCATTTGGGCGGCAGCTCACCAGCCCGGCTTCTACATCTGTGGGGTCCAAAGAATGGAGGAAAGGCTGCCGAGGCTGCAGAAGAGAAATGAGCCCAAGGCATTGATTAAGCGGGGACTGTCACTGCTGACAGAGGCAGGAGAGAACCAGTGCCCTCAGCCCCTGTACATTTATAGCACTGCTCTGTCTAGCGGACACCAGCGGGTGGCAGCATTGACTGACAATGGGGAATATGATACAGAAATCAACACACCCATCACAATGTTACAAAAACTTTTTAAAAGACTTGTATTTCTATCCCACCTTTCACCACCTCAGGACTTCCAAAACTCTTCACAGCCAATGAAGTACTTTTTGAAATGCAGTCACTGTTCTAATATAGGACACGTGCAAGACAGTTATCACACAGCTAGCTCCCACTAACAGCACTGTGATATGGCCAGATAATCTGTTTTTTAGTCATGTTGATTGAGGGATAAATATAGGCCCAGGACACCAGGGAGAATGACCCTACTCTCCTTCGAATAGTGGCCGTGGGATTGTTTACATCCACCTGAGAGAGCAGATTAATGCCTCAGTAAAACGTCTCATCCGAAAGTAGGCACCTCCCTCTCTTCCAACGGTGCAGTGGTTCCTCAGTACTTCGCCTCCGATAGTGCAGCGCTCCCTCAGTACTGACCCTCCGACTGTCCGGCACTCCCACAGTCCTGCCCCTCCGACAGGGCTGCGCTCCCTCAGTCCTGCACCTCCGACAGTGCAGCGCTCCCTCAGTACTGATACTCGGACACTGCGGCGCTCCCTCAGTACTGACCCTCCAATAATGCAACGCTCCCTCAGTACCGCCCCTCCGACAGTGTGGCACCATCTCAGTGCTGCCCCTCATACAGTGAAGCGCTCCCTCAGTACTGACCCAATAGTGAAGGGCTCCCTCAGTACTGGCCCTCCAGCTGTGCATCGCACCCTCAGTACTGCCCCTCCAACAGTGCAGCAATCCCTCAGTACTGACCCCCCAACAGTGCAGCGCACCCTCAGTACTGCAACTCCGAAAGTGCAGCGCTCCCTCAGTACTTTACATTCGATGGTGCAGCGCTCTCTCAGTACTACTTCCCATCCAACAGTGCAGCATTCCGTTAGTACTGCCCCTCCAACAGTGAAGCACTCCCTCAGTAGCGCCCCCGAAAATGCAGTGCCCCATCAGTACTGCCCCTCCGACAGTGCAGCGCTCCCTCAGTACGGCCCCACCAACAATGCAGCGCTCCCTCTGTACTGCCCGTCTGAAAGTGCAGCGCTCCCTCAGTACTGCCCCTACGACAGTGCAGCACTCCCTCAGTAGTGTCCCTCCAATAGTGCAGCGCTCCCATAGTATTGCCCATTCGACAGTGCAGCAGCCCCTCATTACAGCCCCTCCGACATTGCAGCACTCCCTCAGTACTGCCCCTCCGACAGTGTGGCAATCGCTCAGTACTGCCACCCTGACAGTGCAGTGCTCCCTCAGTACTGCCCCTCCGACAGTGCAGTGCTCCTTCAGATCCACCCCTCCAACATTGCAGCGCTCCCTCAGAACTGCTCCTCCGACAGTGCAGAGTTGTCTCAGTACTGCCCCTCTGATAGTGCAGCGCTCCATCAGTACTGCACATCCGACAATGCAGCATTCCCTCAGTTCTGCGCCTCTGACAGTGCGGCGCTCACTCAGTACCGCCCCTCCAACAGTGCAGTGCATCCTCAGTACCGCCCCTCCGACAGTGCAGCACTTCCTCTGTACTGCCCCTCCGACAGTGCAGCGCTCCCTCGGTACTGCACTGGCAGTGTCAGCCTGGATTTTTATGTTCAAGTCTCTGAAGTGGGACGATGAACCCACAACCTTCTGACTCAGAAACGAGATTCCGACCCACTGAGCCACGACTAACACAATCCAGACATCATATGCCACAAGCGCAATAAATCTTGGGGCGTTCTTAAACACGTTCCCATCATTACTGGCTGGTGAATCACGGAGTCCACTTTGTAAGTCCCACCCGCTGGTCTCTCCAGCCAATCCCCCTCAGTGTCGCTGGGCTTTCTGCCGGAGTGACTGCAGGAGACCAGCGATGATCACATGGGATCTCGGGACGGGAGTGTGAGGCCTTGCCTCACGCACTGCTCAAAATCGCAAGAGGCCCTGCCTCGATATTTATAAAATTGTTCAGTGCTTCAATTGCGCCGTATCCCTTTCGAGATGCTGGACAGGAGGGTGGGCAGCACAAGGCTTCAGACTGCAAGAATTTATGAATGGACTGGTCAGGTGGGCAGAACAGAGGCGAATGGAATTCCATTCGGAGAAGTTTGAGGTAATGCATTTGGGGAGCGCTGAAAATACAAAGGGATACACATTAAATTTTCGGTCACTGAGAAGTGCAGAAGATCAGAGGAACCTTGGAGTGCAGGTCCACAGATCCCTGAAGGTAGCAGGACAGGTAGATAAAGTGGTTAAGAAGGCATAGGGGATACTTTCCTTTATTAGCCGAGGATTAGAATATAAGAGCAGGGAGGTTATGCTTGAACTTTATAAAACGCTAGTTAGGCCATAGCAAGAATACTGTGTGCAGTTCAGGTCACCACATTAAATGAACGATGGGATTGCACTATAAAAGGTGCGGAGGAGATTTACGAGGATGTTGCTTGGGCTGGTGAATTTTAACTATGAGAAAAGATTGGATAGGCTGGGATTGTTTTCTTTGGAAGAGAGGAGGCCGAAGGGAGACCTAATTGAGCTGTATAAAATTAAAAGGGCGTAGATAGATTGGATAGGAAGGATTTATTTCCCTTAGCAGAAGGGTCAATAACCAGGGGGCATAGTTTTAAAGTAATTGGTCGGAGGTTGAGAGGGGAGCTGAGGTGAAATATTTTCACCCAGAGTCTGGAACTCACTGCCTGAAAAGCTGGTCAAGGCAGAAACCGTCTTCACATTTAAAAAGTACTTGGATATTCACCTGAAGTGCCGTAACCTACAGGGCTACGGACCAAGAGCTGGAATGTGGGATTAGATTGGAGAGCTCTTGTCACCTGGCACAGAGAGCATGAGCCGAATGGCCTCCTTCTGTGCTGTAAATTTCGATGATTCTATGATAAGGACACACGGGTGTGTTATATCCAGGCTAGTCGTTTGCCGCTTCTTCCGTTGTTGAATAAATTGCCTCAAGTGTCAACTGTGGCTAGTGGGAAGCACTCTTGCCTCTGAGTCAGAAGGGCAGGGGTTCAATCCCCACTCCATTGACTTGAGCCCATATTCCACGCCGCCACTCCCAGTAATGGCATCTACCTCACAACGTGGTTGATTACCCGGGTACGCCCAATCCACATAAAAGGAATAAATCATTGCACAATCATTCCACTCCCAATCCACAGTAAAGTGATGGAAGGTATCATCAATAATGTCATCAATCAGCACCCGCTCACCGGTAAACCGCTCACCAATAATTCACGTACTGTTAATTTGGCTAATAATAACCTGCTTATCGATATCCTACTCACCCACCTTCACTTCGAGATCCGCCCAAAATCACCACAGCTCCACAATAAGAACTTCGATTTCTGCAACGGTTTGAACACAGCGAAACGACCCCAGGCAGTTAACAGGATAATTAGATCAGTGCCCAGTCGAAGTAGATATGAGGAAGGGTGAAAGAAGGCTGGGTTCAAAGCGGCTGGCTTTAGTGGAGGAACGGGTGGTGGAGAGGCGTAGGGGATCCCAGAGTGTGGGCCCTAGGCGGCTGAAGGCACGGCCGACAATAGTGGGATGAAGAGAGGACTGGAGCGGGGAGGTTTGCAAGAGTCAGATGGCTGGATCTAGTTACAGAGATAGGGAGAAAAGAGGGCGTTGAACACAAGGAAGATAATTCTAAGATATAGGACTTGCCAGACGGAGAGCCAACGTAGATCAACGAGTGCAGGGGTTGATGGGTGAACGGGACTTGGTGCCCGTCAGGATACGGATAACAGCTGAAGTTTATGGAGGGTGGAAGATGGGAGGCCGGCCAGGAGAGCATTGGAATAGGCGAGTCTAGAAGTAACAAAGGCAAGGATGAGTGTTTCAGCAGCAGATAAGCTGAGATGGGGGCAGAGTCGGGCGATGTTAAATTAGGGTCGGAAGTACTCCTTCGGCTTGAATAGGACACTGAGGCTGCGAAGAGTGTGGAGATCAGCCTCAGTCAGTGGCCAGAGGGAGAGCTGGCGTCCATAGCTAGTGAAGAGAGTGTGTGGTGGGGACCAAAGACAATGGCTTTTGTTTTCCCAATATTTAACTGGAGGATGTTTCTCGACATACAGAACTGGATGTCAACGTGACAAATCATAGGCAGTGGAGTGGTCGAGAGAGGAGGTGGTGATATCAGCGTACATGTTGAAAAGAATGATGTGTTTTCGGATGATGTCTCTGAGGGGAAGCATGTAGATGAGAAATAGCATGGGGCCAAGGATAGATCCTCGGGGGACACCTGAGGTGACGGTGCGGGAGTGGGACGAGAAGCCATTACAGGCGATTCACCGGCTCCAATTAGATAGGTAAGGTAGTACCAGGAGAGCGCAGTCCCACCCCGCTGGACGACAGTGGAGAGACGTTGGAGAAGGATGGAGTGGTCAACCGTGTCAAAGGCTGCAGTCTGGTTGAGTTGGACGAGGAGAAACAGTTCACCAAGGTCAAAGTCACAGAGGATGTCCTTTGTGATTTTATGGGGCTGTTTTACTGCTGTGAGATGGGCGGAAACCTGATTGGAGAGATTCAAACATGAAGCTGCGGGAAAGATGGGCACGAATTTGGGAGGCGACAACACATTCAAGATCTCAGCCCATCAATTTATCTGCTTCATCAATGACCATCCTTCTGTCTGAATGTGGCAATTCTAGTGATTAGTTTCATTCACAAACCGCTCCAATAATGCAGCAGCCCGGAACCTCTCCGTGCCAGTCGTGCCTCAGTGGGTCCCACTCCCTCACCTCTGCATCAGGAGGGACAATGCCGGAGGATTGGGACACTGACAACAGAACAGGAGAGAGCTGGATTGAGCGGGAGAGTGCGGGAGTTAGCGGGAGAGCTGGAGTGAGCTAGATTGAGCTGGAGTGATTGGGAGAGTGCTGGAGGTGCTTGAGGGAGCTGGAGAGTGCAGTGGGAGCAGGAGTGAGGTACAGTAAGCTGGGCTGAGCAGGACAGTGCTGGAGAGAGATGGAGTGAGCGAGAGTGCACTGGTGTGTTCGGGAGAGTGCCGTGAGAGATGGAGAGAGGTATGAGAGCTGGAGTAAGCTGGAGTGAGCTGCAGTGAGCTACAGTGAGCGGGAGTGTGCTGGAGTGAGCTGGTGTGTTCGGGAGAGTGCTGTGGGAAATGTAGTGAGCTAGAGTGAGCGGGAGAGTGCTGCTGGAGCTGGAGTGGGCTACTGTGAGCGGGAGAGTGGGGGAGGGAGCTGGAGTGAGCTGGAGAGTGCTGGGGAGCTGGAGTGAGCTAGTGTGAGCGGTAGAGTGCTGCTGGAGCTTGAGTGAGCTAGTGTGAGCGGGAGACTCTTGTAGGAGCTAGAGTGAGGGGGAGCGTGCTGGGTGAACTTGAGGGAGCGGGAGCGTGCTGGGGGAGTTGGAGGCAGCTGGAGTGAGCAGGAGCGTGCTGTGGCACCTGGAGGGAGCTGGAGTGAGCTGGAGAGTGCTGGGGCAGCTGGAGTGATGTAGAGAGAGCGAGAGAGTGCTGGTAAAAAATGGATTGTGCTGGAGAGTGGTGGGGTGAGCAGGAGAGTGCTGGGGGAGCTGGAGTGAGCAGGAGAATGTTGCAGAAGCTAAAGGAAGCTGAAGTGAGCTGGAGTCAGCTGAGGGAGTTGGAGTGAGCAGGGGAGTGCTGCGGTAGCTGGAGGTTACTGGGGGAGCTGGAGTGAGCTGGAGATTGCTGCGGAGTGCTGGGGGAGCTAGAGTTAGCGAGAGAGTGCTGGAGTGTGCTGGATTGAGCGGGAGGGTGTTGGAGTGAGCTAGAATGAACTGGAGAGTGCTGGAGTGAGCTGGAGTGTGCTGGGGAGAGCTGGAGAGTACTGGAGTGAACTAGAGTGAGCGCGTGAGTGCTAGATTGAGCTGGAGAGTGCTCGAGAGTGCTGGAGTGAGCGGGAGGGTGCTTGGGATCGAGAGTGAGCTCGGGGTGCTGGAGTGAGCTAGAGTGTGCAGGAGAGTGCTGGAGTGAACTAAGATGAGCTGGAGGGTACCGGAGTGAGCTGGAGAGTGCTGGAGAGACCTGCATTGTGCTGGAGTGAAGTAGAGTGAGTTGGAGAGTGCTGGAGTGAGCTGGAGGCTGTTGGAATGAGGAAGAGTGAGCAGGTTAGTGCTGGAGTGAGCTGGAGAGTGCAGTAGTGAGCTGGAGAGTGCTAGAATTCGCTCGAGTGAGCGGGAGAGTGCTGGGTAGCTGGATTGAATGGGGGAGTGCAGGAGGTAGCTAGAGTGAGCTTGAGGGAGTTGGAGGGAACTCGAGTGAGCTTCAGAGTGCTGGGGAAGCTAGAGTGAGCGGGAGTCAGTCGGTCCTACTCACAGCACTATTCTCACCAGGTATTTGCATTCAGGAACTGACCTGGTATTCTTCATACACTGCTCTAACTGACTCGAAACTAACACTTTGAACATCACGTAAAATCAGTAGACATATTCTGACCTTGAGATTTTGTGAACCAGGTGCAGAGGATATGTCTTCAGATCCCTGCGTGGCAAATATCCGAAACAGAATCACACACAATCCACAGACCAACACTCGTTCTCCACACACTGACATTCCCCAGCCCAACAGCTTTAAAATCCATTCTAGCTACACCCCTCACCTGTAAACCCCAGCCCAGCCCTCACCTATACACCCCAGCCCACGCCTCACTTGTAAAACACAGCCCACCACTAACCTGTACACCACAGCCCACCCCCTCACCTGTACTGCCCTGTCGAAACCTAACCTTTACACCCCAGGCCACACCTCACCTCTACACCCCAGCCCATCCATCACCTGAACAACTCAGCCCACCCCCACAACTGTACAACCAAGTCGAACCCTCACCTATACACCCCTTCCCACCCTCACCTGTACACCTCCAGCCCAACAATCTCCTGTAAACCCCATCCAACACTCACTTGTACACACCAGCACATCCGGCAGCTATACACCCAAGCCCACCCCATAAGCTGTACACCCCAGGCCAACACTCACCTGTACACCACATCCCACCCATTCACCTATAAACCACAGCCCACCACTCACCTGTACACCACAGCCCAAACCTCACCTGTACACCCAACCCCACCACTCACCTGTATACCCAGCCCAGCCTCTCACCCGTACTCCACACCCGAACACTGACCTGTAAGCACCAGCCCACTACATCACCTGTACGCCACAGCACATCCCTCATCTGTACACCCCATCCCAACACTCACCTGCACACCCCAACCCCATCTCTCACCTGTAAATAACAGCCCAACCCTCACTTGTTCACCCCAGACCAACCCTCACCTGTAAACCCCAGCACACCCCCTGACCTGTATACCCCAGCCCAACCCTCACATGTACACCCCAGCACAAGACTCACCTGTAAACCCCTACGCACCTGCTCCCCTGTACATCCCAGCACAACATTCCCCTGTACACGCCAGCCCAACCTCTCTAGCCAGAATAAAATGGAACCAAAGACTGACAGGAAAAATTATAACGGAAGAATGGGTCATCATTAAGGAAGAGATGTTCCAAATTCAGGCTAGGTACATTCTAACAAGAGAGAAGGTTAAGGGAACCAAAGCAAGGCTTCATGGATGACGATGGAGAAAGAGAAGATGATGAAACAAAGAGGGTGTATGATGAATGTCAGGTGAATTCTTCAAGGGCGAACCAGACCAAATACGATAAGATGAGAGGGGAAATGAAGACGAAAATAAGATTGGAAAAGAGAGAATATGAGAGTAGAATTGCGGTTAACATAAAAGGGAATCCATACATCTTCTACCGGCATGTAAACAGTAAGCGGCTCGTAAGAGGCAGAGTGGGGCCTATTAGGAAAAAACACTGTGGTATATGCTTAGAGGAGCAGGGCAGGGCTAGAATACTCAATGAGTACTTGGATCGGTGGTTTCTAAAGAGGTGGATGCTGACAAAATATCAGTAGAAGTGCAAAAGACAGAAGCAATGGAATAATGTGAAAATTGATAGACAGGAAGTACTAGAAAGGCTGGATCTGCTTAGAGTGGATAAGACGCCTTGTCCAAATGGCTTACTTCCCAGGTTGCTAAGGGAACTGGGGGATAAGATAGCAGAAATGCTCGCATTAATTTTCCAATCTTCCCTAAATGCGGGGGAGGTGCCTGGGGATTGGAAATTGGCAAATGTAACATTATTGTTCAAGAAAGGGTGTAAGGGCAATCCCAGTATGCGTCTTGACTCTTTGGCTCATCCTAGCCCGGGGCCAGTGCGCTACAGCCATCAGTGCATAAGCCCAAACACTGCAAGCCACAGACGAAAACAAAGTGGAATTATAATACAACAGCGAGCAATTCGTGTCCCGAGTCCCAACAGGCGACAAGCTGACCCTCCTTGGTGACTTTAATGTCAGAGTTGGAAAGGACACAGACATCTGGGGCGGTGTGGTCGGCAGAGA
Source organism: Somniosus microcephalus (assembly GCF_052327205.1). NCBI lineage: Eukaryota > Metazoa > Chordata > Chondrichthyes > Squaliformes > Somniosidae > Somniosus > Somniosus microcephalus. The sequence goes on from NC_141008.1 coordinate 3,346,300, forward strand.
GTGGGGTAGGGAAAGTCAACTCCAACGGTAACCTCCTCTTGACAAAATGCTTAGAACATGGCATTCTCAGAAGCAACATCTTGTTCCGTCAGAGAGACAAGTACAAATCTTCATGGCAACACCCTCGCTCCAAGCACTGGCATCTGCTGGACTATGTCATCATCTGAGTGAAGGACTGCAAGGATGTCCACATCATCGCATTGCGCCATGACAGGAGCTGATGACTGCTGGACAGACCACCGCCTAATCAGCTCTGTCATCTCCATCAGTGTAGCACCAAAACAGCAGCGGTAACAGGAGCAATGCTGCAGGAAAATCAACGTTGGAGCGCTCGAGGACCCTGCTAAGAAAGCCCTATTCAGCGTGCACCTCACAACCAACCTGACGACGCCCAGTGATTCAGAGTGTCCACAGCGCCTTGTCTGCACTCTAGGCCTGCATAATCAGCAAATGTGAAGAGACGGTCGGTCACTCGACCATGAAGCTCCAGGACTGGGTCGACGAGAACGACCAGGAGATCAGGGAGCTAATAAACCGCAAGTGCAAGACATTCCCGATCTGTTAACAGCAGCACAACTCGGGAGCGAAAAAGCAGCTCAATGGACGCTTGACCGCCGAGGTCCAACCAAAATCTCTTCAGCTAAGGACCAGAAGGTGGGTTGAGAAAGTGCAGGAGTTCCAGCAGATAGCCGACAACCACGACGTGCGTGGATTCTTTAGCGCCGACAAGACCACGAAGTGGCACAATGGACATGATCTTCACCACAAGCCAAATACAAGAAAAATGCAGGGAAGAGCACCAACCGCTGTACATGGCCTTTTTTGACCTCACAAAAGCCTTCGACACTGTCAACCGTGAGGGATTATGGAGTGTCCTCCACAAATTAGGCTGCCATCAAAAGTTTGTCACCATCCTCCACCTGCTTCACGACGACATGCAATCCGTGATCCTAACCAACAGATCCGACACAGACCCAACTGACATATGGACCCGGATCAAGTAAGGCTGTGTCATCGCACCAACGCTTTTCTCGATCTCCCTTTCTGCAATGCCCCATCTCACCCTTAGTAAGCTCCACGCTGGAGTGAAGCTTATCTACAGAACAAACCAGAAACCGTTCAACCTCCGTCGTCTCCAGTCCAGATCCAAGGTCGTCCCATCCTCTGTCATCGAATTACAGTATTCAGACGACGCTAGCGTCTGAACACACTCGGAGGTCGAACTCCAAACCTTCACCGAAGCATACGAGAGAATGGGCCTTACACTAAACATCCATAATACAAAGCTCCTCAACAACCTGCCCCAGCCACACAGTATTGCTCCCCGGTTATGAAAAGACATGACGAGTCCTTGGACAACGTCGACCATTTTACATACCTGTGGAGCCTGCTTTCAAAAAGGGCAGACGTCGAAGATGAAGTCCAACACGGCCTTCAGTGTGCCAGTGCAGCCTTCGGTCGCCAGAGGAAGAGAATGTTGGAAGAGCAGGAACGCAAACCCGGCACCAAGCTCATTGTCTACAGAGCAGTAGTGATATCTGCCCTCCTGTAAGCTTCAGAGACATCGACCATGTACAACAAGCACCTCAAAGCACTGGAGACGTTCCACCAATGCTGCCTCCGCAATATCCTGCAAATCCATTGGCATGATAGGCGCACCAACGTCAGTGTTCTCCCTCAGGCCAACATCGGTGGTGGGTAAATTTTAGAAAGAATAATCAAGAAAAAAATTAACGGGCACTTGGAGAGGTTTAAGCTGATTAAAGATAGCCAGCACGGATTTGTAAAAGGCAGATCATGTTTAACTAATCTAATTGAATTTTTTGATGAAGTAACAGGACGTTTTGATGAATGGAATGCAATGTATGATATCTACATGGATTTTCGGAAGGTCATTGACAAGGTACCACATAAAAGGCTCGTTAACAAAATTGAGGCTAATGGAATAGGTGGGTCAGTGACAGCTTGTATAACGAATTGGCTTAAGGACAGAAACAGCTAGTTGTGTTAAATGGCTGTTTTTCAGACTGGAGGGTGGTAGAGAGTGGTGTTCACCAAGGGTCAATTCTGGAGCCACTGCGTTTTTGATATATAAATGACCCGGACATTGGAACACAGATTAGAATTTCCAATTTTACCGTTGAAAACAAACTTGGGGGTGTGGCAAACAGCGCCGATGATACCAATCGACTGCAATAGGAAATAGAACGGCTAGCAGAATGGGCAGAAAAGTGGCGGATGGAATTTAATACAGAGAAGTGTGAAATGATGCATTTTGGCAGAAGGAACAGGGAGAGGCAATGTACCTTTAATGGCACAGTTTTAAAGATTGGCAAGGACAGAGTGACCTGGGAGTTAATGTGCATAGATCCCGGAAGGTGGCGGGACATATTGAGAGAGTGGTTACCAAAGCATATGGGCTCTTTGGCTTCATAATTAGAGGTATTGAGTACAAAAGTAGAGACGTCATGCTGTAACTGTATAAAGCGCTGGTTAGGCCACACCTGGAGTATTGCGTCCCGTTCTGGTTACCACTCTTTAGGAAGGATGTGAAGGCCCTTGAGACGGTGCAGAGGAGATTTACCAGAATGCTTGTGGGGATGGGGGATCCTAGCTACAAGGACCGGTTGGAAAAGCTGGATTTATTTTCACTGGAGCAATGGAGGTTGCGGGGTGATTTGATAGATGAGTACAAGATTATAATGGTTTTGAATAGGCTAGACAGGGAAAGGCGAGTGTTGAGGACCTGGATCTCGCTGCTGACAGAAGTGCTGGAAGCGGACACACGCAATGTTTTCAATGGGAGTCTGGATAGATACTTGAGGGAAATAAACTTGCAGGGCTGCGGGGATTGAGCGGGAGAATGGGAGTGACTGGATAGCTCTAAAGAGTGCCAGCATGAACTCGATGGGCCGAATGTCCTCCTTCTGTGCCATTATGTCTCTATGTCTCTGAATAGAGTGTTATTGTGGAACTCTTCCCCGTTCCAACTTCTTCCTATGACTGGACATTTTCCTTAAATCCTCCATGTTATACGGAATCACAAACCACTGATCGAGGAATCCTATGACCCTTGCCTCCATATCCACGGCCAATGCCTGGTACCATTTCCGCCGTACCGTGGCCATACGTGTGGGCCAAACTCCCTACAGTGGGTCCCACCTGGACCCTGCTCTAGCCCCGCTCTATCCTCATCACATTCACTATCCCTTTCTTCACTTTCCGTTACTTGATCTCATGACAAAAGGGTCATGGCGCGCACAAAGCCTCTCTGGAAAACAAATTTATCGTACATTCAGTGTGATCCCTTCGAGCACCCGTATCTTCAGAAAATTCCTTCTGAATACCCCTACATGCCGCTTTCAGATCCTCAGAGGCTCTTTCTGCCGTCTCTGCTCGGTGCCTCTGATCTGCTTCCTTTAATGTCCACCTGTCACACTGATTCTGATTATTTATACATTGGCTCTCTTTATTAACCCACCTTTCCTTTTCCTTCTCAATTTTTTCTTCAAGCTTTCTCTTACTTTCCCTCACTTCCTCTGCCTCCTTCTTTATACTTTCCCTTTCTTCCTCCATTTCCTTCAGAAGTCCGTTTTCCACCGATAATCAATCTATGACTTTTTCTGCTATATCCTCTATTTCCCTTCGTAACTTAATGATTTCACAATCAGCGTTATTAACCTGCATCTGATAAGCAAACGACCATATGGCTTTCCTTATCCGGTGCTGACATGTGGACCATTGTGGCTATTGTTCAGCATTATAAACCGAATTATCACCGTCACTAATTACCCAAAACACCTCTCCCAGAGAGGTAATTTCCCTGCCATATACATTCTGTCTCACTCATCCATTGTCTATGTCATTGTCTGCTCTGAACAGATCCCTGTTCGCGCACCAAAATCTCTAAGACGTTTGAGTTCACACTTGTCCTTTAACCTGTCAAACAGTTTCCAAATTTCAGACCTGTCACACAGACAATACAAAACCCAATGTATCTGTGAAAAACCTATTCACTTAAAATTTGCAAGAGATTGCTAGTAAGCTACCGAAATGTATCTAGTGTATAACAATTCTCAATTATAACTGATTATACACAGATCTATCCCTTTAATTTAAGAGGAAGGAATTATAAGCCAACTCTACATACGTACTTACACCAGCGAGCGCTCAATCTGGCAGTGACCAGGCGTATGACATTAGGCAACTGACCAGGTCACCTGGTTGCAGCAGCCCCGCGTGTCTTAAAAAAGCATCAGATACATTAAAAACCTGGGCAGGCCCCTCAATGTGTCTCAAACTGTGACCAATGTTCGCCAGTTGTTTTCCTTTTCTTCTTACCATCTAGTCAGTTTATCAGTGGGACCAAAGGCCGTTCACACCATTTGCCTGAAGATGTTCCTGTCTTTGTAATGCCCGAGATGTTGTTCCTGCTGCCAGGATAGCGTGCACTGATGGCGAGGAAGAGCTATCTGTGGTCGCACACCAACTGAACGTTCAGAGAGTGGTGGCCTTTGCGGTTACGGACCATCTCTGCATTGTAATGAGATGCCCGCAATGCCATGTGGGTGCAGTCAAATGCGCCCGGAACCATGGGGAGGCCTGCTCTCCTTGAAATGCCACATGAGCGTTCGTGTTGCTTCTCTCTGGTGATGGGGAGTGAGTTGTAGACCCGTCCCCTTCTGTAGAGAGCGTCAGTTTCCTCCCCGATGCAGCACTGGATGGCGAAATGCGAAATGTTTGCAAAATCCCCTATAAAAGCCTGGGAGGAGCCGTGGGCATAGAAATTAATAGCCACTGTGCCTTAACTGTCAATTAGAGAGACGTCCTGGTCCTGAGCTGAAGCTGCAGCTCTGGCTGCAGGAGGTGGCAGAGCTGTGTGACCACCTCCATGTTGATGCGGAGCCTTCAAAGGCGATGTTCTTCTGAGTGATAAATGTAGGAGAACTTGGGGGACGTTAATCTTCATATAGACTGGACAAATCAAATTGGCAAATGTAGTCGGGAAGGCGAGTTTATGGAATGCATTCGGGGCAGTTTCATAGGACAATATGTCATGGAAGCAACCAGCGTACAGGCTATTTTCGATCTCGTATTGTGTAATGAGACAGGGGTAATTAGCAATATCATAGTCAAGGATAATCTGTTGCAGATAGATCATAATATGATAGAATTTCACCTTAATTTTGAGAGTGACTTGCTTCAGTCCGATACTAGAGTTTTAAACATAAATAAAGCCAATTACATAGGTATGAGGGGCGTGTTGGCTAAGGTAGATTGGAAAAATAGTTTAAAAGGTATGGCAGTTGATAAGCAGCGGTGAGCACTTAAAGAAATATTTCATAATTCTCAACAATAATACATTCCATTGAGATTACAATCTCCACGGGAAAAGTGCTCCAACCGTGGCTAACTAAAGAAATTAAAGATAGCATTAGATTGAATGAAGAAGCTTGTAATGTTGCAAAGAATAATGGTTAGCCTGGGGATTGGGAGAGTTTCAGAAAGCAGCAAAGATTGACCAAAACATTATAAAAAGGGAAATTTGGAATATGACAGAAAACTGGCAAGAAATATAAAAGCAGATTGTAAGAGCTTCTACAAGTATGTAAAAAGGAAGAGAGTTGCAAAAGTAAACGTTGGTCCCTTACAGGCTGAGACAGGAGAAATTATTATGGTGAATAAGGAAATGGCATAAACGTTAAACAAACATTTTGGATCTGCACTAGAAAACACAAAAAGCATAACAAAATGATGGGGCACAAAGGGTCTAATGAATGTTAGGTACTTAACGCAATTAACATAATTAGAGAAAAAATACTAGAGAAATTAATGGGACAAAAAGCCGACAAATTCCCTGCTACTGATGGCCTGCATCCGAGGTTTCGAAAAGAGGTGGCTAAAGAGATGGAGGTTTCATTAGTTTTGCTCGTCCAGAATTCCCTCGATTCTGCAATTGTCGCAGAAGAATGTAAGGTCGTAAATGTAACACCGCTATTCAAGAAGGGAGGAAGAGATAAAGCAGGGAACCACAGGTCTGTTCGCCTGACAGCAGACGTCAGGAAAATGAAGTTTTCAATTTGTTAAGGAAATGGTATCAGGGCACTAAGAAAAACATAACTTGATTAGACAGAGTCAAATTGGTTTTATGAAAGGGAAGTTTTGACAAATTTATTCGAGTTTTTGAGGGTGTAATGAGCAGTGTAAATAAAGAGGAACCAGTGGATGTAGTGTATTTGGATTTTCAAAAAGCTTTCGTATAAACGGCCACATAAGAGGTTTTTGCTCAAAATTAGGGGTCATGGCATTGAGTGTAATATATTAGCATGGATTGTAGATTAGTTAACGGACAGAAAAAATAGATGAGGGATAAAAGGGTAATTTTCTGGTCTGGTGGCTTTAACTAGTGGATGCCGCAAGGATCAGTGCTGTTGTCTCAGCTCTTCACACACTTTTCAATGATTTAGATGAGGGGACCGAGTGTAATGTATCCAAGTTTGCTGACGATGCAAAGCTAGGTGGAAAAGTAAGTTATGAGGAGGACGCAAGGTTATTGCAAAGGCATATGGACAGGTTAAGTGAGTGAGCAAGAACATCGCAGTTGAAATACAAGGTGGAGAAATTTGAAGGTAACCACGTTGGTAGTATAAATAGTAAAGCAGCATATTTTTGAAATGGTGAGAGATTGGGAAATATTGTTATTCAGAGCGACCTGGCTGACCATATACACGAATCGCAGAAATTTGACATTCAGGCAGAGCGAACAATTAGGAAAGCAAATGCTACATCAGGCCTTATTACAAATTTCACGTCTATTTGCAACACCATATTCCTGACTGGTCCCGTTGGAGGAAAAGACACACCCAGCAGTTTATCTGTATTGTGTAATTTGAGCCTGTCTGCCTACTTAATGAAGTGCTTTGCAAAGTTTAATTCGAGCCATTCATTCTGACAGCCATCTCCAGACAGAGTTTACAGAGAACAGACAGTGCTCAACTTCTCGTGTTAGGATATTTCCCCACCCACCAAACATGTTCCTGCCCACCAGCGTTCTGACTCTTTTCATCCCCAACAAGTTCCTCATGTCCCCTCGCCCCGCAGCTTCCTGACCTGCCCCCCACTCGCCACCCTTAGCATACCCCAACCCTGCTTCCTGACCTTCTGCCGCCACCTGGCTTCTTGAGCTACACCACCCCCGGTTTCCTGACATTCCCCCACTGGCTTCCTGACCATCCACCCTACCTTCCTGACCTTCTCACCCCACCCGGCTTCCTGAAATTCCCCCACTGTCTCTCTGCCCTTCCACCCCAACTTCCTGACCTTCACCCCCCTCCGGTTTCCTGACCTTCACCCGAACCCCCCCGGCTTCCTGACCTTCCCCCCCGCACCTTTCTGACCTTCCCCCCACGGCTTCCTGACTTCTCCCCACCAGGCTTCCTGACATTTGGCAGCCCCCTCCCCGGTATTCTGACTATCCCCCGCCTCCCCAGCTTCTTGACCTTCCCCCTCACCTGGTTTCCTGAACTCCCCACCCCCGGGGCTTCCTGACCTTCCCCCCGCAGTCTTCCTGACCATTGGCAGTCCCCTCCCCAGGATCATGATCGTCAACCCTTTCTGGCATCACAACCATCACCACCTGCCCCCCCCTTCCTGACCTTCACCCCCGCGGCTTCCTGACTACCCCCCCACCAGTCTTCCTGACCTTTGGCAGCCCAGTTCCCGGCTCCATGAACTTCACCCCCTTCGGCGTCCTGCCGTTCACCTCAACCCACTCGTCTTCCTGACCTTCCCCCAACCCAGGCTTCCTGATTTTCGCCCCATCCAGCTTCGTGGCCTTCTCCACCCCCCCGGCTTCCTGAACTTCTCCCCTCCTAGTTCCAGACCTTCTCCCCATGCCCAAATCCCTGATCAGGTCACTGTTTCCTGACCATCGCACCAGACATGCTCCTGACCATCCCCACCCTTAGACACTGCATTGTGTGTGGCTTACTGATTGTGAACAGATTTATTGGGTATAAAGTGAAGAGTGTCAGTGTTATGACTTCCAGATTTCGTCCCGTCCAATGATGTCAAGTGCCGACCACATGCTAGGCTTTCTCAGAAAGCAACCAGGTCTCGGGGAGGAGAGGGCGAATGTGGTGCGGCTGCAAAGGGGTGCGATTGGAAGAACAATCTGGAATTTGGAACATGTTCTCGCTCTCAGCCTCTTTACACCTGGATCACGTTCTTCTCCCAACCCAGCTGTGCTCTCCGTGCCCCTGAATAACCCCCAGCAAGTTCCTGACATTCTCTCCCCCTGAGTTCCTGATCTCCTCTCCCCTCTCTGAGCTCCAACCATTTCCTGTGCGACCCTCTCTCTTCCCCTTCGATCCTCTCTCTCCCCCGTGCACTCCTCTCTCTCCGATCTCATCTGTCTCCTATCTCCTCTCTCTCTGATGTCCTCTTTCTCCGATCTCGTCTCTCTCCAATCTCCCTCTCTCTCCAATGTCATCTCTCCCTTCGATCTCCTCTCTCTCCCTCTCTGATCTGCTCTCTATCCAATATCCTCTCGCTCTCGCCAATCACATCTTTCTTTCTCTCTGATTACTTCTCCCTCTCCAATATTCTGCCTCTCCAATCTCCTCTCTCTGCAATCTCCTCACTCGTCCCATCCAATCTCCTCTCTCCCCTCCATTCTCTCTGATCTCCTCTCTTTCTCCCTCCGATCTTCTCTCTCCCATCTCATCTCCACTCTCTCTGTGCCCTCCTCTCTCTCCCCTACGATCAAATCGCTCTCTCCCTTTTCCTCTCCCTTCCTTTGATCTCCTCTCTCTCTGCAATTCCCTCTCTCTCTCTCGGATCTCCTCACATATATCCGCTCTCTCACCACCTACGATTGCCGTTCTCTCCTACCTTAGAACATGTATCTCCCCTTTCGATCCTCTATCTTCCACTTCCTCCATCCCCAACCACCAACAAATCCCCTGACTTTCTCTGCACGGAGCCGAGGCAAGCATGGCCCACGAGCAGGCCATACCTGGGTACTGCACATGCGCTGCTTCGGTATAAAGCGCATAGTGCAGAAGGCCAGGAAGGTGTTCATGCAAATAATCACAGCTATTAAAAAAAGCGCTGTAGTACAAGTGTAAAGTAGTCTCACTGCATTTGTATAGGGCCTGGTGAGACCTCACAAGATTATTGTGTAGTTTTGGGCTTCTTACCTAATGAAGGATTATTGCCTTTGCGGGGGTGCAAATCTGATGGTGTGGAATCTGTATGGGCAGGGTTGAGAAATAGCAAGAGGCAGCAAACTGTAGTGGGATTTGTGTGCAGACCTCCAAACAGTAATGCAGAGTTTGGGGATTGCATTAAATAGTAAATTAGAGACGCATGCAATAAGGGCACAGCAGTTATCATGGGTGACTTTAATCTTCATATAGATTGGGCTAAACGAATTAGTAACAATACTGTGGAAGAAGAATTCCGAGAGTGTGTACGGGATGGTTTCCTGGACCAATATGTCGAGGAACCAACTGGAGATCAGGCCATCTTAGACTGGGTATTATGTAATGAGAAAGGATTAATTAACAATCTTGTTCTGCAAGGCCCCTTGGGAAGGAGCGAATATAATATGATAGAATTCTTCATTAAAATGGAGAGTTATGTAGTTGACTGAGAGATAGGGTCCTGAATTCAAATAAAGGAAACTACGATGGTATGAGGCACGAGTTGGCTAGGATGGATTGGGTAACGTTACTTAAAGGGTTGACGGTGGAAAGGCAATGGCAAACATTTAAAGATCGCATGGATGAAATACAGAATTTGTTCATTCCAGTTTAGCATCAAAATAAAACAAAAAAGCTGACTCAACCGTGGCTAACGTGGGTAATTAGGGCTAGCATAAGATCCAAAGGGAGGACATATAATTTGCCAAGAAAAAGCAGCCAACCTGAGGATTGGGAGCAGTTTAGGATTCAGCAAAGCAGGACAACGGGATTAATTAAGAGTGGGGGAATAGATTATGAGAGCAAGTTTGCATGGAACATAAAAACTGACTGTAATAGTTTCTATAGATATGTGAAGAGAAAAAGATTGGTGAAGTCAAGCTTAGGTCCCTTGCAGTCAGAATCACGGGATTTTATAATGGGGAACACGGATATGGCCGGCCCATTAAATACATACTTTGCTTCTGCCTACACAAAGGAGGACACAAATAACCTCCCAGAGATGACGGGGAACATAGGTTCTAATGAGCGGGAGGAATAGAATGAAATCAGTGTTCGTGGGAAAATGGTGTTAGGGAAATTGACGGGATTGAAGGCCGATAAATACCCAAGGCCTGATAATCTACATCCTATGGTACTTAAGGAAGTGGCCCGAGAAATAGTAGATGCATTGCTGGTCATCTTCCAAAATACTACAGACTCTGGATCAGTTCCCATGGCTTGGAAGATAGCTAATGTAACCCCACTATTTAAATAAGGTGATGGAGAGAAAACGGGGAATTATAGAACGGTAAGTCTGACATCGGTAGTAGGGAAAATGCTAGAGTCCACTATAAATGATATAATAGCAGTACAGATGGAAAACAGTGATAGGATCGGACAAAGTCAACATGGATTTACAAAAGGTAAATCATGCTTGACTAATCTACTGGAGTTTTTTGAGGATATAACTGGTAGAATAGATAAGGGAGAACCAGTGAATGTGGTGTATTTGGACTTTCAGAAGGCTTTCAATAAGGTTTCGCATAAGAGATTAACATGCAAACTAAAGCACACGGGATTGGGGGTAAGGTATTGCCTTGGATAGAGAACTGGTTGGAAGACAGGAAGTCACTTCCTGTGTCCCCGACGACCATGTGTGCGGGAAGTGCATCCAGCTGCAGCTACTGGCAGACCGCAATGCGGAGCTGAAGCTGTGAATGGATGCATGCTGGACCATTCCCGATGCTGAGGACGTCGTGGATAGCACATGTAATGAGTTGGTCACACCGCAGGTAATGGCTGCACAGGCAGGAATGGAATGGGTGACCGCCAGGCAGAGTAGCAGGCCCAGGCAGGTAGAGCAGGTGTCCCGTGAGGCACTCACCATCTCAGCAGGTATACCACTTTAGATATGGTTGTGGAGGATGGCTTATCGGTGGAAGGCAACAGCAGCCACGGGTGGTTCTGCTGCACAGGGCGGCAGGAAACAGAGGGGTAGAGCTATAGTAATAGGGGATTCTATTGTAAGGGGAATAGCTAGGTGTTTTGCGGCCGCAAGCGTGACTCCACGATGGTATGTTACCTCCCTGGTGCAAGGGTAAAGGATGTATCAGAGCGGCTGCAGAACATTTTGGAAGGGTGTCATGGTGCATGAATGAGGTCCTATAAGCTGAATATATGGACTTAGGCGGTAAATTACAAAAAGGACCTCAAAAGTAGTAATCTCAGGATTGCTACCAGTGCCAGGTGCTACTCAGCTTAGAAATAGAAGGATATTTCAGATGAATACGTGGCTAGAGGAATGGTGCAATGGGGAGGGATTCAAATTCCTGGGACATTGAAACCGGTTCTTGGGGATTTGGGACCAGTACAATCTGGATGCTATGCACCTGGGCAGGACCAGGGCTGACGTCCTAGGGGGAGTGTTTGCAAGTGCTCTGGGGGAGGGTTTAAACTAAAATGGCAGGGGTTTGGGAACCTGAGCAGGGAGACAGAGGAAAGGGAAACAAGGATAGAAGCAAAATACAGGAAGGAGAAAAGCAAAGGTGGCTGTCAGAGAAATCAAGGGTTTAAATCAAACACGGCCACAGTAAATAATAATTCTAAAATGCCTGAAGGCTTTGTGTCTTTATGCAAGGAGCATTCGTAATAAGGTGGATAAATTAGCTGCTCAATTAGAGGTAAATGGATATAATATGATGGGGATTATGGAAACAGGGCACCAAGGTGTCCAAGGCGGGTAACACAACACCCAGGGGTAGTCAATATTCAGGATGGACAGGCAAAAAGGAAAATGAGATGGGGTAGCATTGCTGATTAAAGAGGGGATTAACACCATTGTAAGGAAGGTTATTAGCTCTGATGATGTGGAATCTGTATGGGTACAACTGAGAAATAACAGGGGGAAGAAAACGTTAGTGGGTGTGGTATGCAGACCACCAAATAGAAATACGCAGGTTGGGGATGGCATTAAATGGGAAATTACAGATGCATGCATTAATGGCACAGCAGCAAGCATGGTAGACTTTATTCTACATATAGATTGGGCTGACCAAATTAGTAACAATACAGTGGAGGGGGAATTCCTTGTGTGTATATGGGATGGTTGCCTGGACCAAGATGTCGCGGAACCAACTAAAGACCAGGCCATCTTAGATTGGGTATTATGTAATGAGAAAGGATTAATTAGCAATTTTGTTGTGCGAGGCACCTTGGGGTGGAGCGATCATAACATGATAGAATTCTTCATTAAGATGGAGAGTGATTTACTTGACTCAGAGACCAGGGTCCTGAATTTAAATGAATAAAACTATGATGTTATGAGGCATGCGTTGGGTGGGATTGATTGGGGAATGTTGCTCAAAGGGTTGACGGTGGATAGGCAATGGCAAACATTCAATGTTCGCATGGATGAACTCCAGAATTTGTTCATCCCTGTTTTGCATAACAATAAAACAAAAAAGATGACTCAACCGTGGCTAACAAGGGAAATTAGGGATAGCATAAGATCCAAGGGGAGGACATATAAATTGGCCAGAAAAGCAGTAAACCTGAGGTTTGGGAGCAGGTTAGGATTCAGCAAAGGAGGACAAAGGGATCAATTAAGTGGGTGAAATAGAGCTTTCAGGGAACATAAAAACTCACTGTAAAAGCTTTTATAGATATGAGAAGAGATAAGGATTGGTGAAGTCAAGCATAGGTCCCTTGCAGTCAGAATCAGGGGAATTTATAATTGGAATAAAGAAATGGCAGAACATCTAGATACATAGTTTGGTTCTGTCTTCACAAAGGAGGACACAAATAACCTCTCAGTGATGTCGGGGAACATAGGGTCTAATGAGAGGGAGGAACTGAATGAAATCAGTATTTGTAGGGAAATGGTGTTAGGTAAATTAACGGGATTGAAGGCCGATAAATCCCCAGGGCCTGATAATCTACAAACTAGGGTACTTAAGGAAGTGGCACTAAAAATATTAGATACATTGCTGGTCATCTTCCAAAATCCTATAGAATCTGGAACAGTTCCCATGGATTGGGGGGTAGCTAATGTTACCCCACTGTTCAAAAAAGCTGTTAGAGAGAAAAAAGCGAATTTTAGACCAGTAAGACTGACATCGGTATTGTGGAAAATGCTAGAGTCCATTATAAAAGATGTAATAGCAGTGCACTTGGAAAACAGTGACTGGAACGGACAATAACAACATGGATTACAAAAGGTAAATCGTGCTTGACTAAACTACTGGCATTTTTTAAGGACATAACTGGTTGAATAGATAAGGGAGAACCAGTGGTTGTGGTGTATTTGGACATTCAGAAGGCTTTCGACAGGTTCCCGCAGAAGAGATTAGCATGTAAAGTTAAGGCACATGTGATTGGGGGCAAGGTATTGACTTGGATAGTTAACAGGTTGGCAGACAGATTAAAAGATTTGGAATAAATAGGTATTTTTCTGAGTGGCAGGCAGTGACTTGTGGGGTACCGCAGGGATCGGTCCTGGAACCCCAGCAAGGCTCAATATATATAAATGATCTAGACGAGGGAAGTAGATGTAATATCGCCAGGATTGCAGACGACACAATACTGGTTGGGCGTGTGTGCTCTGAGGAGAATGCCGAGAAATTCCAGTATGATTTGGACAGGTTGTGTGATTGGGCAGATGCATGGCAGATGCTGTATAATGTGGATAAAGGCGAGGTTATCCGCTTCGGCGGCAAAATCAGGAAGGCAGATTATTATCTAAACGGCAATAGATTGGGAGAAGGGTAAGTGTTACGAGACCTCGATGTCCTTCTGCACCAGTCGCTGAAGGTAAGCATGCAGGTGCAGCAGGCAGTTAAGAAGTCAAGTGGTATATTGGCCTTCGTAGCGAGAGGATTCGAGGAAAGGAGCAAGGTTGACTTGCTGCCGTTGTACGGGGCCTTTGTGAGACCACACCTTGAGTATTGTGTGCAGTTTTGGTCGCCTTATCTGAGGAAGGATGTTCTTGCCATGCAGGGAGTTCAGCGAAGGTTCACCAGACTGATACCTGGGAAGCCAGGAATGAAACTGTGGAGAGATTGGGTCGAATGGGTTTATATTCGCTGGAGTTTAGAAGAGTGAAAGGGGATTCCATTGAAACTTATAAAATTCCAACAGGACTAGACATACTTGATGCAGGAAGGATGTACTCAATGGCGGGGGAGTCCAGAAGCAGGGGTCACATTTTAAAGATAAGTGGTAAGCCATTTAGTACAGAGATGAGGAGGAATTTCTTCACCAAAGTGTGGCGAACCTGTGGAATTCTCTATAACTGAGGCAGTTGAGGCAAATTCATTAAATATATTAAAGAAGGATTTAGATATATTTCCTATGGCTAAAGGGATTAAGGGATATCGGGAGAAGGCAGGGAGCGCGTACTGATTTTGGATGATCAGCCATGATCTCATTAAATGGCGGAGCAGGCTCGTGGGACCGAATGGCCTACTCCTGCTCCTATCTTCTATGTATTTGTGTTTAAAGTGTTGGAAAAGAACGTGTCTTTTTCCAATTGGCAATCAGTGACTAGTGGGGTACCGCAGGACTCCGTGCTAGTGCCCCACAGCTATTATCAATTTATATAAATGATCTAGACGAGGAGACTGGATGCAATTTCTCCAAGTTTGCAGACGACACAAAGGTGGGTGGGCTTATGTGCTGTGAGGAGGATGCAGAGAAATTCCATATGATTTGGACAGGTCGGGTAATTGTGCAGATACATGACAAATGTAGTATAATGTGGATAAATGGAAGGTTATCCACTTTGGTGATAAAAGCAGGAAGACAGATTATTATCTGAGCGGCAGCAGATTGGGAAAAGTGGAAGTGCAACGAGACCTGGGAGTTCTTGTGCACCTGTCGCTGAAGGTAAGTATGCAGGTGCAGCAGGCGGTTAAGAAGGCAAATGGTATGTTGACCTTCATAGCGAGAAGATTCGAATACAGGAGCAAGGATGTCTTGCTGCAGTTGTACAGGACCTTGGTGAGACCACACCTTGAGTATGGTGCGCAGTTTTGGTCACATTATCTAAGGAATGATGTTCTTGCCATGGAGAGAGTGCAGCGAAGATTTACCAGACTGATACCTGAGATGGTAGGAATGAAGTATGAGGAGAAATTAGGAAGATTAGGCTTATATTCGCTAGAGTTTAGAAGAATGAGGGAATCTCATTGAAACTTATAAAATTCTAACAGGGCTAGACAGACTAGATGCAGGAAGGATGTTCCCGATGGCGGGGGAGTCCAGAAACAGGGGTCATTGTCTAAGGATAAGGGGTAAGCCATTTAGGACTGAGATGAAGACGAATTTCTTCACCCAGAGAGTGGTGAACCTGTGGAATTCTCTACCACACAAGACAGTTGAGGCCAATTCATTAAATATATTCAAGAATGAGTTAGATATATTTCTTAAGGCTAAAGGGATCAAGTGATATGGGGAGAATGCAGGGACAGGGTACTGAATTTGGCTGATCTGCCATGATCTCTTTAAATGGCGTAACAGTCTCGAGGGGCCGAATGGCCTACTCCTGCTCCTATATTCTATATTTCTGTGTTTCTAACGAAGGTTGCCCAGACTGATTCCTGAGATGGGGATTGTCCTATGAAGAGAGATTGAGGAGTCTAAGCCTGCAAGGTGATATCATTGAAACCTAGAACATTTTACAGTGCTTGACAGCGTAGAAGCTCAGAGGAAGATTACTCTGGCTGGGGACTCTATAACTAAGGATCACATTCCCACAATACGAGCCCGCCAATTAGGACTGAGATGATGAGAAATGTATTCACTCAAATGATTGTGAATCGTTGCAATTCTCTACCCAAGAGATCCTTTACATGCCCGCAGTCAGAGCTCAGTCGTTGAGTATATTCACGACAGAGATCGATAGATTTTTGGATCTTCATGGAACCAAGGGATATAGAGATAGTGCGTGAAAATGGAATTGAGGTAGAATTTCAGCTATGATCTTATTGACTGGTGGAGCAGGCTCGAAGGACCGAATGGCATACTCCTGCTCCTATTTCTGCTTCTCTTGTGTTCGTAAATAAAACTATTCTTCCACCTCAACATCAGGACTGTTCACACAGCTCATCACCGGGATTGCAGCAAAAGAATCTTCAATTTTCTTTGGTTAAAATTTCAAAGAAACATAAACTTATTTTGTTTTACCTATCCTCTAAATAAAATATCTTATTACACACAAACCCTTCGAGTAAAAGTGGTTCATTAAATCTGTTTGCTTAGTGGAATGTAACTAATGTCACTGATCACTCTCCCTAGATGACTGTCCCCGTGGAGGATTCTATATGGTTTATCTGAGGGTTCCTCTGAATCAGCCTTTGCATTCAAACAGTCAGAGCTCTGTGCCTGGCCGAACAGACATTGGTGCTTCACGGAAGAAATGGGATACCCAGTCATTTTCCAGATACTCCTCATTTACTACCCCGTTCTTGCAGCCCTCAGTGTTCTTGGTAAGACAATAAAACGAGACAGTAAAAGTTGAATATTAATGTGTGACTGCTCAGGTTATCCGTTTCCTGTTTGTTGTTATCAGTTAGTTAATTGATAGTCTTGTATTCTTAATGTGAAGACGTAAGTGAAATGATAACCATTTATTGTTTTCAGCAGAAACTCCTCCCTAGATTTGACACTGACATCGATCAGACATTAATTAATATATTTTTAATATCTTGATGTTGTTAAGTGAGATTCATTTGCAACATGGGGATTTAAATCATTATTGCTTTATAACATTATTTCCTGTTAACAATGGGTTAACTGTAGAAGTCTCGCATGTTTTCTTGGCCGCCAGTCCAGCTCCGACTGTGTTTGTGACTGCTTGAATTGGAAGCCAAATTCTGGTGATTTCTGTTAGCGGCCTGCAATCCACCCCGCCAGATTTTCCTTTCTGCGCTTTGCCCAGGGGACAAGTAATACACAGTCGGTAAGAAGATAACTTATCCCGCTAATAAAAAGACAGCAGCAAGAACATTAGATAAGAAGATAAGAAATAGAAGCAGGAATAGGACTTTCAGCCCCGCGAGCCTGCTCTGCCATTCAATAAGATTCTGTCTGATCTTGGAACTCAAATCCAGTTTCCCATCCTATCCTATTATCCTTTGTTTCCCTTAGTATCCAAAAACCTATCGATTTCACTCTTCAATAAACTGAACGACTAAGCATCCACAGCTCTCTGGGTAGAGAAGTCCACAGATTCACAAGCCTTTGAGTGAAGAAATCCCTCTGTATCTGAGTCCGAAATGACCAACATCTTATCTGAGACTGTGACCCTCATGCTCTGGACTCCGTGGCTAGGGGAAAGATCCTTACAGCACCTACCCTTTCAAGCCCTGTAAGAATTTTGCATGTTTCAATGAGATCACCTCTCATTCTTCTAATTTCTTGAGAATATAGGCCTATTCTACTCAAGTTCTCCTCTTAGGGCAAACCCGTCATCCCCGGAATCAGTCTAGTAAACCTATGTTGCACTCTCTCCAAGGCAAGTATATCCTTCTTCAGGTAAGTAGAGCAAATTAGTACACCGCACTCCGGGGGTGGTATCGCCAAAGCCTTATATAATTGCTGTAAGACTTGTTTGCAATCCTGATGGCCTACATCCTAGGGTCTTGAGAGAAGTGGCGGTAGGGATTGTGGATGCATTGGTGATTATTTTCCAGAACTCCCTGGACTCAGGAAAGGTCCCGGCAGATTGGAAAACTGCTAAGGTAGCACTCTTATTTAAGAAGGGACGTAGACAAAAAGCTGGAAACTATAGACCAGTTAGCCTAACATCAGTGGTTGGCAAACTGTTGGAGTCCATTATTAAGGAAACAGTAACAGAGCATTTGGATAAACATAATTTAATAGGACAGAGTCAGCATTGTTTTGTGAAGGGGAAGTCATGTTTGACAAATTTGCTCGAATTCTTTGAGGATGTAACATACAGGGTGGATAAAGGGGAACCAGTGGATGTAGTGTATTTGGACTTCCAAAAGGTATTTGACAAGGTTCCACACAAAATATTACTGATCAAGATAAGAAATCACGGGATTGGGGGTAATATACTGGCATGGGTGGAAGATTGGCTATCTAACAGAAAACAAAGAGTTGGGATAAATGGCTCATTCTCGGGCTGGCAATCAGTAACTAGTGGTGTTCCGCAGGGGTCAGTGCTGGGACCCCAACTCTTTACAATCTATATTAACGATTTGGAGGAAGGGACCGAGTGCAACATATCCAAGTTTGCCGATGATATAAAGATGGGAGGGAAAGCAATGAGTGAGGAGGACATATAAACCTTCAAAAGGACATTGACAGGCTAAGTGAGTGGGCAGAAATTTGGCAGATGCAATATAATGTTGGAAAGTGTGAGGTTATGCACTTTGGCAGGAAAAATCAAAGAGCAAGTTATTATCTAAATGGAGAGAAACTGCAAAGTGTTACAGTACAGAGGTGCAGTAGGTGATCAGGAAGGCCAATGGAATCTTGGCTTTTATTGCAAGGGGGAATGGAGTATAAAAACAGGGAAGTCTTACTGCAGTTACACAGGGTATTGGTGAAGCCACACCTGGAATACTGCGTGCAGTTTTGTTTTACATATTTAAGAAAAGATAAACTTGCTCTCGAGGCGGTTCAGAGAAGGTTCACTCGGTTGATTCCAGAGATGAGGGGGTTGATGTATGAGGAAAGGTTGAGTAGGTTGGGACTCTACTCATTGGAGTTCAGAAGAATGAGAGGCGATCTTATCGAAACATATAAGATTGTGAGAGGGCTTGATTGGGTGGATGCGGGGAGGATGTTTCCACTGATGGGTGAGACTAGAACTAGGGGGCATAATCTAAGAATAAGGGGCTGCGCTTTCAAAACTGAGAAGAGGAGAAACTTCTTCACTCAGAGGGTAGTAAATCTATGGAATTTGCTGCCCCAGAGAGCTGTGGAAGCTGCAACATTAAATAAATTGAAAATGGAGATAGACAGTTTCCTCGCAGATAAGTGAATTAAGGGTTACGGGGAGAGGGCAGGGAAGTGGACGTGAGTCTAGATTCGGATCAGCCATGATCCTATTGAATGGCGGAGCAGGCCCGAGGGGCCATATGGCCTACTCCTGCTCCTACTTCTTATGTTCTTTTGTTCTTATGTCCTTTATTAATAAATGCTAACATACAATTTGTTTTTCTGAATGCTTGCTTTACTTGCCTCACAACATACTTTCCCTCCGAACTTTCTATTGTCAGCAAACTTGGATAAATTACAGTCGGTCCCCTCATCTCATTCATTGAATTACATCGTAAATAGCTCAGGCCCAAGCACTGATCCGTGCTGTACCCCACTACATACAGCCAAACAACCTGAAAATTACCCGTTTAGTCCTACTCTCTGTTTTCTGTCCGTTAACCAATCCTCAATTCATGCAACAATATTACCCCTAATCCCACTGGCACTAACATTGTTCGGCATATGTTCGAATGTTATTTTGAAAATCAAATACGTTACATCTACTGGTTCCCGCTTACCTACCCTGCGTGTTACACACTCAAAAACCCTAACAAATGTTTCAAACACGATTTCCCTTTCATAATTCTGCCTTGACTTTGCCCAATCATAATATGATTTTTTATGTACCCTGTTACCAGATCCCTAATAATTCTAACATTTTACTTGTTGCAACTATCTCTTTTACAGAAAAGTTCGATATGATTAGACTGAATAAATAACTTATTGGCGGATACCTTCAGCTGTCATTGCAACCAATGGTCTCATGCAGATACGTTGCAGGCTTATGGAAAGCGAAAGGGGGTACATTTTGACTTTGGTGCAAAAGTGGTGTTGTCGGTGCGGCCGCCCATTAAAGGTAGCGCCTGGTATTCAGTTCCAGTGCAGTCAATGGATCTTAATATCAGGCGCTGCCTACAACAGGCGGCCAACCCTTTACCGCCCACTGTGCTCAACTGCCCTAGACGATTTTATAACCAACATATGTCGCAAGGGATGAGACTGCTCACTCCATTCTGTACAAATCATACAGCAACAATGTAAGAGAGTGATCTCCATGCTGGACAGATTATAACCCAACAAAGTCAGAGAGTGATCTCCATGCTTGACAGACTATACTCCAACAATGGAAGAGAGTGATCCCCATGCTGGACAGACCATAACCCAACAATGTAAGCGAGTGATCCCCATGCTGTACAGACCATAACCTAACAATGTGATAGAGCGATCCCCATGCTCTACAGACCATACTCCAACAACTTGAGAGAGTGATGTCCATGCTGGATAGACCATAAACCAACAATGATAGAGATTGATCTCCATGCTGTACAGACCATAATCCAACAAAATGAGAGACGGATCTCCATGCTGGAATGATTATAACAACAACATGAGAGACTTATCTCCATGCTGTACAGACAATAACCCAAAAGTGTGAGAAAATTATCTCCATGGTGTACAGAAAATAATCCAAAAGTGCAGAGCGGCTTCGCAGGTATTTTGATTTGGAGGAGCTGGTAAAAAATAAAGTGTCCCACGTGCTGTCATTCACCTGCATTCTTCAGAAATATCACAATAATATTTTACCTCACCACCATTGTCTGTTTCTGATCTGAACCACGTTTTCATTCAACCCTTACCTCCAGTTTCAATAATTGTCAACAATTTCTAATGGGACATTCTGGATGTAAATTTGATGTTTCCTTTTTCTTACAGTGAACTTGCTGGCGATTGTGATCCTCTCGCGAGGAAAGTGCGGTCTCTCCAAGTGCATCACTCGCTATCTGGTGGCCATGGCAGCGGCGGATCTAATGGTGGTTATCATCGATGTGATATTACATCGGATTAATAGCATGTACTTGCCAGTTAGTTTCCTCTCTCTGACTCCGGTCTGCACTGTGAATCTTGCCGCCTACATTGTCACTATAGACTGTTCCGTTTGGTTTACTGTCGCCTTCACATTTGATCGCTGTGTTGCAATTTGCTTTCAGAAGCTGCAATCAAAATATTGCACTGAGAAAACAGCGACCGTGGTT
Organism: Somniosus microcephalus; assembly: GCF_052327205.1. NCBI lineage: Eukaryota > Metazoa > Chordata > Chondrichthyes > Squaliformes > Somniosidae > Somniosus > Somniosus microcephalus. The sequence goes on from NC_141008.1 coordinate 3,367,526, forward strand.
ATCGCCACCGTGTGTGTGGTGAGCTGTGTGAAGAGTGTTCCATTTTACTATACAGTGGAACCTTCCTTTATCCTTGACAACGTGCCCTGGTATTGTGTTCCGACAGCTGATTATTTGACTTCCCCCTTGTGGATGGCATTCGAGAGGATCGACAGCCTCATCACCCCTTTATTACCAATTCTGTTAATTTTGTTGTTCAATGCTCTGACCGTCAGACATATCATAGTGGCAAATCGAGTCCGCAGGGGACTCCGGAACAACAGTGAGAAGCAGAATGATGCGGAGATGAAGAATCGGAGAAAATCCATGATCTTGCTTTTCACTATTTCTGCCAATTTCATACTATTGTGGATGACGTATGTTGTGCATTCGGTGAACTGGCCAGTGGTCAATTTTTTTTATGCAAACAAATATCTCAGTAATGCGATATATATCACTCAGGAAGTTGGGTATATGCTGAAACTGCTCTGTTCCTGCACAAACACGTGTATCTATGGACTGACACAGAGGAAATTCAGAGAGGAGCTGAAGAATGGGGTGAAATATTTGTTTACACTAAATGGGAAATTATAAGAAAGAAAGAACTTGCATTTCGCTCGCGCCTTTCACCAGCTCAGGACGCCCCAAAGTGCTTTACAGCCAATGAAGAACGCGGGCTTTCCTTCCTTCTGAGGTCAGAGCTGTCCTCCATTTTCAATTGATAGTTCCACCGATGTCAGTCCACCTCTCTCCGGTCCAAAGTCTAGTAAACCCGAACTGCTCTTAATCTCACAGTGGACGGGATGATGCCTGAAAGACACCACGTGGTCGTTGATGGCCAGTTCCCATCCACCTTCCCCCTCATGGTAGATTCCGAGGGCCCCATTTCGAATTTATTAGCTTTGTTCCATTCAAAAGGAAAAAAATGGCTTGCATTTCTCCAGAGCATTTCACGACCACTTGACGTCTCAAATCGCTTAACAGCCAATGAAGTACTTTTGGAGTGTAGTCACTGTTGTAGTTTGGGAAGTATTGCAGCATAGCTGCGCACAGCAAGCTCCCACAAACAGCAATATGATAATGACCAGATAATCTGCTTTTAAGTGATATTGATTGTAGGATACATATTGGCCAGGACACCGGGGAGAATTCCCCTGCCCTTCTTCGAAATCATGGAAGTGGAATCTTTGGCGTCCAGCTGAGAGGGCAGACGTGGCCTCGGCTTAATGTCTCATCCGAAAGATGGCACTTCCGACAGTGCCGCACTCCATGCCATCCTGGAGTGTCAGCCTAGATTTTTGTGCTCAAGTCTCTTGGAATCTGTTTGCGAACCCACAATCTTCTGAGTCGAGAAGCGTGATTGCTGCTCACTGAGCAGCAGCTAAAAGATCAACAAGCAATGACTGACATCGACCTGGTAGCGTTTACAGCTTCAAACATCACTCTGTGTGCAGGTGAAGGGAATATTGGAATTAATTATCTTCATCCAGATTTGTTATAATTGTGTCTAAGGGCCACAATATTAAACATGAATTTAACGAACATCTGAACTTTTAGTTCCTGGCCCCCATATTGGTTGATAATTAACACGTGTCCCTCTTTTCAGCACTCAGTCCCTCTGTCTGTACAAACTGCAACCCCATCTCCAACTCCCTTTCATCTCCTGAGACCTTCAACATGTTGCTGACTCTCAACTGTGCACGTACTTCTGAGTGTTCCTTTTGGAATCTCTTCAATCAGGTTTCTATCTCTGCCTCAGTACTGAAAAGCTTCTATCTATCGTAATGCTTCACACAATCTATCACTGCTCCGTGGTGCACAATCCCTCCTCGATGTCCTCAGTCTCTCTGCAGCCTTTGAAACGATTGACCACACCATCCTCCTTCAATTCCTCTGCTCCACTGTCCAGCTCAGTGCCACTGCCCTCGCATGGTACCACTCCTACCTGTCCAATAGTAGCCTCAATGTTTTCCTTGGCCTCTCCAAGGATCTCACTTGTCCTCTACCTCTTCATTCTCATCTACATACAGCCCTTTGAAGACATTATCAGAACAAATGGGGTTAGCTTCCACATGTAGGCTGACGTGTCCAATCTCTCCCTCTCCACCACCAATCTCAACACTTACACTGCCGCTGTGTTTTCAGACTGCTTGACTGACATCCAGTATTCGATGAGTAGCAATTTCCTCCAGTTAAATACTGGGACGACCGAAGGCACCATCTTCAGCCCACGGCACAAGCTCTTTCAACTCGCCATGAATTTCAGGCCCCTCCCTAGCGTTTGTCTCAGTCTGCAAAATAATATTTGCAACCTTGTCTTTCCGTTCGATCGCACAAAGAACTTCAGAAACTCATATTGTCTCGATCACAAAATCACTTCTGTGCCACTAATGCCCCTCATTCACGCCTCAGCCCACTTGCTGCTGAAATACTCATGCATGCACTTGTCACCTCGAGACTCTATCATTCTAATGCGCTCCTGGTCGATCCCCTCATGTAACAACCTTAACAAACTTCAGCTCTGCTGAAACCCTGCTGCCCGCTTCCTATCCCCTCCAAGTTACCGCTCTGGCAAGCATGTTCTTTTAGAACTACATTAGGCCCTAGGCCTCTAAAACCGCCAAATTAAAGTTCACAACATTGTGTTTAGATCCCTCCACAAGCTAATCTCTTGCTAATCAGTAATGTTTTCCGGCTGTACTAAAATCAACCATCCATTCAGAGCTCTCGCTTCCCATCAAAACCTTCTGTACATTTCCAATAGCTTTGTCTCACCATTGGTGGTGGTGCCTTCAAACAACTCGGGTCCGTGCATTTGAAAGTCTTGCTTAAGCCCTTCCACGTCCCGCCTCCCCCTCTTCCTCAATAACCTTCATTCATGGCAATTTCTTAAACAAGATTCCTCTTTGGCCGAGCAAGCATTTATTTCTGATTGTGCCTCTACGATTCCATTTGAATCAGAGACTCAGTGAATATATAAATGTACGGCCATTCGGCCCATCGCTGTATTGTGCCAGCGGACAAAGAACTATCCAGCCTAATCCCACTTTTCAGCTCTTGTTCCGTAAACTTGCAGATCACAGCACTTCAAATGTATGTCCACGTACTTTTATAAATGTGATGAGGTTTCCTGCATCTACGACCCTTTCAGGCAGTGAATTCCAGAGTCCCACCACCCTCTGGGTAATAATCTTTCCACAAATTACATTAAATCTATGCCCATGGTTATTGACCTCTCTGCTCAGGGATATTGGTCCTTCCTAGCCACTCCATCTAGGCCGCTCTTAATTTTATACACATCAATCAAGTACTTCCTCAGCCTCCTCTGTTCCTTTGAAAGCAGCATCATCCTACCCAATATTTCCTCATCGCTAAAATTCTCCAGTCCTGTCACCATCATCCTAAATCTCCACTGTACCCACGCTAGTGTAATCACATATTTCCTGTAATGTGGTGACCAGAACTGAACGCAGTACTCTAGTTGTGGCTGAACTAATATTTTTTACAGTGCCTATATAACCTGCCCACACATAGATTGTGTTCCTCGGCTAGTAATGGAAAGTTTCCCATATGCCTTCTTAACCAACTTATCTACCTGCCCTGCGACTTTCCGGGATCTGTCGACATGTATTCCAAGGTCACTCTGCTCCTCCACACCTCTCACTGCCCTAACGTTTATTGCGTGTGCCCATGCCTTGCTAGACTTCACTAAGTGCATTATTTCACATGTTTCCTGATCGAATTCATTTTGCGACTTTTCTTCCCTACTGACCAGTCCATTGATATCTTCCTGCAGTCGATAGCTTCCTTCCACCCAATCAACCACACTGCCAATTTTTGTATCATCTGCAAACTTCTTAAACATGCCCCCTACATTACAGCCTAAATCACTGATGTATACCACAAAAAGCAAGGGACCAAGTACTGAGCCCTGTAGAACCCCACTTGCTACAGTCTTCCAGCCACAAGAACACCCATTGACCATTATGCATTGCTTCACGCCATTGCGTCAATTTTGGATACAACTTGCCACTTCGCCATGGATGCCATGGGCTTTCATTATTTTCAACAGTCTGCCATGTGGGACCTTATCAGTTGCCTTGTTAAAACCCATGTACAGTACATCAAACGCACTACCCTCACCAACCCTTTTTGTTACATCCTCAAATAATACAATCAAGTTATTCAGACACGAACTTCACTTTACAAATTCATGCTGACTGTCCTTGATTAAACCGTGCCTTTCTAAATGGCGATTAATTATGCCCCTCAGAATTTATTTCAATTATGTTCCCAGTACCGAGGTTAGGCAGACCCAACTGTAATAATTCGCTCCATCCCATTCTCCCTTTTTATACAACAGTACCGATTTAGCAGTCCTCCAGTCCTCCCGCACCACAACTGTTGTCAGTGAGGGTTAGAAAATGATTGTCAGAGTCTCCGCTATTTCTTCCCTTGCTTTTCCGTGGTAACTTTTTTCTACCTGAGAAGCGCTATACAAAAGCAAGTTGCTGTTGTTGTGTTTCTCCTTGTAACACTTGTGTTCAAAAAAGAAAGCACGGGTTAATTAATCTAAATGTAGACAACTCAGATTAAGATGGCAGTGAGCAAGCTCTTGAGGGTATAATACGGGATAACATGAATACTCAGCAGGCAATACATGTCTTGATTAGAGTAAACCATGTATAATGTAGATCACAAATGGAGTTGTTTAATTTAGACAATGTTCTTTGACAAAATGAAAGAGTCTCTTGTTAAAGAAAATACAGTTGTTTTTTTCATATTGAATTGCAAAAGGTTTTTGATACGGAGCAACTGCGGGTCATTTAATCTGGTAGTTTGAGAACGAAGTTGTTTCATGACTGGAAACATACAATGTTATTTCATAGATAGTTTTCACGCTGGTGGGTCAGAGATTACAGCAGGTCACAGGGGTCAAAGCGAGGTCACAAGGGCCACAGTGATTAGTTTGACAACAGTAATGTTTCTAAAACAAAAACGAGCTTGAATTCTGTATCGGCCGAGTAATCAACAGTTACACTTGAAAGACATGGCACGTCACTAACAGTTACCGCTCACTGGGCTAGATTTTCAGTACAGACAATTAGCGCCCGCCCCAAAGTAGCGCCCCATTGCCGGAAATTCAGTGGCTTCGCCCTAAGAAGTTGGTGGAGCGCTAAAAGAGGTGTTCCACTACTATCTTTAGGCGCTAAGCCGGCGGTCCAGAGGGATAGTGCCCAGGCGGGGCGCAGCACGGGTGCGGTCATTATTTGACTGACAGCAGATCCCGTGGCGCCGACCAGCTCTTAAAAGGGGAAGGGACGAATTGGTCTGCTGCCACGCCCTGCACACTGCAGCCTTGCAAAGAGGCCTCAACACTGCTGCTCAGCCCCAGGGAGTCATGGCAACGCCAGAGAAGGCCCGTGAGCGTGCCCTGCGCTTCTCAGAGGGTGATCTGGACATAATGGTCACAGCTCTGGAGCAGAGGCGCAGGATCTTGTTCCCAGAGAGTGGGAGGAATCCGAACCACCACGACTACACCAGAGCCTGGAAGCAGATCGCCCAGAGGGTGACGTTCACCGGCGATGCCCCCAGGACCCACAAACAATGTCGTAAAAAATACAACGACCTGACCAGGATTGTCAGGGTGAGTACACTTTCCAGTCTCCTCCTCATTCTTGCATGTAAACCTGACATGATGGGCAAAGGGAGCTGAAAGTCCTAATGGCCAGCCCTCAGCCAGCAGCATTGGGACAGTCATGAGCATCAATTGGCCATTCGGCACTCTACACTCTGGCCCAGCTATTCCACCATGGGAGGCAGTGCACACTACATGAGGGTTACACTCTGGCCAAGCTATTCCACCATGGGAGGCAGTGCACACTACATGAGGGCTACACTCTGGCCAAGCTATTCCACCATGGGAGGCAGTGCACACTACATGAGGGCTACACTCTGGCCAAGCTATTCCACCATGGGAGGCAGTGCACACTACATCAGGGCTACACTGCGCACTTACAGACCGTCCTTTCTCTTGCAGGCTAAAGTAGCCTATAATCGCCAGGCCCGTGCCAGGGCCAGGGGAGGCTGCGCCAAGCTGCAGAAGCTCACTCGGCTGGAGGAGCGCGTGTGTGTGCTCATGGGAGCCCGTGTGATCGCCCCCACAGTGTGTGGAGTAGCCGACCCTCCACTGCCTGGCAATGGCAAGGACCTCACATTTTGGCCCTCTCGTGTCACACTGGCCCATCCGAACTACCTCCTTTGCCACTGTCCCACCAATGCGCTGAATGCCACCAGTCCTAACTCCCTCGCTGATGCCGTCTCCTCACTCTGAAGCTACTCTTGTGCATTCCTGCTTTCAGCTGGTGATGACCAGGACCCTTAAGCTGCCAGTGACAGCACCTCCGAGCAGGAGGAGGAGGAGGAGGAGGAGGAGCAAGCCGGACCATCGGGGGAACACTCACGTCCCACAGGAGAGGAGGAAATGCTTGACACCTCCTCGCTGGACGAGTGCCTGGAGGAACTGTCGCAGGGGAATGCAGCTTCTGGGACCGGTGGTGTCCAGCCACCCAGGAGCCATGTGCGTGGCCCCTGGCCTTCCCCCCAAAGGGGGGAAGGATCAGAGGGGAGTGCTGCTGATCGGCACACTCGCCGCCACCAACGTGGCAAGGGTCCCCTAGTTCGGCCCCCTCCTCCCCAGTGGGAGAGTCGCGACTCCAGTCCGGACACCTTCACCTCGGAGGAGGTGCGGAAGCTGGATAAGATGGCCGAGGATTCGGATCGGCGTCACACGGAGCTCATGAGCGTGGTGGGGCGCATGCCTGAGGCCATCGAGTCGCTGGCGACCAGTGTGCGCGAGTTCGGGGCAGCAACTGCCACGAGTGGCCGCATGCTGACTGATGCCGTTAGAGACCCTGGCGGGTGTGATGCGGGCGCACACCAGGACAACAGGGGCACTCACTGCTGCCACACGCGCTGTCTCAGGCAGGCATCGCCAGGGCAGCCGCCGCGCTGGAGCATCCCAGCGAGCCGCCCCTCGGCTGATTGTTGCGGATCCTGCAGTGCAGGCCCGGCCGCATGCCAGCACGCCACAGCACCAGCCAGCGCATCCCAGACGCCAGCTGGCCCACATTGCGCCATCCGTCGCCGCCATTCCCCCACTGGGGCGTCAAGGGCAAGCGGCTGGAGCTGATGTTGGCCAGGCTCAGGTGCGCCACTCAGCAGACGGCCCCTCGAGGCCCAAACGCCGTGTAGGCCGTCCCCCAGCGGCATCTGGCGGAAGGACATCTGAGCCTCAAGCGCCTTCCCCCAGCCTCGCAGCAGCCAGTGGGCAGAGCTTGCGAAGGAGCAGCAGGCCGGGCAGGGGAGGCAAAAGGCTGGGCAAGGTCTCGCCCTCGCGGGCCACTCAGTAGAGGGTGTGGCCAGCTTTCCTTTTATATGGCGGTGGCCATCTTTATTTTGCCCATGGTTGTTTTGTTGGAGGGCTTATTTTTTGCATTAGGCCGACGTTGAGGCCCGGTTTGAAGAAATGTGGAGTGACTCCTCCCCGGTTTGTGGGAGTGAGTCATTTGTTGGGCTTTTTGTGGGGCCCGTTTATTGTTTTTGGGGATTCATGTGGGAAGGGGTTTTCATTTTTGTGTAATAAATAATTATCTTTATTCATGCAGTCTCCATGGTTGTTCTTCTTAGTGTTTGTTGGCTTCGCCGGCTGAGGGCTTGCGGAGCGGCTGCATTCATCTTCCCTCATGGCCCCAAGGCATTCCCTGACAGGGGGCTTAGAATACCGTGCAATAAGGTGGCGTCGCGCAGCCCTTGGCCCTGGTCGCTCCCTCCTGGGAACGTACTCCTGCTCCTCCTCCTCCTCCTCATGCTCCTCCTGCTCCTCCTCCTGAGGTGCTGCTCCAACGTCAGGTGGCAGTGCCTGAGTGCTGCAGATAGCCAGTTTGTGTAGCAGGCTCAAGGGGCTGAATGGTCTCCTCCTGTCCTGGTTTGACAAGCTCGAGGGGCTGAATGGCCTCCTCCTGTTCCTGTTCGACAGGCTCAAGGGGCTGAATGGCCTCCTCCTGTTCCTGTTCGACAGGCTCAAGGGGCTGAATGGCCTCCTCCTGTTCCGGTTTGACAGGCTCGAGGGGCTGAATGGCCTCCCCCTGTTCCTGTTCGACAGGCTCAAGGGGCTGAATGGCCTCCTCCTGTTCCTGTTCGACAGGCTCAAGGGGCTGAATGGCCTCCTCCTGTTCCTGTTCGACAGGCTCAAGGGGCTGAATGGCCTCCTCCTGTTCCTGTTCAACAGGCTCAAGGGGCTGAATGGCCTCCTCCTGTTCCGGTTTGACAGGCTCGCAGGGCTGAATGGCCTCCTCCTGTTCCGGTTTGACAGGCTCGAGGGGCTGAAGGACCTCCTCCTGTTCCTATTGAACCATGTTTCAGGCACTAATGTGGCTGATGATCCGATTGTGCCCTCTGCTGTCCCGGCGCAGAAAGAAACACAGTGCCCAGGTATAAAACCCCAAGTCCTTGTACTTTCTTTCTTTCTTTGAATCTTTCTTTCAATTCTTCCTTTTCTGTGCCATATGCTCCTTATTCTATTGTTGCTTAATGATATATGTGTTCATATTTGCCGGTTTCAACGTGTTCATTGCTTCTGCTGCTTTGAATTGTGTCGAAAAAGTGAACTGAATTTCTCCACCTGTGTGAAGCATCCTCGTGTTCGAAGCTGTTTTGGTTTCAATCAAACAAACGCACAGATTACTCAAACTCGCTGAGACTTTCCTGGCCAGTATTTGTTTCTTGCTTCCTTGCATTTGGAAAGGCCCAGGCTTCATCCCCGGCCTGTGCTGAGGGAGCTGACCTGATCCTGGGCAGCGGTTGCAATTGGTGTCTGTGGCCCTGTGTTAGGGAGAGGGTGAATGAGCCTGGCTTCTTGTCCACTCGCCCTGCTGGCTGTGGGCAATGGCTGAGCAGAGGACCAGTTGTGATAGGTTTCAGCAGGAGGGGTGAGGTGGAGAAGGGAAGTTGTAAAGATAAAGAAAGGGGCTCCCAGATGTTACAGCTGCTGCTGCCCACAGTAGGCAGTTTGGACAGGGGGTTACCACAGCCCATGACACACACGAACCAATCCAGCCTCCTCGTGGACTGCCTTCACTTACACTTCTCCTTTTTAAGATGAAACTGTCATTTCATTCATGTGACGTCTAAACCACATCTCCTCTGATTGTCATTTCAAAACCATTGCACTTACAGTCTCAGCTCAACATCGGCAAACCCCAGCAGCAAGCAGGTGAGATTTACAATCTCTTAATGATCAATGATCTTTCACAGGAACGTGTCAAATCAGTGCTATGTTATTAAAGTCAACACAGGATGTCAAGGTCTTAGAGAGGGTGCAGAGGAGATTTACCAGAATGGTACCAGGGATGAGGGAATTCAATTATGTGGAGAGACTGGAGAAGCTGGGATTGTTCTCCATAGAGCAGAGAGGGTTAAGAGGAGATTTGATAGAGATGTTCAAAATTATGAATAGTTTTGATAGCGTAAATAAGAAGAAAGTGTTTCCACTGGCAGAAGGTTCGGTAATCATAATATGATCGAGCTCTCAGTCGAGATGGAGAGTGAGGAAATTGAATCAGAGACTAAGGTCCAGAACTTAAATAAAGGGAATTACGAGGGTATGAGACGGGAATTGGGTAAGATTGATTGGGTGGTGTTTCTGGGGGGATTGACAGTGGATAGACAATGGCAAGCATTGAAAGATAGAATGGAAGAATTCCAGAACATGTTTATACCGGTTTGGCATAAAAATAAACCTAAAAAGGTGACTCAACCGTGGATAACGAGGGAAATTAGGGACAGCATAAAATCAAAAAAAAGGGCATATCAACTGGCAAAAAAAAGCACCAGACCGGAAGATTGGGGGCAGTACAGGATACAGCAAAAGAGGACAAAGGGATTAATCAGGAAGGGGAAAATAGAATACGAAAGTAAACTTGCAGCAAACATAAAGACAGACTGCAAAAGCTTTTATCGGTATATCAGGAGGAAAAGACTGGTAAAATCCCAAGTCGGTCCCTTGCAGTCCGATTCGGGAGAATATATAATGGAGAATAAGGAAATGGCAGACCAATTAAACTCATACTTTGGTTCTGTATTCACAAAGGAGGACACAAATAACCTCCCAGGAATATCGGCAAACATAGGGACTAATGAGAGGGAGGAGCTGACAGAAATTAGTATCTCTAGGGATATGGTGTTGGGTAAGTTGAGGGGACTGAAGGCCGACAAATCCCCAGGGCCTGATAAACTACATCCTAGGGTACTTAAGGAGGTGGCCCTGGAGATAGCAGATGCTCTAAGGATCATCTTCCGGAACTCCATTGACTCGGGAACAGTACCCGTGGATTGGAGGCTAGCTAATGTTACCCCAATATTTAAAAAGGGGGGTAGAGAGAAAGCAGGGAATTATAGACCAGTAAGCCTTACATCGGTTGTGGGCAAAATGCTAGAGTCCATTATTAAGGATAAAATAGCGGAGCACTTGACAAATGGGGAAAAGATCGGACAGAGTCAACATGGATTTACAAAGGGTAAATCGTGTTTGACTAATCTGCTGGAATTTTTTGAGGAGGTAACTGGTAGAATAGATGGGGGAGAGCCAGTGGATGTGGTGTACCTTGACTTCCAGAAAGCCTTCGATAAGGTTCCACACAAAAGATTATCATGCAAAATTAAGGCTCATGGGATTGGGGGCAAAGCATTAACGTGGATAGAGAACTGGCTGGCGGATAGAAAACAGAGAGTTGGAATAAACGGCTCGTTTTCGGAGTGGCAGGCAGTGACCAGCGGGGTGCCGCAAGGATCTGTCCTGGGACCCCAGCTGTTCACAATATATATAAATGATCTGGATCAGGGAATTGGATGCAATATTTCCAAATTCGCTGACGACACTAAACTAGGAGGAGGGGTGGGCTCTGATGAGGATGTCAGGAGGCTACAGTGTGATTTGGACAGGTTGGGGGAATGGGCGGATACGTGGCAGATGCACTATAATGTGGATAAATGCGAGGTTATCCACTTTGGGGGTAAAAACAGGAGGGTAGATTATTATCTAAATGGCAATAGATTGGGAGATGGGGAAGTGCAGAGGGACCTGGGTGTTCTTGTGCACCAGTCACTGAAGGAGAGCATGCAGGTGCAACAGGCGATTAAGAAGGCAAATGGTATGTTGGCCTTCATATCAAGGGGGTTCGAGTATAGGAATAGGGATACCTTACTACAGCTGTACAAGGTGCTGGTGAGACCGCATCTGGAGTATTGTGTACAGTTTTGGTCGCCCCATCTGCGGAAGGATGTTCTTGCCATGGAAAGAGTGCAACGGCGATTCACCAGGCTGATACCTGGAATGGCGGGAATGACCTACGAAGAGAGATTAAATAGTTTGGGCTTGTACTCACTGGAGTTTAGAAGATTGAGAGGGGATCTCATCGAAACATATAAAATTATGGCAGGCCTGGACAGGCTGAATTCAGAGAGAATGTTTCCAATGGCCGGGGAGCACAGAACCAGGGGCCACAGTCTAAAAATAGCGGGCAAATCATTTAAAACAGAGATGAGGAAGAATTTCTTCACTCAAAGAGTGGTGAGCCTGTGGAATTCCCTGCCACAGAGGGCTGTGAAGGCTAATTCAATAAATATTTTCAAGAGAGAATTGGATATATTTCTGAAGGCTAAGGGGATTAAGGGTTACGGAGAAAAGGCGGGGACGGGGTACTGAACTGGTAAGATCAGCTATGATCTCAGACGAAGATCAGCCATGATCTCATTGAATGGCGGAGAAGGCTCGAAGGGCCGAATGGCCTACTCCTGTTCCTATCTCTATGTATCTATGTAACCAGAGGATGCAGATTTATGGTGATTGGCAAAAGAACCAGAGGTGACATGAGGAAACATTTTTTTTAAGCAGCAAGTTGTTGTGATCTGGAATGCGCTGCCTGAAAGGGCAGTGGAAGCAGATTCAATAGTGACTTTAAAAAGGCAGTTGAATAAATACTTGAAGGATAAACATTACAGGGCTATGGGGAAAGGGCAGGTGAATGAAATTAATTGCAGAGCTCTTTCAAAGTGCCGGCGCAGGGCTATGGGGAGAGAGTGGGGCACTGGGATTTATTTGGGATTGATACAGGTCTATGGGGTGAGAGCGGGGCAGTGGGATTAGTTTGTGATTGATACAGGTCTATGGGGTGTGTGTGGGGCAGTGGGATTAGTTTGTGATTGATACAGGTCTATGGGGTGTGAGCGGGGCAGTGGGATTAGTTTGTGATTGATACAGGTCTATGGGGTGTGTGTGGGGCAGTGGGGTTAGTTTGGGGATTGATACAGGGCTATGGGGAGATAGCGGGTCAGTGGGATTAGTTTGGGATTGTTACAGGGCTTTGGGGAGAGAGCGGGGCAGTGGGATTAGTTTGGGATTGATACAGGTCCATGGGGTGTGTGTGGGGCAGTGGGATTAGTTTGGGATTGATACAGGTCTATGGGGTGAGAGCGGGTCAGTGGGATTAGTTTGTGATTGATACAGGTCTATGGGCTGTGTTTGGGGCAGTGGGATTAGTTTGGGATTGATACAGGTCTATGGGGTGAGAGCGGGACAGTGGGATTAGTTTGGGATTGATACAGGTCTATGGGGTGAGAGCGGGGCAGTGGGATTAGTTTGTGATTGATACAGGTCTATGGGGTGTGTGTGGGGCAGTGGGATTAGTTTGGGGATTGATACAGGGCTTTGGGGAGAGAGCGGGGCAGTGGGATTAGTTTGGGATTGATACAGGTCTATGGGGTGTGTGTGGGGCAGTGGGATTAATTTGGGATTGATACAGGTCTATGGGGTGTGAGCGGGGCAGTGGGATTAGTTTGGGGATTGATACAGGGCTATGGGGAGATAGCGGGTAACTGGGATTGGTTTGGGATTGTTACAAGGCTTTGGGGAGAGAGTGGGGCAGTGGGATTAGTTTGGGATTGTTACAGGGCTTTGGGGAGAGAGTGGGGCAGTGGGATTAGTTTGGGATTGTTACAGGGCTTTGGGGAGAGAGTGGGGCAGTGGGATTAGTTTGGGATTGATACAGGTCTATGGGGTGTGCGCGGGGCAATTGGTTTAGTTTGGGGATTGATACAGGGCTATGGGGAGATAGCGGGTCAGTGGGATTAGTTTGGGATTGTTACAGGGCTTTGGGGAGAGAGCGGGACAGTGGGATTAGTTTGGGATTGTTACAGGACTTTGGGGAGAGAGTGGGGCAGTGGGATTAGTTTGCGATTGATACAGGTCTATGGGGAGATAGTGGGTCAGTGGGTTTAGTTTAGTATTGCTGTGGCAAAGACCCAGAATTAACACAGTGGGCCGAATGGTCTCCTCTGCTCTGTAAATATATATTGTTGGAGACTCCTCGGCAGCATTTAACACACCATTTGGTGTACATTTCCTCTCCATATTCTTCTCTAAATGTTCACTGACGGTTCCTACACAGCTACCCAGGCTCCCTGTTTTTCGTGTTAGCAGCAAATGTTGATTCGTCTGCCTCCTGTACCCAAGTCCAGATTGTTGAAATAGCAAGCAGGGCAACGGTTGCCGCAGTGATGCAGGGGGGCCCACTCTTTACATCGTCCAGTCAAAAAAACACCCAATAACTACCGCACTCTGCTTTTGTCTTTTAACCAGCTTCCTGGTTTCTAGAACGGTTTCTAGTTGAGTATTAATTTTATCCCATATAAGGATATAGAAACATAGAAACATAGAAAATAGGAGCAGGAGTAGGCCATTCGGCCCCTCGAGCCTGCTCCACCATTCAATGAGATCATGGCTGATCATCCAAATTCAGTACCCGGTCCCTGCTTTCTCCCCATACCCCCTGATCCCTTTAGCCTTAAGAAATATATCCAACTCCTTCTTGAATATATTTAATGAACTGGCCTCTACTGCCTTCTGTGGTAGAGAATTCCACAGGTTCACCACTCTCTGGGTGAAGAAATTCCTCCTCATCTCAGTCCTAAATGGCTTACCCCTTATCCTTAGACTGTGACCCCTGGTTCTGGACTCCCCGGCCATCGAGAACATCCTTCCTGCATCTGGTCTGTCCAGTCCTGTCAGAATTTTATAAGTTTCAATGAGATCCCCTCTCATTCTTCTAAACTCCGAGTATAAGCCCAATCGACCCAATCTCTCCTCATACGTCATTCCTACCTTCCCATGTATCAGCCTGGTGAATCTTCGCTGAACTCCTTCCATGGCAAGAACATCCTTCCTCAGATAAGGCGACCAATACTGCACACAATACTCGCGATGTGGTCTCACCAAGGCCCTGTACAACTGCAGCAAGACATCCTTGTTCCTGTACTCAAACCCTCTCGCTACGAAGGCCAACATACCATTTGCCTTCTTAACTGCCTGCTGCACCTGCATGCTTACCTTCAGCGACTGCTGTACAAGGACACCCAGGTCTCGTTGCACTTCCCCTTCTCCCAATCTATTGCTATTCAGATAATAATCTGCCTTCCTGTTTTTGACACCAAAGTGGACAACCTCTCATTTATGCACGTTATATTGCATCTGCCATGCTTTTGCCCAATCACCCAATCTGTCCAAATCATACTGGAGTTTCTCAGCATCCTCCTCACAGCACACATGCCCACCCAGCTTTGTGTCATCTGCAAACTTGGAGATATTACATCCAGTTCCCTTGTCTAGATCATTATTATATATTGTGAATAGCTGGGGTCCAAGGACCGATCCCTGCGGTGCCCCACTAGTTACTGCCTGCCGCTCGGAAAAAGACCCATTTATTCCAACTCTTTGTCAACTGTCTGCCAACCAGTTCTCTATCCAAGTCAATACCTTGCCCCTAATCCCATGTGCCTTAACTTGACACGATAATCTCTTATGCGGGACCTTATCGAAAGCCTTTTGAAAGTCCAAATACACCACATCCACTGGTTCTCCATTATCTATTTTACCAGTTACATCCTCAAAAAATTCTAGTAGATTAGTCAAGCACGATTTACCTTTTGTAAATCCATGTTGACTTTGTCCGATCCTGTCACTGTTTTCCAAGTGCTCTGCTATTACATCTTTAATAATGGACTATCGCATTTTCCCCACTACCGATGTCAGGTTTACCGGTCTGTAATTCCCATTTTTCTCTCTACCACCTGTTTTGAATAGTGGGGTAACATTAGCTACCCTCCAATCTATGGGTACTGTTCCAGATTCCATCGGATGTTGGAAGATGATCAGCAATGCATCTACTATTTCTAGGGCCACTTCCTTAAGTACCCTAGGATGTAGATTATCAGCCCCTGGGGATTTATCGGCCTTCAATCCAGTCAACTTCCCTAACACCATTTCCCTACAAATACTGATTTCTTTCAGTTCCTCCCTTTCATCAGACGCTATAAGACCATAAGAACATAAGAAATAGGAGCAGGAGTAGGCCAATCGGGCATGCTCCGCCATTCAATAAGATCATGGCTGATCTGATCCTAGCCGCCAATCTACTATTACAGAACCATCTCCTGAATCTAACAGAATTAGACACATGAAATAGGAGCAGGATCAGGCTACACAGCCCCTGGGCCCGCTCCGCTACCCACAGGGCCATGTCCGATCCGAACCTAGACTCATGTCCAAATTCCTGCCCGCTCCCCATAACCCTTAATTCCCTTTACTTCTAGGAAACTGTCTATTTCTGTTTTAAATTTATGTCATGATGTAGCTTCTACAGCTTTTTGGGGCAGCATATTCCATGGACCTACCACCCTCTGAGTGAAGTAGTTCCTCCTCATCTCAGTTTTGAAAGAGCAGCCCCTTATTCTAAGACTATGCCCTCTAGTTCTAGTTTCACCCATCATCGGGAACATCCTCCCCGCATCCACCCGATCAAACCCCTTCACAATCTTATATGTTTCAATAAGATCGCCTCTCATTCTTCTGAACTCCAATGAGTAGAGTCCCAATCTATTCATCCTCTCCTCATATATCCATCCCCTCATCTCCGGGATTAACCGAGTGTAAATTGTTGGGGACCAAGCACTGACCCCTGTGGAACACCACTCGTTACTGATTGCCAGTCCGTGAATGAACCATTTAACCCAACTCTCTGCCTTCTGTTAGATAGCCAATCCTCTATCCATGCCAGAATATTACCCCCAATCCCGTGATTTCTTATCTTAAGCAATAATCTTTTGTGTGGCACCTTGTCAAATGCCTTTGGGAAGTCTAAATACACTACGTACACTGGTTCCCCTTTATCCACCCTATATGTTACTTCCTCAAAGAACTCCAGCAAATTTGTCAAACATGACTTCCCCTTCATAAAACCATGCTGACTTTGTCCTATTAAATTATGATTATCCAAATGTCCTGTTACTGTCTCCTTAATAATGGACTCCAAAATTTTACCTACCACAAACTTTAGGCTAACCGGTCTATAGTTTCCAGCCTTCTGTCTACTGCTCTTTTTAAATAATTGTGTTACATTCGCAGTTTTCCAGTCTGCCGGGACCTTTGCTGAGTCCATGGAGTTTTGGAAAATTATTACCAATGCATCCACAATCCCTAGCGCCGCTTCCCTCAAGACCCTAGGATGTAAGCCATCAGGTCCAGGTGATTTATCCGCCTTGAGTCCCATTATTTTATTGAGTACCACTTCCTTAGTGATTTTGATCGTGTTTAGCTCCTCCCCACCTATAGCCCCCTGTTTGTCCAGTGTTGGGATATTCTTAGTGTCCTCTACTGTAAAGACTAATACAAAATATTCATTCAGTGTTTTTGCCATCTCCATATTTCCCACCATTAATTTCCCGGTCTCATCCTCTAAGGGACCAACATTTACTTTAGCCACCCTTTTTCTTTTTATATAACTATAAAAACTCTTACTATCTGTTTTTATATTTTTTGCTAATTTACTTTCATAATCTATCTTCCCTTTCTTAATCAATCTTTTTGTTACTTTTTCCTGCCTTTTAAAGTTTTCCCAATACTCTATCCTCCGACTAGATTTGGCTACCTTATATGCCCTTGTTTTTATTCGAATACTATCCTTAATTTCTTTACTTAGCCACGGATGGCTGTCTTTTCTTTTACACCCTTTTCTTCTCAGTGGAATATATATTTTTTGGAAGTTGTAAAATAACTCCTTAAATGTACACCACTGATCATGTATCGTCTTACCCTTTAATCTATTTTCCCAATCCTCTCTACTCAATTCTGCTCTCATACCTTCATAGTCTCCTTTATTCAAGCATAGCACGCTTGTTTGAGATCCAACCTTCTCACACTCTAATTGAATATGGAATTCAACCATGTTATGGTCACTCATTCCAAGGGGATCATTTACTTGGACATTTTTAATTAATCCTGTCTCGCTACACAGGACCAGATCTAAGGTTGCTTGCCCCCTGGTCGGTTCAGTTACATACTGCTCAAGAAACCCATCCCTAATACACTCAATGAACTCATCCTCAAGGCAGCCCTGCCCAATTTGATTTGTCCAATTAATATGATAGTTAAAATCCCCCATAATTATAGATGTTCCCTTATGACAAGCCTCAACTATTTCCTGATTGATACTCCGTCCAACAAAGTTGCAACTGTTCGGAGGCCTATAGACTACGCCCACTAGTGTTTTTTCCCCTTATTATTCCTTACCTCCACCCAAACTATTTAATTATACTAATCTTTTGACCCAATATCATTTTTCTGTATTACAGTGGTTCCTTCCTTTATTAACATAGCCATCCCACCTCCCCTTCCTTCCGGCCTGTCCTTCCTGATCGTTAAAAACCTGGTATGTTTAATTCCCAGGCATTGTCACCCTGCAGCCATGTTTCTGTAATGGCCACAAGATCATACCCATATGTAGTTAGTGTGCCATTAACTCATCTATTTTGTTACAAATGCTACGTACTTTCAGATAGAGAATTTTCAAATATGTTTTGTGACACTTAGTTCCTGCTTTTGCCCTTTTTATTACTTTACCTTTTACTCCATACCTTCTGCCCCTTCCTGACACGCTCTGGTTTTTAATTTCCCCACTGCTACCTAAGTCTATGACCTTCTCTGTTGTCATTTTTATTATTTGCTCTCTAGGAACCTCCCCCCAACTAGTTAGTTTAAAGCCCTCTCTACAGCCCTAGTTATATGATCCGCCAGGACTCTAGTCCCAGCACTGGCCAAGTGAAGCCCGGCCCAACGGAACAGCTCCATCCTGCCCCAGTACTGGTGCCAGTGTCCCAGGAAGCAAAACCCATTTCTCCCACACCAGTCTTTGAGCCACGCATTTAACTCTCTAATTTTACTTGTCCTAGCCAAATTCGCTCGTGGCTCAGGTAATAATCCAGAGATTATTACCCTTGAGGTTCTGTTTTTTAATTTGTCCCCTAGCTGCTCATACTCCTTTAACAGAACCGGCTTCCTGGTCCTATATACGTTGTTTGTACCAACATGCACCACGACAACTGGATCCACCCCCTCCCACTGCAAGTTTCTTTCCAGCCCAGAGGAGATGTCCTTAACCCTCGCACCGGGTAGGCAACACAACCTTCGGGACTCTCGCTCTCGGCTGCAGAGAGCTCTATCTGTCCCCCTAATAATACTATCCCCTACCACTACAAAATTTCTATTTACTCCCCCCCTCTTGAATGGCCCCCTGTTCCACGGTGCTGTGGCCAGGTTGCTCATCCTCCCTGCAGTCCCTGCTCCCGTCAGCCGTGGCTCAGTGGGAAGCACCCTTGCCCTGAGTCACTCTCGCTCTCCCCACTCCAGTGACTTGAGCACAAAAATCCAGGCTGACACTCCAATGCTGTACACAGAGTGTGCTGCACTGTCGGAGGCGCCGTCTTTCAGATGAGATGTTAAACCGAGACCGTGTCTGCCATCTCAGGTGGTTGTTAAAAATCCTATGGCACTATTTCGAAGAAGAGCAGGAGAGTTCTCCCCTGGGCCCTGGGCCAATACTTATCTCTTAATCAACATAACTAAAACAGATTATCTGGTCATTATCACACTGCTGTTTGTGGGAGCTTGCTGTGCGCAAATTGGCTACCACATTTCCTACATTACAAAAGTGACGACACTTCATTGGCGCTAAAGCGTTGGGACATCCTGAGGTCATGAAAGGCGCTGTAGAAATGCAAGACTTTCTTTTTTCTTTCTCTGGGAGCTCACCGACCACCAATGTTAGGCCGACTGGTCTGATTTATCCCTTTCACTCTGATTGAACAGAGTTGTTATATTGGCAATTGCAGGCATGTTGCACAACTTCATATCCAAGGTTTAGATAGAATTTTACAGCACAGACACCAGCCATTCGGCTCGACCGGTCCACGCCAGCGTTTATGCTCCACACGAGCCTCCTCCCACCCTACTTCATCTCACACTATCACCACATCCTTCCATTCCTTTCTCCCTCAGGTCCTTATCTAGCTTCCCCTCAAATGACATTCGCCTCAATCACTCCTTTTGGTAGCATCTTCCACATTGTCACCACTCTCTGGGTAAAGAACTTTCTCCTGAATTCCCTATTGGATTAATTAGTGACTATCTCATACGTATGGCCCCCAGTTTCGGTCTCCCCCCACAACTAGAAATATCTTCTCTCTGTCCACCCTATCGAACCCCTTCATAATTTTAAAGACCTCTATCAGGTCACCTCTCAGTCACTTTTCTAAAGAGCCCCAGCCTGTTTAACCTTTCCTGATAGTTGAACCGTCTCAGTTCTGGTACAAACCTTTTGTGCAGCTTCTCCAGTGCCTCTATATCTTTTTTGTAATATGGGGACCAGAACTGTGCACAGGATGTTTGGAGCATTGTCTTCAAAGCCTCTGTTATCTCCTCTCTGTCTTCCCTCAGTATTCGAGAACACAGTCATCAGGGTCTGGGGCCTTTGGCACTTCAACACAAAGAGGAAGCAGATCTTAATGAGAAAGTAGCCGTGGCCTGGGAGAGCCGCAGGTGATGATGGAATGGGCGAGGTATGCGAGAGCGTGAAGTGTTCAGAGGACAAAGGGGTCTTCAGGGAGCTGGTAATATCTGGACAGAAAGGAGCCTTCCGCATATCACAAATATTAAAGATGGGAACGGCTTTTCAGAGTAGTAGAGAACAGAGTATCCGTGGCAGCAGGTTAACTGATTTGTTAATTTCTACTAAACTGACAATGTAAACCATCTCTGACTTTACAGGCTGTTCTGGAAGCGACAGAGAAAAAACATCTCACACCCACAGAATTTATCTTGAGTGAGGTCCTGCAAAACATGTGAACCCTCGATGGAAGAAGGAGGCTGTGATGTTGAGACTGAGCGTTGACTGGCTGCTGCTTCTCTGTGCCCTCTCCTGCAATGTGTTGGTGCCCACAGTCCCCGGGTACAGTTTCAATAACTGCATGCAGGATGCCAACCACAATGGTACCTTTCGGTGCGTCCACCGCTTCCTGACAAAGGTCTCTAGCGCCGTGTCCGACCTCCCAGCCAGCACCGTGCACTTGAACATCTCCCACAACTGGCTCACCCAACTGCAAGCGGGCAGCTTCCGCAGCCTGCCCAAGCTGCTCACCCTGCAGCTGGATTACAATCGGACTGAGAGTGTTTGCTGCAGTGTGTTTAATAATCTCACCAGCCTACTGACCCTCAACCTGTCCTACAACAGTATCTCTCGTCTGAAATCTTCGGGCTTCCAAGAACTTGAAAAGTTAGATAAACTCCTGCTCCATCACAACCGCTTCGTCACAGTTGAACCCAAAGCCTTCGCTGCATTGGACAATCTTCAAACACTTGTCTTAAGCTCCAATAAACTCCAGAATTTCTCCCATCTGGTGAGCGCTGTCTCTGGGCTCAGTAATCTGATGCTCCTGGATCTGGGCAACAATCAACTCGCCTCCCTGCAACATCGCACCGCCCTCCCGCCCTCCCTCCGAAACCTCTCCCTCTCTAAAACCTCTCTCACAACATTTGACTGCCAACGGAACTTCCTCAGCACCATTCTCAATTTGGATCTGTCCAATAACAAACTCTCCGATGCTTTGGAATTTTCTAAAGTTGACCTGAGGAACATCTCGTGTTTGATCATCAAGAACAACCCCTTAAATGTCACCGAGATTCTCAAATCTGCAAACCTGGATCTACAGAATGTTCAATACTCTGGGTTAAGGCTGCACAACCAGAGACAGCTGTCCAACCTGTGCCACTATCTGGGTCACAGGTTTATGAAGAGCCTGGTCCTGCAGAACAATCAGATCTTAATCCACACTGCCCATTCCCTATCCCAGTGCCCACCCATCACCAGCTGGGATTTATCACACAATCTCCTCACATCTGTGGCCTGCTTTGAATTTACATCGAAAAGCAAGCAAGCTGTTTCCTTCATTATCGAGCACAACAGAATTAACAATTTACCTTCCTGTTACAAGGACGGGAAGGCAGTCGCGATGTTTCCCAAGCTGTCCAATTCCAATTCCAATTTAAATGCTTTATTGGCATGAAAGTTTACAGAGAACCATATTGCCAAAGCTAACATAGTAAAAAGTTACAGTTTTCTAAAAATATTCTTTTGACATTTGTTGGTTACATACAATATTACTTATAAACAATATTAATTTTTTTTTTTTTTTTTTTTTTACAATCTTTGTATTACATTTGGTACTTTCAATATTAGTTTTAAACATTCTTAACTTTAAACAGTTCTCAGGTTGTGACATGTTGTTACATATTTCGCCCCCAGGTATCGTCTGTCTCCTTCTCCCAGGACTAATCTTAGTTTTGACACGTCATCCAATTCCTTGAATTCTGGGGTTGTTTGGCTGAACGTGTTGAGTAATATGTTTCTTGGTGTGGTGAATTTTTCGCATTTTAGGAGAAAATGCATTTCTGCTTCAACCTCGCCTGACAGACATTGATCGCAAATTCTATTCTCTCTAGGCTGCCAGGATTTTTTGTATCTGCCTTTTTCAATTTCTAGTTGGTGATCGCTTAGTCTGTACCTGGTGAGGGTCTGTCTCTGTTTTGTGTCTCTGATGGTCGAGAAGTAGTCTGCCAGTTTATATTCTCTTTTTAGGGCCCGGTAACATTCTAATCTGCTTTGGCTTTCGGTTACTTTGTTCCAATGTTCCAGATAGGTTTCTTTGCATTTTTTAATGATTTGGTTTACTCGGATTGGTGTTTGGATGGCTGTGTTGGTCTGAGGCTGGTCAGGGTCCGGCTGAGTACATTGTTTCAGTAGTAGCTGACTCAGGTGACTCTTTTCTGGGTTTAGCTCTTGGGTCTGGAAGGCTTTGAAATGAAGGGTGTCTGGGGGGCTAGATTTGAGGTGATTTAGGAAGTTTAGTGCTCGTTTTTGGATGTTTATTATCAGTGGGTATCTGCCCAGTTCGGCTCTGCATGCATTTGTTGGTGTTTTCCTTTGGGTGCGAAGGATGCTTCGGCAAAATTCTGCATGTAGGGCTTCTATTGTGTGTTTTTCCCATTTAGTGTAGCTATGGTGGTTTAGCGGGCCCCATACTTCGCTACCGTACAGCGCAGTGGGCAGGATTATGCTGTTGAATATTTTGAGCCAGATTCTGATTGGGATTTGGATGTTGTAAAATTTTCTTTTGATTGCATATAGGGCTCTTCGTGCTTTTTCTTTTAGTACATTCACTGCTATGTTGAAGCTCCCTGATGCTGTGATAGTTAGACCAAGGTAGGTGTAGCTCATAGTGTGTTCTATAGTGGTATCACTGAGAGTAAACTGGTATTTGTTTTCCTGACACCTGGGCCTTTTTTGAAAGATCATGATGTTGGTTTTCTTTAGATTTATTGTTAGAGCCCAATTTTGGCAGTATTTGTCGAGTAGGTCTAGTTGTTGCTGTAATCCCTGTTCTGTGGGAGACAGCAGAACCAGGTCGTCCGCATAGAACAGGGATTTCACTTCTCCATCCAGGAGACAGAGACCTGGTGACTCACTTTGCTCCAGCATGTCTGCTAATTCATTTATGTATATGTTGAACAGGGTCGGGCTCAAATTGCAGCCCTGCCGGACACCTCTTCTCTGGGTGAAGAAATCGGTGCGTTTGTCTCCAATTTTGACCCCGCATTTATTTTTCAGATACATTGATTTAATAAGGTCATAGACTTTGCCCCCTATTCCACACTGAAGAAGTTTATAATAGAGCCCTTCGTGCCATATAGAGTCAAAAGCTTTCTTGAAGTCAATGAAACAGGCGAATATTTTCCCATTTTTTGTTTGGTGTATATGTTTTTCAATGAGGGTGTGGAGGGTATAGATATGGTCGGTGGTGCGGTGTTTTGGGAGAAAGCCTATTTGGTTTTTTCTGAGGATATTATGTTTGTTAAGAAAATTTAGTAATCTACTATTTAGAATACTGCAGAATAACTTCCCTATACAACTGTTGACACAGATGCCGCGGTAGTTATTGGGGTCTGATTTGTTTCCACTTTTATATATGGGAGAGATTAGTCCTTGGCACCAGATATCGGGAAAACAGCCTGACCGTAATATGATGTTGAATAGCTTGAGTACCGCACCCTGCATCTCTACACTGCTGAACTTGAGCATTTCGTTTTTGATGTTGTCTGGGCCACAGGCTTTCTTTAGGTGGAGAGATTTTGTTTTTGTGGCCAGTTCTTTCCATGTGATTGGGGAGTCTAGAGGGTTTTGGTTGTCTTTGATTGTTGCTTCTAAATTGTGGAGTTTTTCTGTGACATGTTGTTGACTTGGGTTTGTTTCGTTTATTGGGATGTCTTTGTAGAGGTTTTCAAAGTGTGTTCTCCAGATGTCTCCATCTTGGATTGGTAATGCTTGCAATTGTGTTTTACTTAGTTCATTCCACATTCCCCAGAATTGTTTTGGATTAGTGGAGTTTTCAATTTCTTCAAGTAGTTTGTGGGTATAATTTTGTGTTTTTTTCCTAATGGTGTGTTTATATCTTTTGAGGGTTTCATTGTATTTAATACGTAGGTCCGGATTGTTTGGTTGGCGATGCTTTTGGTTTGCTATTTTTCTCAGGTATTTTCTGGCATTTTTGCATTCGTAGTCAAACCATTTCTTGTTTTTATTTTGTCTTATGTAACGCTTCCTCTTCTGTTTCACAATGTCGGCTTTTACAGCTGCCTCGTGGAAGATCCTATTTATATCCTCTATGGCTATGTTTACACCATCTCTGGTGATATCATATAGATTTTCTTTAAATTTTGATATTTTACTTGTGAGATCAGGTGAATTTAGTGCTGTGATGAATTTATCTCCACTGTCTGGAGCCCATCTGTATGTCTGGTTTATTTTATGTAGCTTACTGGGTTCTTTTTTTGTGTCTGTAGTTTGGGCAGAAAGTTTAAGGTACACATTTATTTGGTTATGGTCTGAGAGGGGGGATTGCTGCCTGACAGTGAATGAGTTGATATCGCAGGGGTCCAGGTCAGTGATTGTATAATCCACCACACTAGAGCCAAGAGTTGAGGAATATGTGAGTCTCCCTAAGGAGTCTCCTCTGAACCTACCGTTAACTATGTACAGGCCTAAGGCTCGGCAGAGTTGCACTACCTCCCTACCGCTTTTATTTATTTCACGGTCAAGGTTGTTCCGGTTTGCGATGGCTGGTGTGACATCTAAAGGGGTCTGGCCAAACACATGGTTATTTCCCTGTGGGTCTATGAAGTCAGGTTCACACCCGGTCCTTGCATTTAGGTCCCCACATAGTATCACCTTTCCCTGGGCCTGGAAATGGCTGATTTCCATGTGGAGAGTATCAAATAACTCCTCTTCGAAGTATGGCGAATCTATTGGAGGTATGTAGATCGCACATAAGTAAACATCTTTTTTTGCTATTCCTATATTTTTTTCCAGTTTTAGCCATACGTGTGATTTCCCCTGTTTTACCGGTGAGATGTGTTTATCCAGTTCTTCTATATACCATACCAATATTCCTCCGGAGGTTCTGCCCTTGCGTGTCTTAGTGTTCTTTACTGAGGGCACAATGATTTCATGGTACATTGGAGGACAGTGGGTCGCCCCGTCCTTTTGGTACCATGTTTCTGTTAATACACTTATGTCAATGTCTTTTATCGCTTTTAGGAATTCAGGGTCTGTACTCTTCATCCCAAAAGTTGAGGAGCGCAGACCCTGGATATTCCAGCAGCTTATGTGGAAGGAACACATTTATATAGTTCAGGAAACGAGATAAAATGGACCTATTTTGTAGGATGAGTGTGGAAACACTATTTTCTATAATGCTAAATAACGATTTAGTATTAGTTTCATGAGGCAAGCACATATATCTATCTAATAGTAGTACTAGTAGTGACAAAATACCAATAGTGATAATGATAAATTAACAATACTAATAATTTAGTGCATTTCTCTTCGGCTTTCTATCAGGGTGTGTATCATCGACATGATCTTTTCCAGTTCTTTGTAAAAAGTCTGTGGTCTAGAGGGGGGTCTGGGGTTAGGTGCAAAAGCACGGTTCTGTTGTTGGTTTTGTATAGGGGGGTGGGCATTGGTTGTCCTGTTTGGGTTAGGGCTCCCAATGGTAGAGGGTGTGCGAAGGCTGCGTCTTCTGGCAGTGTCTATGAGGTTTTTTGCGAAGACCCACATCCGCTGTTTGAGTAGATGTATTTTGTCATAGAGGTCCCTTGTGTTGATGTTTGGATGATGGGCCAGGTAGACGTTGGGGAAGACAGAGCATCTCCTGTCGATTTCCCTGTTGGTGTTGTGGATTATATGGGCTGAGGTGTCCTTTCTGGGTAGTAGTGTGGAGATCACGATCTGCGTATCGGGGAATTCCCTGCTTGCCTTTTCCGCCATCTTGCTCACCGCCCTAGCAGTGTCTGCCCGTAGGGTGTGTAGGTCGTTTGTGCCTGTGTGGATCACAATCCATTTGGGGCTCCCAAGGGATTCTTGGTTCAGGATCTTCGTTGCTTGGTCTGTGTTGGCGCACAATTTTTTCAGGACTTGATGGCCTGGGAACAGCCTCTGGGGGTCTAGGAACTTTCCGTTGGAGTCGGTCAGCACGACTGCCTGATAGGCTGGTTTTTCAGACTGTGTAGCAGTAGTCTGGGTAGGACTTGACTGATGGCTGGTTGTTGGCTGGGTTTCTGGGATATGTAGTGTGGCAGGAGCAAGGTTTGGGGCTTTCGGTGTGTCCTCGTTTAGGGGTGTATCTGACGGTTTTAGTGTTCCTGTGCGTGGGGACTGGGTAGCCATAGTTTGGGCATGACTCGGCTGGGGGCTGGTTGTTGGTTGGGTTTCTGGGATATGCTGTGTGGCAGGAGCGGGGTTTGGGGCTTTCGGTGTGTTCTCGTTTAGGGGTGTGTCTGACGGTTTTAGTGTTCCTGTGCGTGAGGACTGGGTAGCCGTAGTCTGGGCATGACTCGACTGAGGGTTGGTTGTTGGTTGGGTTTCTGGGATATGCTGTGTGGCATGGGCGGAGTTTGTGGCTTTCGATGTGTTCTTGTGTGGGGTGGCCTCCGTCGGGTTCTGTGTCCTTCTTTGTGTGTTGTTTTTGTGTCATCAGGTTTTTGGACCTTAGGAGTTTTGGGTTGCTTATTGAGCCTTTCTACGGCCTCCATCCTTTGGTTTAGCTGAGTACGGATTTCTTTGATCTCATTTCTCAGCTTGTGGATGGTGGACTCGTTTTCCGTTTTCAGCTGTTTGAGCTCCTCCCTCCAATTCTTGGCCTGTGTTTCTCTGTATTCGTTGAACTCGAGTTCTAGTGTGGACAGATTCTCCTTCAGCATTGTGTTTGCGTTGAGAGGTGTGGGGGGGGGTGGAGATGGGCAGGGAGCTGATTGCCTCTGCTTGTCTCTCTTCTTCTTCCTCCGTTTGGCTCTCCTCATTCTCTAGTCGAATCTCTGTTGACTCCTGTTCATTTGTCTTCTTTATGGCTGCCTTAACTTTCAACTGGGGGTATTCATTTTCGAAGGAGTTCAGATTTTCTACATTCCCCTGTATCATGATCTTTCCTTTGGTGTAGTAGCTTATGGTTAACAGGGGGTCATCTTTATCTAGATTTTCATCTTTACATATTTTCAGTCTGCCTCCCTTGCCAATACCTTCATTGGAGATGTATGCGTACTGTTGTAATAAGGTCTCCTTCCATGGGGTAATGGAATTGGTGTAGAATAGAAGGTTGTTCTTCATCTTCATCCCTCTGTGTGAGGTATAGTCGACGTAGAGTGTCTCTGGGTTACTTTTTAGTGTTTTGTCCTTGTATTTTTCCTTTGAACTCTTTTTTTTGCATTGCTCAGGATATGTCATGTCCCTGCTCATTTTAGTCGTTTGTTTGTTTTTGTTTTTTTTGAAAGATATATAACTTTTTTTCTTTTTTTCCGTGTTCCACTTTATCCTACTTTTAGGTCCAAAATTGAAAGTTTTTCAGGGGTTCATATTTGATATAGTTGCTCTTAAAAGTTTCTCTTTCTCTTTCTCTCTCAGGCTCTTGGTTCGGGTAGTTTGTCTTTTCTCTCAGGTTTCTATTTCTTTTTTCTCGTGGGTTTGTTGTTCTTTTTTTCAGGGTTTTTTTCACACTTTTTTCTCCGGTATCACTCGCTCTCAGTGTCTCGGGCTCGCTCTCTCCGCGCTCCGGGCGGATCTCCTCGTGTCGATCTCAGGCCCCCGGGTTTCCCCGATTCACCAGGCTGTTTTCTGCTCTGGTCTCCCGGTCTCCGGTCTCGTGTGGCCCGGCCCGGCCCGGTGTTTGTCCGAGTTTCTCGGGGTTTCTGTGCTTGCTCGCTCTCCGGGCCTGACAGTCCCGACCTGGCCTGTCCCACCGGACCGCACCTCCCGGTCTGGGTCTGGGGGTCTCGGTTCCCGGGCTGCTCCCCCTCTCCGACCCCGTGGTCACTGGGACTCGGTTCCCGGGTTCCCCCTCCCCCAGGCCTCGTACTCACTCTGCTTCGGGCCGCTCCTCCCGATCTGGGTCTGGGGTTCGGCCTCGCGGTCTCTGAGCCTCGGTTCTCGGGTTTCCCCAGGCCTCGTACTCACTCTGCTTCGGGCCGCTCCTCCCGATCTGGGTCTGGGGTTCGGCCTCGCGGTCTCTTAGCCTCGGTTCTCGGGTTTCCCCAGGCCTCGTACTCACTCTGCTTCGGGCCGCTCCTCCCGATCTGGGTCTGGGGGCCGGTGTTTCCGGGCTGCTCCCCCTCTCCGACCCCGCGGTCTCTGGGCCTCGGTTTTCGGGTCCTGGCTCTGGCCGCTCTTCTCGGTCAGGCTTCTCCCGCTTCAGGCTCCGTGCTGCGGTTGCTGCTCCGGGCTATTTCGTGTTTGTTTTACTCTAACTCGCTGTCTTTTCTTTTTTCCTTTATGCCTCTTTTTTTCCAAGTTTTTTTTTTCTCTCTTTGGCGCTCTTTTTGGCGGTCTTTTCCTTTGGTACTTATTTCTTAAACTAAACTTAACTTAACTTAATTTAAACTAAACTAAACTCTCTCACCTTTTCTCTTTGACTTTAAGAAGTAGATTTTTCTACCTTTAAATGGCAAAAACCTTAGAAAAATGCAGCAGCTCTCTCTCCCTCTCTCTCTCTCTCACACTCCCAATCTCTCTCCGTCACTCTCTCTCTCTCAGTCGCTCCTAACCTTTCGCTAAAACAGGATTTTCACCATTTATAGTCAAGCCTTCTCTTATGCTCCCGATCTCCGGACCCTAAAGCTGAACATTAACAACATTGCTGTCATCAACAAGGCTGCCTTTTCTAACCTCACCAACTTGCAGGAGCTCCGACTCGACAACAACCTCATAACTGACATCTGTGAACACACCTTCAGCAACCTTGGGAGTCTCAGGAATCTCAATCTCAGAAACAACAGGATCTCAATTGTTTTCAGCAAGGTGTTTGCAAATCTCAATAACCTGGACACATTGGACCTGGGAGGGAACAAAATTCTAAGCCTCACCAGCCAGTCTTTCTGTGGATTACACAACCTGGCCAAGCTTTATCTCGATAGGAACTGTACAACTCGTATCAGCAGGGAGATCTTCGATATCCTCCCATCATTTGGAGTGTTCGACTTGGACAGTAACCGGATCAGATACAACACTGGCCTGATTGCAGCATCTCCCTTTGTTAACCTCACAAAGCTCTACATTCTCAAACTACAAGCCCAGCAACCCTACAGCATCAACATTATTCCTCCAAAGTTTTTCAACGGCCTCATCTCTTTAAGAAGCCTGTATATAGGAGAGAATAAAATGTCGCTGTCCAAAGGCGGATTTGAAGACCTGATCAATTATGAGAATCATCTCCATGCCCGATGCTTGCAACGGGATCCACAGTCTGAATCCAGGGATCTTCAAGAATCTCCCGAGTCTAAAGAGACTCAACCTTGAAAATGTCGGCCTCCAATCCATGTCTCTTGACATCTTTGGAAAACTTTCCAACCTGAGGACATTGTTCTTGGGGAAAAACACTATTCAGATCATCAATAGCACGGTTGTGGAACACCTGCCCTCCCTGACCTACCTGGATCTACGGAAGAACCCGTTCCCCTGCACCTGTGACATCAGTTGGTTCCAGAACTGGTCCCTGTCCAACCCGAGGGTGCAGGTTATCTATTTTTACAACCAAACCTGTGCAGATCGGCCAACTGAATGCTTGTACAAGTTTGATGCTCGCGTTTGTTACTTGGACATTGGGCAGATTATGTTCCATATAACTGTGCCGGTCTTGATCTTGTTCATGTTCTTCAGCAAAGGGTACTGGCACATCAAGTATGGGTTTTATATTTTCCGATCGTGGTTGAATGACCACAGAGGAAGAGGAGAGAGTCAACAGTCCTACAGGTATGATGCATTTATCTCCTATAATTCTCAGGACGAAGACTGGGTTCTGCAAGAGTTAGTGCCAAACCTAGAATTGAGAGGACCTCAATGCTTCAAACTCTGCCTCCACCACAGAGATTTTGAGCTGGGCAAATATATCATCGACAACATCGTGGACAGCATCTACCAGAGCAGGAAGACCATCTGTGTGATGAGCCGCAACTACCTGTACAGCGAGTGGTGCTCCATGGAACTGCAGCTAGCGAGCTACAGACTCTTCCATGAGCTGAACGATATCATCATCCGGATCTTCTTGGAGACGATTCCAGAAGCTGAACTCTCAACCTACCACAAGACGAGAAATGTCATGAAAAAGAAGACATACATCCAGTGGCCATCAGACATCGAAGCTCAAAAATTGTTTTGGGTCAAAGTGAGAGAAGCGATTAAAGGCTCCAACTGGGCCATGGAGGCGAATCCCGCTGCTGAAAGTTAATCTTCAAGGCCTAGAAATCCGCAGTCTTACCGCAGGCCCTTGAGGCCCGATTCGGGGAGACATGGTGGCTGCCGCACTTCCCATGTGTTTTGGAGTGCGCCGCTCAACTAACCGCGCTGTGTTAATTGTGAACAACTCCCCCAGTGGCTGCAGAATGGCCGGTGGAATGCTGCTGACTTTCAGTGGGGGAGACTGCAAATGGTCTTGCAGGACGACCTCGAACAACTCTGGCCCTAGAAGGCCTGGCTGTAGACTACACCACCTCGGCATGGGCGGCAGCAGCCTAGGCTGGCTGACAGGCAGTGGCACGGGCAATGGTGGAGTGGCAGAGGTGGGAGTAGGAATGCTGTCATCCTGAGAGAGGGCAGCAGGTTCCTGCTCCCCAGGCCCACTGCCACTCCCCCCGGGACGGTGCCTCAACATTCCTAGCAATCTGTTGGTGGCCAGATGGTGGGGCGGCTGTGACACCCTGCAAGCCCCGTTCGACACTGGTAAACCGAGCCATGGTGGCAGCAGTCTGAGCTTGGCTGGCAGCAAGCTGAGGCTGCAGGAGAGCACTCTAATAGAGCGTGATCGTCCAAGTGGCGCTCCAAATGGAATGACAATGAGTTGCTGCTTCATCAAATAACCTCCCCTTTAACTAGTGGAGAAAGCCGAGGCCTAACATGGCTTGCAGTTAGACTGCACCCGATATTGGCCCATCTGTTGAGCTGTAAACCAATGAGCAGCGGGTGTAGTGCTCAGATCAGCACTATATAATCATGTACAAGAGCACTCAGCATGAATTTTGCGTACTACTTAGACCACTTTGCCCAGACGCAGCTAAGCAACGCTGGGCCATGACTCCGTCCGTTTTCAGGCCATATCCGATTTCTTGGCCCGTGTTCCTCAAAGCCCCTTTGGTTCTAGTGGCAGGATACCCACTCATCTCGGAACCCACTGCCACATGCTTCCATCCACCACCGACACAGTCCCTCCTTATTGTTAATCCTGTCATTGCTGCTATTGACCCAGGATATGGCAAAGGTACAGGCAGACAATGTAATCACAGAATAAAGCCTTAAACTTCTCACCCCCGCATGTCGGCTCACTGTCGTCTTTCCATCCAACACCTGTTCGAATCTGGGACAGACTGATGGAGTGAACGACTCCTCGATCCGTGGTAATCTGACACTGGTGGACATCAATCCACTGCACAAGACTGTCCACACTGGAGCCAAACAGGAGTTCTCAGTCACACTCCCAGTGGCCTGAAGATTGGCCGGTGTGAGAAAACCAGCTAATTAACCTTTCATTTTCGCTAATTTTCATAGAATACTGGCTCCCATGGCAGGATAGCCCTGGTGCTACCCATTGCAGGTAATTTCAGGATATGCCTGCAGGGACGGCGATTACAGGTAATGCCCAGATATCCCTGGTGGGACAGTGATTACAGGTAATGCCCAGATGCCCCTGGTCAGACAGTGATTAAAGGTAATGCCCAGATACCCCTGGTGAGCCAGTGATAACAGGTAATACCGAGATACCCCTGGTGGGACCATGATAACAGGTAATGCCCAGATACCCCTGGTGGGACAGTGATTACCAGCTTTCACCACATCAGGACGTCCCAAAACACTTTACAGCCAAATAAGTGCTTTTTGAAGTGCAGTCACTGTTGTAATGTAGGAAACGCAGCAGCCAATTTGCACACAGCAAGCTCCCACAAACAGCAATGTGAAATGGCCAGATAATCTGTTTATTAGTCATTTTGATTGAGGGGTAAATATTGGTCCTGGACACCAGGGAGAATGACCCTGCTCTCCTTCGAATAGTGGCCGTGGGCTCATTTACATCAACCTGAGAGAGCAGTTTAACGTCTGATCCGAAAGACAGCACCTCCTACAGTGCGACACTCCCTCCCTCCCGACAGTGGGGCGCTCCCTCAGTACTTCCTCTCTGATAGTGCAGCGCTCCCTCAGTACTGATCCTCCGACAGTGCAGCACTCCCTCAGTACTGCCTGTCTGACAGAAACATAGAAACACAGAAGATAGGATCAGGAGTAGGCCTTTCGGCCCCTCGAGCCTGCTCCGCCATTCAATGCAATCATGGCTGATCATCCAAATTCAGTACCCTGTCCCTGCTTTCTCGCCATTTCCCTTGATCCCTTTACCCTTAAGAAATAAATCCAACTCCTTCATGAATATATATAATGTATTGGCATCTACTGCCTTCTGTGGTAGAGAATTCCACAGGTTCACCATTCTCTGGTAAAGAAATTCCTCTTCTTTCCTGTCTTAAATGGCCTACACCCTAACCTTAGACTGTCACCACTGGTTCTGGCCTCCACGACCATCGGAATCATCGTTCCCGCATCTAGTCTGTCCAGTCCTGTCACAATTTTATAAGATTATGAGATCCCCTCTCATTCTACTAAACTCCAGCGAGTACAAGCCCAATCGACCCAATCTCTCTTCATACATCATTCCTGCCATCCCAGGTACCAGCCTGGTGAATATTCACTGAACTCCTTGCATGGCAGGAACATCCTTCCTCAGATAATGCGACCAGAAATGCACGCAATACTCAAGATGTGGTTACACCAAGGCCCTGTACAACTGGGGCAAGACACCCTTGTTCCTGTGCTCAAACCCTCTCGCTACGAAGGCCAACATACCATTTTCCTTCTTAACTGCCTGCTGCACCTGCATGCTTACCTTCAGCGACTGCTGCACAAGGACACTCGGGTCTCGTTGCACTTCCCCTTCTCCCAATCTATTGCCATTCAGATAATAATCTGCCTTCCTGTTTTTCCACCAAAGTGGGTAACCTCACATTTATCCACATTATATTGCATCTGCCATGCTTCTGCCCAATCACCCAACCTGTCCAAATCATCCTGTAATTTCTCGGCATCCTCCTCACAGCACACACGCCCACCCAGCTTTGTGTCGACTGCAAATTTGGAGATATTACATCTAGTTCCCTTGTCTAGATCAATAATATATATTGTGAATAGCTGGAGTCCAAGGACCGATCCCTGCGGTACCACACTAGTCACTGCCTGCCACTCGGAAAAAGACCCGTTTATTCCAACTCTTTGCTTTCTGTTGCCAACCAGTTCTGTATCCAAGTAAATACCTTGCTCACAATCCCATGTGCTTTAAATTTACAGAGCAGCACTCCCTCAGTACTGTCCCTCCAACAGTGCAGCGCTTCCTCAGTATTTCCCCTCCGACAGTGCAGCGCTCCCTCAGTATTTCCCCTCCGACAGTGCAGCGCTCTCTCAGTATTGCCCCACGACAGTGCAGCGCTCACTTAGTACTGCCCCTCCGACTGTGCAGCGTTCCGTCAGTACTGCCCCTTCGACAGTGCAGCACTCCCTCAGTACTGATCGTCCAATAGTGCAGCGTTCCGTCAGTACTGCCTATCCGACAGTGCAGTGCTCCTTCCGTACTGCTCCTCCGACAATGCAGCGCTCCCTCAGTATTTCCCCTCCGACAGTGCTGCGCTCTCTCAGTATTGCCCCCCGACAGTGCAGCGCTCACTTAGTACTGCCCCTCCGACTGTGCAGCGTTCCGTCAGTACTGCCCCTTCGACAGTGCAGCACTCCCTCAGTACTGATCGTCCAATAGTGCAGCGTTCCTTCAGTACTGCCTATCCGACAGTGCAGTGCTCCCTCCGTACTGCTCCTCCGACAATGCAGCGCTCCCTCAGTTTGGCCCCTCCATCAGTGCGGTGCTCCCTCAGTACCGCCCCTCCGACAGAGCAGCACTCCCTCAGAACCGCCCTTCCAACAGTGCAGCGCTTCCTCAGTACTGCCCCTTCGAAAGTGTGGCGGTCATTCAGTACTGCCCCTCCGACAGTGGAGCACTCCCTCAGTACCGCCGCTCCGACAGTGCAGCGCTCCCTCAGCGCTGCCCCTCCGACAGTTCAGCCCTCCCTCCGTAATGCCCCTCCGACAGTGCATTGCTCCCTCAGTACTACCCCTCTGACAGTGCGGCGCTCCCTCAGTACTGCCCCTCCGACAGCGTGGCGCTCCCTCAGTGCTGCCCCTCCGACAGTGCAGCACTCCCTCAGTACCACCCTCTGACAGTGCGGCTCTCCCTCAGAACAGCCCCTCCGACAGTGCAGCACTCCCTCACTATCACCCTCTGACAGTGCAGTGCTCCCTCAATACCGCCCTTCCGACAGTGCAGCACTCCCTCAGTATCACCCTCTGACAGTGTAGTGCTCCCTCAATACCACCCCTCCAACAGTGCAGTGCTCCCTCTGTAGAGACCCTCCGATATTGCAGCATTCCCTCGGTACTGCACTGGGAATGTCAGCCTGGATTTTTTTGTTCAAGTTTCTGGTGTAGGACTATGAAACCACTTCCTGCTGACTCAGAAGCAAGATGCCGGCCCACTGAGCCGCAACTGACTCAATCCAGAGCATCCTATACAACATGAGTAATAAACCTTGGACAATTCTTAAACATGGTCCCATCATTACTGGCAGGTGGATCACGGAGTCCAGTTTGGAAGTCCCACCCTGCTGGTCTCTCCATCCAATCCCCCTCAGTGTCTCTGGACTTTCTGCTGGAGTGACTGCAGGAGACCAGCGATGATCCCACAGGATCTCGGGAACTGAGTGGGACAGCGCGGCTCACGCACTGCTCGAAATCACAAGAGACTCTGCCTCAAAATTTATAAAATATTTCAGTGTTTGGATTGCGCCGTATTCCCTTTCGAAGCACTCGACAGGAGGACGGGCAGTACAAGGCATCAGACTGCAGGAATATGTCAATGGACTGGTCAGGTGGGCAGAACAGAGGCAAATGGAATTCAATCAGGAGGTGTGTGAAGTAATGCATTTGGGGAGGGCTAACAAGGCAAGGAATGCACATTAAACGGTAGGACACTGAGAAGTACAGAAGATCAGAGGGACCTTGGAGTGCAGGTCCACAGATCCCTGAAGGTAGCAGGACATGTAGATAAAGTGGATAAGAAGGCATACGGGATACATTCCTTTATTAGCCGAGCCATAGAATATAAGAGCAGGGAGGTTATGCTTGAAATGTATAAAACACTAGTTAGGCTGCAGCTAGAATACTGTGTGCAGTTCTGGTCACCACATTACAGGAAGGATGTGATTGCACTATAAAGGGCGCGGAGGAGATTTACAAGGATGTTGCAAGGCTGGGGAAATTTAGATATGCGGAAAGAATGGATAGGCTGGGGTTGTTTTCTCTGGAACAGAGGAGGCTGAAGGGAGACCTAATTCAGCTGGATATAATTATGAGGGGCCTAGATAGATTGGCTAGGAACGATTTACTTCCCTTAGCAGAAGGGTTAGTAACCAGGGGGCATAGATTTCAAGCAATTGGTCGGAGGTTGAGAGGGGATTTGAGGAGAAATATTTTAACCCAGAGCGTGGTAGGGTCCGGTGCTCATTGCCTGAAAGGGTGGTAGAGGCAAAAGCCCTCATCACATTTAAAAAGGACTTGGATATGCACTTGAACTGCCGTAACCTACAGGGCTACGAACCAAGAGCTGGAATGTGGGATTAGGGTGGATTGTTTTTTGTCTGCCGGCACGGACACGATGGGCCGAATGGCCTCCTTCTGTGCTGTAAATTTCGATGATTCTATGATAAGGACACACGGGTGCGTTATATCCAAACTAGTCATTTGTGCTTCAGCCGTTGTAGAATAAATTCCCTCAAGATTCTTCCGTGGCTCAGTGGGCAGCACTCTTGCCTCTGCATCAGAAGGGCGGGGTTCAAGTCCCCACTTCAGAGAGTTGAGCCCATAATCCAGGCTGACACCCCCAGTACTGGCATTTACCCCACAACGTGGCTGATTACCCGGGCATGGCCAATCCACAGAAAACGGATAAATCACTCTCCCATCGTTCCCCTCCCAATCTTCAGTGAAGTGTTGGAAGGAGTCATCAATAGTGGCATCAATCATAACCCACTCACTATTAATCTGGTTAATAATACCAGCCCTCACTTCGAGATCCGCCCAGAATCACCACGGCTCCCCAATAAGAACTTACATTTCTGTAACGGCTTTGAAAACAGCGAAACGACCCCAGGCAGTTATCAGGCAAAAAAGACCAGAGCCCAGTCGAAGAAGATATGACGAGGGGTGACAAAAGGCTGGGTTCAAAGCGATGGGTTATAGAGGAGGAGCGGGTGGTGGAGAGGCGTAGGAAATTAGGGAGGGAATCCCAGAGTGTGAGCCCTAGGCGGCTGAAGGCATGGCCGCCAATAGTGGGATGAAGGGAGGCCTGGTGCGGGGACGGGTCGGGCAATGTTAGAGGTGAGTCGGAAGTTCCCCTTCGGATTAAATAGGATGCCGAGGTTGCAACCAGTCTGGATCAGCCTCAGACAGTGGCCAGGGGGAGGGCTGGAGTCCCTAGCTAGTGAACAGAGTTAGTGGCGGGGTCCGAAGACAATCACCCAGAAATTCGCGTCCCAACACGTGAGTGCGCACGGGGTACTCATGCGTAGACCCAACGAAAGTGCCGGTTTCGTTCATGCACTGTGCATGCGCGGGAATCCGGCACTTCCGTTCCCCTGAAAGAAGGGGTTAAGCGCTGGAAGGCGTGCACGGGAGAGTCAGCGTGTGCACTTTGAACTTTCCATTTTTTTCCAGGTTTCTCCGGGACAGTAAGTCTCCAGAAGTTAGACATGTAAAAAGCAGTCGCAAGGCCTGCTTTTAAAATGGTAAGTGGTGAATTCATTACAATCAAAACATTTTTTCCACAGGTTTATTATTTTTAAATAATTTAAAGAAAGGTAAGTTTATTTTTTAGCCCCATTAGAAAATGTAATACATATTTTCAAAAATTTAAATTGTTAGAAAGCCATAGAGTCATAGAGTTATACAGCACAGAAAGAGGCCCTTCGGCCCATCGCGTCCGTGCCGGCCATCAATCCCTGTCTAATCTAATCACATTTTCCAGCATTTGGCCGGAGCCTTGTATATTATGGTATTTCAAGTACTCATCCAGATGCTTCTTGAATGTTGTGAGTGTTCCTGCCTCCACCACCCTTTCAGGCAGTGAGTTCCAGATTCCAACCACCCTCCGGGTGAAAAAGTTCTTCCTCAAATCCGCTCTAAACCTCCTGCCCCTTACCTTGAATCTATGCCCCCTTGTTATTGACCGCTCTACTAAGGGAAAAGTTCATTTCTATCTACACTATCTATGCCACTCATAATTTTGTACACATCAATCAGGTCCCCCCTCAGCCTTCGATGCTCCAAGGAAAACAACCCCAGCCTGTCCAGTCTTTCTTCATAGCTGAAGCGCTCCAACACAGGTAACATCCTGGTGAATCGCCTCTGCACCCTCACCAAAGCAATCACATCCTCCCTATAGTGTGGCGACCAGAACTGCACACAGTTTTCCAGCTGTGGCCTAACCAACGTTTTGTACAGCTCCATCATAACCTCCCTGCTCTTATATTCTATACCTCGGCTAATGAAGCCAAGTATCCCATATGACTTTTTAACCATCTTATCCACCTGTTCTGCTGCCTTCAGGGATCTATGTATATACACACCAAGGTCCCTCTGATCCTTTGTCTTCCCTAGGGTCTTACCATTCATTGTGTATTCCCTTGCCTTGTTAGTCCCTCAAAAATGCATCACCTCACACTTTTCACGGTTAAATTCCATTTGCCACTGTTCCGCCCATCTGACCAACCCACCTATATCGTCCTCAGGCTGAGGCTACCCTCTTCGCTATTTACCACCCTACCAATTTTATTTTCATCTGCGAACTTACTGATCATACCTTTTACATTCACATCCAAATAATGAATGTAGACCACAAACAGCAAGGGACCCAGCACCGATGCCTGCGGTACCCCACTGGACACAGGCTTCCAGTCACAAAAACAACCTTCGACCATCACCCACTGCCTTCTGCCACTAAGCCAGTTTTGGATCCAATGTGCCAAGGCACCCTGGATCCCATGGGGTCTTACATTCTTGACCAGTCTCCTGTGCGGGAATTTATCGAAAGCCTTACCAAAATCCCTGTATACCACATCCACTGCACTACCCTCATCAACACACCTAGTCACCCACTCAAAAAATTCAATCAAATTGGTCAGACATAATCTTCCCTTGACAAAGCCATGCTGACTATTGCTGATTAATCCTTGCCTCTCCAAGTGGGGACTAATTCTGTCCCTCAGAATTTTTTCCAATAAATTCCCTACCACTGATGTTGGGCTCACTGGCTTGTAATTCCCTGTTTTATCCCTATTACACTTCCTGAATAATGGTACTACGTTAGCTGTTCTCCAGTCCTCTGGCACATCCCCCGTGGCCAGAGAGGTTTTGAAAATTTGTGTCAGAGCCCCTGCAATCTCCTCCTTTGCCTCAGACAGCAGCCTGGGATACATTTCGTCCGGGCCTGGGGATTTATCCACTTTTAAGCCTGCTAAAACCGCTATTACCTCCTCCCTCCCGAGGCTAATATATTCAAGTATATCACAGTCCCCCTGCCCGATTACGATGTCTACATCGTCCTTCTCCATAGTGAACACACAGGCAAGAAAATCATTTAAAACCCCACCTTCATCTTCTGGCTCCACACAAAGATTTCCACTTTGCTCCCTAATGGTCCCTACTCTTTGCCTAGTTATTCTCTTGCCCTTAATATATTTATAAAACACCCTAGGATTTTCCTTTATTTTGCTCGTCAGTGTTATTTCATGGACCATCCTCGCTCTCCTAATTTCTTTTTTAAGTATCCCCCCGCACTTTTTAGGGCTTCCTCTGTCTTTAGTCCTCTTTATCTGCCAAAAGCAACCATTTTTTCCCTAATCCATTCAAGTATATCCCTTGACATCCAAGGTTCCCTGGGCTTTTGCTCACATCCTTGACCTTTACGGGAACATGTTGCCATTGTACTCTCTCAATTTCCTTTCTGAAAGACTCCCATTGCTCCGATGTGGATTTTCCTACAAGTAGCTGATGCCAGTCCACTTTGGCCAGATCCTGCCTTTTCATATTAAAATCGGCCTGCCCCCAATTTCGAATTTTATTTCCGTTCCATCTCTGTCCTTTTCCATGACTACCTTAACTCTCACCGAAATATGTTCACTGTCACCAAAGTGCTCACCTACTAACACTTCAATCACTTGCCCGGCCACATTCCCTAGAATTAGGTCCAGCACCGCCCGCTCTCTTGTAGGACTTTCTACATGCTGGCTCAAAAAGCTCCCTTGGATGCACTTTACGAATTCTGTACCATCTACGCCTTTCACACTCTGACTATCCCAGTTAATATTGGGGAAGTTGAAATCCCCCACTATTATTACCGTATTATTTGCATATTTCTCTGAGATTTGCCTAATTATCTGTTCATCTATCTCCCTCTGACTGTTTGGGGGCCTATAGTACACTCCCAGCAAAATGCTTGCCCACTTTTGGTTTTTAAGTTCTACCCATATGGCCTCATTAGAGGAACCTGTTAATATATCATCCCTCCTTACAGCAGCAATTGACTCCTTAATTCATATTGCGACATCCCCTCCTCTTTTACACCCCCCCCCACCTCTGTCTCGCCTGAAGATTCTACACCCTGGAATATTGAGCTACCAGCCTTGCCCCTCCCTCAACCATGTCTCCGTGATAGCAACAATATCATACTCCCATGTGTTCATCAACATCTTCAGTTCATCCAACTTATTCCCAAGACTCCTTGCATTAAAATAAACGCCATTCAGCCTTGCCCTTCTCCCTTGGCCGTTACATATTTGCTCTGCCTTCCAAGCTGACTAGTTTTTTCCTCTCTATTTGGCTGTACATCACCCCCTATTATAGCTCCACTCTGTATCCCATCCCCCTGCCAAGTTAGTTAACCCCCCCAACAGTGCTAGCAAACCTCCCTGCAAGGATATTTGACCCGTTCTGGTTCAGGTGCAACCCGTCTGACTTGTCCAAGTCCCACCTTCCCCAGAAGCAGACACAGTGTTCCAGGAAACTAAAGCGCTCCCTCTTGCCCCAACACTTTAGCCACGCATTCATCTGCTCTATCCTCCTATTCCTGTACTCACTAGCACGTGGCTCCTGGAGTAATCCAGAGATTACAGACTTTGAGGTCCTGCTCTTTAATCTGCCACCTAGCTCCCTAAATCTTTGCTGCAGGACCTCATCCCTCTTCCTACCCATGTCATTGGTCCCAATGTGAACCACGACCTCTGACTGTTCACCCTCTCCCTTCAGAATGCCCTGCAGCCGTTCAGTGACATCCTTGACCCTGGCACCAGGGAGGCAACAAACCATCCTGGAGTCACGTCTATGGCCACCGAAATGCTTATCTTTTCCCCTTACGATAGAATCCCCTACCACTCTTGCTCTCCCACTCTTATTCCTCCCTTCCTGAGCATCAGAAGCACCCCCGGTGCCAGGTCGTAGGCTGCTACTGCCTTCCCCTGGTAAGTCATCCCCCTAAACAGTATCCAAATCGGTATATCTGTTTGAGAGGGGGATGGGCACAGGGGTCCCCTGCACTACCTGCCTTCTTCTACTGCACCACCTGATGGTCAGTCCTTTCCCTCTGCCTCTGCAGCCATTGCCTGCGGTGCGGCCAACTCATAAACTAAATTATTGTTTAAAATAGTTATTTCATGTAATTATAGTTATTTTAAAAATGTGGTTTTTAAAAAAAAATGATTTGAAGTTTTAGTAATGTTTTGTGGCATATAGTGTTGATAGGTTTGACAGCTCTTCCTGTCTAAATTATGAATGAATCATTCCCTGCCACAATTGGCTCTCCATGGCCCACGTGATCCCAGGGGACGCATAGAACTAACTGCGCCCCTGGGATACGCAAGCACTGCGCGCCGGCAGTTGGAGGAGGCCCAGGATCGGAATCCCATGTGGGGCCACAGCTCAATGACCCGTGCGCAAGGTAAGTGCAGGTCAGGGGGCTTGCACCCGCAGGGAGTACCGACCCGAATTTCCGGGCGAATGGCTTCACTCTTCCCAATATTCAATCGGAGGAAATTTCTCCACATCCAGAACTGGAAGTCAACGTGACAAATCATAGGCAGCGGAGAGGTCGAGAGAGGTGGTGGTGATGTCAGCACACATGTGGATACTGATGATGTGTTTACAGATGATATCTCCGAGGGGCAACATATAGATTAGAAATAGGAAGGGGCCATGTATAGATCCTCGGTGGACACTTGAGTTGACTGTGCAGAAGCAGGACGATAAGCTGTTACAGGAGATTCTCTGGCTATGATTAGATAGGTAAGGGTGGAACCATGGAATGGGCAGTCCCACCCAGCTGGACGACAGTGGAGGGACGTTGGAGGAGGATAGTGTGGTCAACTGTATCAAAGCTTGCAGACAGGTTGAGAAGGACGAGGAGGGACAGTGCACCATGGTCCCACTCACAGAGGATGCCATTTGTGACTTTGTGAGGCCGTTTTAGTGCAGTAGCGGGGCCGAAACCTGATTGGAGAGATTCAAACATGGAGCTGCTGGAATGATGGGCACGGATTTGATAGGCGACAACATGTTCAAGATCTCAGCCCATCAGTTTCAGCTGCTTCATCAATGACCTTCCCTCTGTCAGAATGAGACGATTCTGGTGATCAGCTTCTTTCACAAACTCTTCCAATAATGCAGCATCCCAAAGCCTCTCAGTGCGAGTCGTGGCTAAGTGCATTTCCCTACCTCGGCTCTGAATCAGGAGGATCCACGCCAGAAGACTGAGCCCATGACAACTGTACGGGAGAGAGCTGGAGTGAGCGGGGGAGTGCGGTAGTGAGCGGGAGAGCTGGAGCGAGCGGGGGAGTGCGTGAGTGAACGGGAGGGCTAGAGCGAGCGGGGAAGTGAGCGGGCAAGCTGGCATCAGTGTGGGAGTGGGCGGGAGTGCTGGATTGAGTGTGGGAACGAGCGGGAGAGCTGGAGTGAGTGTGGGAGTAGGAGGGAGAGCTGGAGTGAGTGTGGGAGTGAGCGGGAGAGCTGGAGTGAGTGTGGGATTGAGCAGGACAGCTGGAGTGAGTGTGCGAGTGAGCTGGAGAGCTGGATTGAGTGTGAGAGTGGGCGGGAGAGCTGAAGTGAGCGGGGGGAGTGAGCGGGAGAGCTTGAGTGAGTGTGGGAGTGGGCGGGAGAGCTGGAGTGAGTGTGGGAGTGAGCGGGAGAGCTGTAGAGATTGTAGGAGAGGGCGGGAGGGCTGAAGTGTGTGTGGGAGTGGACGAGAGAGCTGCAGTGAATGTGGGAGTGAGCGGGAGAGCTGGAGTGAGTGTGGGAGTGAGCGGGTGAGCTGAAGTGAGTGTGGAAGTGAGCGGGACAGCTGGAGTGAGTGTGCAAGTGAGCTGGAGAGCTGGATTGAGTGTGGGAGTGGGAGGGCAAATGGGGGAGGGAGCAGGAGTTCGTGGGTGGGTGCTGGAGAGTGCGGGAGAATGCAGAAGTGATGATGGTCAGCCATGATCTTATTGAATGGTGGAACAGGCTCGAGGGGCCGTATGCCCTACTCCTCTTCCTAATTCTTATGTCCTTATGAGTGAGCTTTAGTGAGCTGGAGAGTGCTGGAGTGAGCTGGAGAGTGCTGGAGTGAACTGGACAGTGCTGGAGGGAGCTGGAGAGTGCTGGAGAGTGCTGGAGTGAGCTGGAGAGTGCTGGAGTGAGCTGGAGAGTGCAGGAGTGAGCTGGAGAGTGCTGGAGTGAGTTGGGAGAGCTGGAGTGAGCTAATGTAAGGTAGAGTGAGCTAAGGTGAGCTGGAGTGAGCGGGAGAGTGCTG
Organism: Somniosus microcephalus; assembly: GCF_052327205.1. Lineage (NCBI taxonomy): Eukaryota > Metazoa > Chordata > Chondrichthyes > Squaliformes > Somniosidae > Somniosus > Somniosus microcephalus. Next base: position 3,410,516 of record NC_141008.1, read on the forward strand.
GGGGAGGTGGAGTGAGCGGGAGTCAGCCGGTCCCACTCAGAGCACTGTACTCATTAGATATTTGCATTCAGGATATGAAAATCAGTCCTTCATACACTGCACTAACTGACTCGAAACTAATGCTTTGTACAACACATAAAATCAGTAGGAAAATTCTGACCTTGAGCTATTTTAAACCAGGTGCAGAGGGTGTGGGTTTAGTACTCTGCGTGGCAAACAGACCGACCAGAATCACACACCACCCACAGTCCAACTCCGCTAACAGTCGTTTCCACACCTTGACATTCCCCAGCCCACCAGCTTTAAAATCCATTCCAGCTACACCTCGCAAATCAAATTAAAATCAAATCAAATCAAATCAACTTTTTTTTGTCATGTTTAGTGCACAAGTGCAGCACAACGAAATGTAGGCTTGCGGCTCCCGAGAGTGTACATTTATATTAAGACATTTGAACATTCAGCACACATTTGGCTTGTAGTATATTAACATAAAACATAACCATAATAAAGTGCATTGGCAGATGTGTAGGCTTTAGAGTTTATTTGTGGAGTTCAGTAGGATGACAGCCCTGGGAAAGAAGCTGTTCCTAAATCTGGTCGTACGGGTGTGAAAGCACCTGTAGCGTCTCCCAGATGGCAGGAGGGCAAACAGACTGTGGCTCGGGTGGGTAGGGCTGGGGTACAGTCCCCGGGCACTCCCTTTTACAGGTGTACAGTCCCTGGGCAATCCCTGTTACTGGGGTACAGTGCCTGGGCACTCACTTTTACTGGGGTACAGTCCCTGGGCACTCCCTGTTACTGGGGTACTGTCCCCTGGCACTCCCTGTTACTGGGGTACATTCCCTGGGCACTCCCTTTTACTGGGGTACAGTCCCCGGGCACTCCCTGTTACTGGGGCACAGTCCCTGAGCACTCCCTGTTACTTGGGTACTGTCCCTATCCACCAGTTCTCTTCCTGTACCATGTCAAAATCACCATAATCTGTGTTGAAACCAGACAAGGTTGGCTGGATATTTTATTGTGGGAACAACCCCCGCTAAATAAGACGAATGATTCAGCTGTGGTCGGCTGTCGTACATGTCGGTGGGTGTGAGGGCATTGATCAAAAACCAATTTACCTCTATTTTAAAGGATTTGTTTTTAATCAGGGCATTTTTGGTCTGATGAATGAAGGTTTAAAGAACATGTGTATGATACTGAAATGGCAGTGTGGGATTGGCAAGGAGAGGCCATTCCTTATAAACTTCCCGCTGCTCTTTGAGAGATTGATTAACCTGGAGGGGAAGGGCAATCCAACAAAGGCCATTTAGGATCATAGAATGGTTACATCACAGACGAAGGCCATTCTGCCCATCGATCCTGTGCCGGTTCCTGCAAGAGCACTTCAGCTAGTCACACTCGCCCACCATTTCCCCATAGCCCTGCAAATGTTTTTCCTTGAGATACTTATGCAGCTCCCTTTTGAAAGGCATGATTGAGTCTGCCTCCACCACCCTCTCAGGTGGTGCATTCCAGATCTTAAACATTTGCAAGGGGGAAAAATTCAGTATCGCCCCTTTTGGGGCGCCATTAGTGGCCGTGCGCAAAGTTTAGCACCTGGCGCTAATTATCACCTCCAACAGCAAACGTGGCTTTTATCACCCAAGGAGGTGAATGGAGCGCTAAATCATTTGCTCCATACCTGTCTTAAGGCACAAAGGCCGAGGAGCGAGGCGCTACCTCAGAGCGCTCGCAAAGCTCATATGATGTCAGTCAGCAATGGAACACAGACACACTGGCGACGGCCAGTTCTGACGAAAGGTCATCGACCTGAAACATTAAATCTGCTTCTCTCTTGACAGATGCTGCTTGAACTGCAGAGTTTCTCCAGTATTTTTCTGTTTTTATCTTAAAGGGGAGCGTTGATCTTGCTCTCCATCCACATCCTGCTCATTGCAGCCTTGAATCTCGACCTGGAGAGAGCTGTGCATCAAATCTGCTGGAAAGAACAATGGAGAGACCGAGGGAAAGAGCTCAGAGTGCAGCCCCCACAGTCTCTTCCAAATAGATACAAGGAAGGGCAACTCAAAATGAACCTGCGAAGTACTGCTCAGTATGCAAAACTCCTTCACACAGTGTTGAATCTCTCCAGAAGTCTCTCTCGCTCTCTCTCAGAATGCGTGGTGCAAAAATGTCACCAACAAAAAAAGGCAGGAAGCGGTTGCCTTTAAAAAGCGCTCCCCCAGTCCCTTCCTGACTGCAAAACGCTCCCCTCAACATATCGTTCCTAGCGGCAGGCGGTAAGGCAGGGGGCGCCACTAAATATCGCTCGACTGACGTCACGATCTGCCGGCACAAACATCGCCGCACCCGGGCGCTAGATGATTTGCGCCCAATTAGCGTCCTCTTAAGGTGCTAACGGGAGGCGCAGGCAACTGAATTTTCCCCCTTGCTGCGTAAAAAAGTATTTTCTTACTTCGCCTTTGGTTGTTTTGCAAATCACCTTAAATCTGTGTCCTCTGATTCTCTACCCTTCTGCCAATGGGAACAGTTTCTCACTCTCTACTCTGTCCAGACCCCTCATGATTTTGAGCACCTCTATCAAATCTCCTCTCAATCTTCTCTGCTCCAAGGAGAACAATCCCAGCTTCTCCAGGCTGTCAACGTAACTGATGTCCCTCAATGCTGGAATCATTCTCAAAAATCTTTGCTGCACCCTCTCAAAGGCCTTCACATCTTTCCTAAAGTGCGGTGCCCAGAATTGGGCACATTTGGACTTTCAACATACTTTTGTAGGAAAACTTGGCACGACAGGATCTGTTGGAGATTGAGGCTGAGAGAGATGTCAACAAGATAACCGAGTTATGTACCGATCAGTCAGCAAGTTTCGTCGGGCCAAGCGTCAGGCATCCTCCCTGCCATAACCAGGGGACTCACTGCGCAGAATGGTCCTGGGACACTTGCTGCCCTGTTTACACTGCTGATCTTGGGTCCAGGGACCAGGGGCTGGAACTCCTGCCTGTTTGAGACCAATTGGAATAAGCAAATCCACCACTCAGAAAATGGCCAAAGTTTCTTTTTAACTCTTACTTTAGGGGGGCCATGAGGAGCAGGAGGTTTTGCTGCTGCTCCAGCCGTGGCTCAGTGGGTAGCACTCTCTCGACTGAGTTAGAAGGTTGTGGGTTCGAGCCCCACTCCAGAGACTTGAGCACAAAATTCCAGGCTGACACTTCAGTCCAGTACTGAGGGAGCGGCCCACTGTCGGAGGGGCAGCACTGAGGGAACGCCGCACTTTCGGAAGAGCAGCACTGAGGGAGCACCGCGCTGTCTGAGGGACAGTACTGAGGGAGCACAGCAACGTTGGAGGGGCAGAACTGAGGGAGCGCCGCACTGTCGGAGGGGCAACACTGAGGGAGTGCCGTACTGTCGGAGGGGCAGTACTAAGGGAGCGCTGCACTCTCGAAGGGGCGATACTGATGGAGTGCCGCTTTGTCGGAAGGCTGGTACTGAGCTGCACTGTCGCAGGGGCAGTAGAGACGGAGCGCAACACTGTCAGAGGTGCAGCACTGAGGGAGTGTAGTACTGTTGGAGGGGCAGTACAGCGGGAGTGCAGTACTGTCGGAGGGACAGTACTGAGCGAGTGCTGCTCTGTCAGAGGGGCGGTATTGAGGTAGTGCCATACTGTCGGAGGGTCAGTACTGAGGGAGCGCTGTACTGTTGCATGGCCGGTTCTGAGGGAGCACCGAACTATCGGAGAGGAAGTACACAGGGAGCGCAGCACTGAAGGAGTGCCGCACTGTCGGAGAGGCAGTACTGAAGGAGCGCTGCACTGTCGGAGGGGCAGTACTGAGGGAGCACTGCACTGTCGGAGGGGCAGTGCTGAGGGACTGCCGTGCTGTCGGAGGGGCAGTACTGAGGGAGGGCTGCACTGTCGGAGGGGCAGTACTGAGAGAGCGCTGCACTGTGGGAGGTTCAGTACTGCGGGACTGCAGCAGTGTCGGAGGGGCAGTACTGAGCGAGCGCCGCCCTGTCAGAGGGGCGGTATTGAGGGAGTGCCGTACTGTCAGAGGGGCAATACTGAGGGAGCGCTGCACTGTCGGGGGGGCTGGTAATGAGGGATCACCGAACTATCAGAGAGGCAGTACACAGGGAGCGCCGCACTGTCGGAAGGGCAGTAATGATGGAGTGCTGCACTGACAGAGGGGCAGTACTGAAGGAGTGCTGCACTGTCGGAGGGGCAGTACTGAGGGAGCACTGCACTGTCAGATGGGCAGTGCTGAGGGGGTGCCGTGCTGTCGGAGGGGCAGTACTGAGGGTGCGCTGCACTGTCGGAGGGGCAGTACAGAGGGAGCGCTGCACTGTGGGAGGGGCAGTACTGAGTGAGTGCAGCACAGTCGGAGGGGCAGTACTGCGGGAATGCAGTACTGTCGGAGGGGTAGTACTGAGTGAGCGCCGCTCTGTCAGAGGGGCAGTACTGAGGGAGTGCCGTATTGTCGGAGGGGCAGTACTGAGGGAGAGCTGCACTGTCAGAGGGAAAGTACTGAGGGAGCGTCTCACTGTTGGAGGGGCAGTACTGAGGGAGCGCTGCACTATCGGTGGGGCATTATTGAGCTGCACTATCGGAAGTGCAGTTCTGGAGGGCTGTACTGATGGAAGGGCAGTACTGAGAGAGTGCCGCATTGACGGAGGGTCGATACTGAGGGAGCGCTGCACTGTCGGAGTGGCAGTACTGAGGGAGTTCTGCACTGTCAGAGGAGCAGGACTGAGAGAGCGCCAAACTTTCAGATGGGCAGGACTGAGGGAGAGCCACGCTGTCGGAGGGGCAGTACTGTGGGAGCGCCACACTGTCGGAGGGGCAGTACTGTGGGAGCGCCACACTGTCGGAGGGGCAGTACTGAGGTAGCGCCGCACTTTTGGAGGTGCCATCTTTCAGATGAGACGTTAAACGGAGGCCCCGTCTGCCTTCTCGGTTGGAGGTAAGATTTCACGGCCACTACTGGAAGAAGAGCAGGTGGAGTTCTCCCCGGTGTCCTGGGGTCAATATTTACCCCTCAACCAACATCACAAAAAACAGAAGATCTGGTCATTATCACATTGATGTTTGTGGGAGATTTCTGTGCACAAATTGGCTGCCGCGTTTCCTACATTCCAAGAATGACTGAATTCAGAAAATACTTAATCGGTTGGAAAGCGCTTTGGCATGTCTGGTGGTGGTGAAAGGCGCTATATAAATGAAACTCGCTGGCTGCATGCGAATCAGGCTCACGTCTCACAGTGATGGGAGTAGCTGATGGGCACACTCTGCCCGCTGCCTGTCTCAAGTTGTCAAGGCCCTGGAGAGGTTGCAGAGCAGGTTTTCCGGGATGGTACCAGGGATGTTCAGTTCTGTGGAGAGGCTGGAGAATCTGGGGTTTTTCTCTTTAGATCAGAGAAAGTTCAGGGGAGATTTAATGGAGGTGCTCAACATCATGAGGGGTTTCAATTGAGTAAATAAGGAGAAACTGTTTCCAGTGGCAGGAGGGTCGGTAACCAGATGAAACAGATTTAAGATAATTGGCAAAAGAACCAGAGGGGGATATTAAGAAGGCAAATGGTATGTTGGCCTTCACAGCGAGGGGTTTTGAGTACAAGAACAAGGATGCCTTGCTGCAGTATTACAGGGCCTTGGTGTGCAGTTTTGGTCAGTACATGGAGAGATTGGGTCGATTGGGCTTATACTCGCTTGAGTTTAGAAAAATTAGAGGGGATCTCATTGAACCTTATGAAATTCTAACAGGACTAGACAGACTAGATACAGTAAGGATGTTCCCGATGTTCGAGGCAACCTGGGCTGATTGTGTGACAGGACAAGACCCAGACCTCAGGGGACAGGTGTGTGACAGACCCAGACCCAGACACCAGGGGAGAGGTATGTGACAGGCCCAGACCCCAGGGGAGAGGTGTGAAACAGGACCTGACCCAGACCCCACGAGACAGGTGTGTGACAGGCCCAGACCCCAGGAGACAGTAATGTGACAGGCCCAGACCCAGACCACTGGATAAAAATGTGTGACAGGCCCAGACCCCCGGGGACAAGAGTGTGACAGGCCCAGACCCAGACCCCAGGATAAAAGTGTGTGACAGGCCCAGACCCCAGGAGACAGGTGTGTGACAGTCCCAGGCCCAGACTCCAGCAGACAGGTGTCTGAAAGGCCAAGGCCCAGACCTCAGGGGACAGGTGTGTGACAGGACCAGACCCAGACCCCAGGGGCGAGGTGAGTGACAGGTGCAGGCCCCAGGAGACAGCTGTGTGACATTCCCAGGCCCAGACCTCAGGAGACAGGTGTGTGGCAGACCCAGGCACTGACCCCAGGAGACAGGTGTGTGATAGGCAAAGGCCCAGACCCCAGGGGAGAGGTGTGTGACAGACCCAGGCCCAGACCCCAGGAGACAGGTGTGTGACAGGCCCAAACCCCAGGAGACAGGTGTGTGTCAGGCCCCGGCCCAGACCCCAGGAGACAGGTGTGTCTCAGGCCAAGACCCAGACCCCAGGTGACAGGTGTTTGACAGGCCCAGACCCCAGGAGACAGGTGTGTGATTGGCCCAGACCCAGACCCCAGGAGACAGGTGTGTGACAGACCCAGGCCCAGACCCCAGGAGACAGGTGTGTGACAGGCCCAGACCCAGGAGACAGGTGTGTGTCAGGCCCCGGCACAGACCCCAGGAGACAGGTGTGTGTCAGGCCAAGGCCCAGACCCCAGGAGACAGGTGTTTGACAGGCCCAGACCCCAGGAGACAGGTGTGTGATTGGCCCAGACCCAGACCCCAGGGAACAGGTGTTTGACAGCTCCAGGCCCCAGGGGACAGGTGTGCGACAGGCCCAGGCACCAGGAGACAGGTGTGTGACAGGCCCAGACTCCAGGGGACAGGTGTGTGACAGGCCAATGCCCAAACCCCAGGAAACAGGTGTGTGACAGTCCCAGACCGAGACCCCAGGAGACAGGAGGATGACAGGCCCAGGCCCCAGTGGACAGGTGTTTGACAGGCCAATGCCCAGACCCCAGGAGACAGGTATTTGACAAGCCCAGGCCTAGACCCCAGGAGACAGGTGTGTGACAGACCCAGGCCCAGACCCCAGGGGACAGGTGTGTGACAGTCCCAGGCCCAGACCCCAGGGGACAGGTGTGTTACAGGCCCAGACCCCAGGGGACAGGTGTGTGACAGTCCCCTGCCTCTCCCTCCTCCTCCCCCCACAATCCCCCTGCTCTGTCTCTCCTCTCCCTCTCCTCTTACTCCTCTCTCCCTCTCACCCACCCCTCCCTTCCCCTCTGTCTCTCCTCTCCTCCCTCCTCCCTTCCCCCTCTCCTCTTCGCCTGCAGTGTCAGCTGATGCTCAGGTGGTAGCACATTCGCTTCTGAGTCAGAAGGTTGTGCGTTCAAATCCCACTCCAAATACTTGAGCTCATAATCCAGGCCGAGACTCCCAGTGCAGTACTGAGAGAATGCTGCACTGTCGGAGGTGCCGTCTTGCGGATGAGATGGTAAACGGAGTCCCGTCTGCTCTCTCAGGTGGACATCAAAGATCCCATGGCATTATGTCGAAGAAGAGCAGCGGAGTTATCCCCAGCGTCCTGACCAATAATTATCCCTCAATCAACCTAACCAAAAAAAGTACCTGGTCATTATCACATTGCTGTTTGTGGGAGCTTACTGTGCTCAAATTGGCTGCCGCGTTTCACACATTCCAAAAGTGACTACACTTCAAAAGTATTTCATTTATTGTAAACGTTTTGAGACGTCTGGTGGTCGTGAAAGGCGCTATATAAATGTATGTCTTTCTTACTCTCTTTCCCCCTCCCTCTCTCTCTCTCCACTCGTCTTTTGCTTCCACTCCCTCTCTCTCTGTCCTCTGCGATCGCTATCTACCACCTCTCCCCTTCCTTTTATTCCCCATCTCTCTCTTCCCTCCAACTCCCCCTCTCTCACTCTCTTCTACTCTGCCTGCCTACATCCCTCCCTCTCCCATCTCTCCTTCTCTATCTCCCCCCTCACTATCTCTCCCCTGCTCTCTACCTATCTCCCCCCTCACTCTCCCTTCCCTCTCTATGCCCCTCCACCTCTCTCTCTCTCTCTCCCCTCCACCTGTCTCTCTCCCCCTCTCCCTACCTATATCTCCCCCCTCACTCTCCCTTCCACTCTCTCCGTCTTTCTCTGCCCCCTCCAGCTCTCTCTCTCTCTCCCCACCTGTCTCTCTGAACCCCACCCTCTCTCTCTCCCCCTCTTCCTACCTGTAACCCCCCCTCCCTCGCATTCCCTCTCCACTCGCCTTACTTTCTCTCACTCCCCTTCTCCCCTCTTCTCTCTACCCCCTCCCTCGATATCTCACCCCCTCACTCTCTCTCTCTCTCTCTCTCTCTCGCTATCTCTCCCCTCGTCCCTCTCCCATTCTATCTCTCTCGACCTCCTCTCCCTATCTCCCCACATTTCTCTTTCCCCTTCTCTCGCATCCACTCTCTCCGACTCTCTCCTCTCATTATCTTCCCCTCTCTCCCATCTCCCGCTCTCTGTCCTCCACTCTGCCCCTCTCTCCCTCCCCCTCTCTCACTCCCCCTTTTATGTTGCTCTCTCCCTATTTTCTCTCCCCCTCGCTCTCCTAACTCTCGCCCCACTCTCTCCACCCCCACCTCACTCTCGCCATCTCCTCTCCCATTTCCCCCCCTCCTCTTGCTCTCTCTCTTTTCTGTACGCCCTCCCTCTATCTCCACTTCACTCTCTCCGATATGCTTTTCTTACCCCACTCCCTCCCCTTCTCCCTTTCTTTCTCCACCAATCACTCTCCCACTCTTTCTCTCTCCCCCCTCTTCCTACCTCTATCTCCCACTCTCGTGCTCACCCTCTCCTCTACCTCCTCCCTCTCTCTCTCCCTCTCTCTTTCTCTCATGCCCCTTGCCTCTCTCCCCCTTTCACTCTCTCTCCCGCTCCCTTTCTCACTCTCCACTCCATCTCACTCCCCCCTCTCCTTCTCCCCTCTATCTCTCTCACCCTCTCTCTCTCTCTCTGCCTCTCCCTCTCACTCTTCTTGTCTCTCTCTCTCAGTCTCTCTTCTCCCGCTCTCTCCCCTCCTATCCCTCCCCCTCTCCAGTTCTTTCCCCCAATCTCTCTCCTTCCCCTCCTCTCCCCTCCCTCCTCCCCCTCTTCTCCCCTCTCTCTCTCCACCGCTCCTCTCCCCTCCCTCTCCTCCACCTCCTCTCCCCTTTCTCTCTCCTTCCCCTCCTCTCTCCTATCTCTCACCTCCCCCTACTCTCCCCTCTCTCTCCTCCCCTCCTCTCCCCTCTTTCTCTCCTCCCCCTCTTCTCCCCTCTCTCTCTCCTCCCCCTCCTCTCCCATCTCTCTCTCCTCCCCCTCCTCTCCCCTCACTCTCTCCTCCCCCTCCTCTCCCCTCTCTCTCCTTCCCCTCCTCTCCCCTCTCGCTCTCCTCCACACTCTCTTCCCTCTCTCGGACCCTCTCCCTCTCTCTCTCTACCCCCTCCCTCTCTCTCCACCTCACTCTCTCCCCTCACTTTACACTTCTCTCCCCTTCTCCCTTTCTCTCTCCTCTCTCTCTCCACATCCTCTCCCTTCCTCTCTCTCCATCCCTCTCTCTCCCCATCTCTGTCTCTCCCTGTCTCTCTCCTCTCTCCCCTCCTCTCCCTCCCTCCCCCTCTCACACGACCTCCCCCCTGTCACTCTCCCCCTTCATCTCTCCCCCTCTCGTTGTCTCTACCCCATCTCTCCACCTGTCTCTCATTCTAACCTCTCCTTTCTCTCTCTTTATCCACCTCCTCTCCCTTCCTCTCTCGCTCCCTCTCCCTTTCCTAATCTCTCTCCCTTCCCTTCACTCTCTCCCATCCCTTCTCTTTCTCCCCTCTCCCTCTCTATCTCCCCTCTCTCACTGTCTCTCTCCCCTCCTCCACCTGTCTCTCTCTCTCCCCCCTACCACTCTTGCCACTCATTCTCTCTCTCTCCCCCGCTCCATCTCTCTCTCTACCACTCTATCTCTCTGACTGTCTTACTCGTATCGCTCCCTCCCCTCTACCTCCTGCTCCCCCATCTCCCTCCCTCTCCCCTCTCCCCGTCTGCTGTCTCTCTCCTCTCACCACCACTCTCTCCATCCCCCTCACACTATCTCCCCCGCTCTATACTCCTTTTCCCTCTATCTCCTATCTCTATCTCTCCCCTCTCTTTCTAGCCCTTCTCTCTCCCGCCTCCCTTTATCCATCTCCAACTCTCCCTCCTCCCTCTCTCTCTCCCTCTCCACCTCTTCCTCGTACCTCTTTCTCCCTCCCTCCCAGTCTCTCCCTTTATCTATCACTCATTCTCTCATCTCCCCATCACTCAACCTCTCTCCCCTCTCTCCCCCTTGCTTCTCTCTTCTATCTTTCTCTCCCCCTTGCTCCTCTCTCACCCCCATTTCCCCACATCTCCCTCTCTCTTGCCCTCTCCCTTACTCGCTCTCTACCCGTCTCTCTCTTCCCTCTCCCCGCCCCTCTCCCTCACTCGCTCTCTCTTTCCCCACCTCTCGCTCTCTACCCGTCGCACTCTCTCTCCCTCTCTCTCCAGCTCTTTCTCTCTTCCCGCTCTCCCTCACTTTACCCTCTCCCACATTCTCCTCTCCCTTTCTACCCTGTCTCTATCTGCACCTCTCTCCCTCTGCCCCCTCTATCTCCACCTCTCTCCCCTTTCCCTCTTCCCTCCCTCTCTCTCCCGCCTTCTCCCTCCCCCGTCTCCCTCACGCTGCCTCTCTATCACTCTCTCCCTTTCTGTCTCTACACCACTCTCTCTCTCCCCCCTCTCCCCACTGTCTCTCTCCCTCTCTCTCACAATCCCTTAATCCTATCCCCACCCTCTCTCTCTCCCCCTTACGCGCTTTCCCCTCTCTGCCCCATCTCCCTGCCCCTCTCTCTCTCTCTCCCCCTCCCTCCCCACTCCTGTCTATGCCCTTTCTCTGGCCCCCCACCTTCTCTTTCTAGGCCACTCTCTCACTCACTATCAATCCCTCCCTCTCTGTCCATCTCTCTCCCCACCTCTCATTTCCCGCATTACTTTCTCCACCTCGCTCTCTCTCAATCTCTCTAACTCTCTCTCTCTCTCAACCTTTCTCCACCTCTCTCTCCCCTCTCTCTCTTTCCGTCTATCTCCATCTCTCTCCCAATCCTTCTCTCCCCCTCTCTTTCCCTCTATCTCCATGAATCTCTTCCAATCCCTCTCTCTCACTCCCTCTCCCCCTCTACCTTCTCTCTCTCGCTGCCCGCCTCTCACTCTATCTCTCTCTCTCCCTCTCTCCTTCACAACTCCTGTGTCACTGTCTCCCTCTCTCTCACCACTCTCCACCAGTCCCCCTGCTCTCTCTCTATGCCTCCCTCTTTCACTTTCCCCTTCTCTCTCCCTATCACTTTCCCTCCCTCGACACCTCGCTCCCCTCCATCTCCCGCTCTTTTTCCATCCCTCTCTCACCCTCTCCCCCATGACTCTCATTCCCTCCCCATCACTCTACCTCTCGCTCTCTCTCTCTCCCTAGCTCCTCTCTTCTATTTCTCTCTCCTCTTCAATCCTCCCTCTCTCACCCCCACCTCCCCGCCTCTACCTCTCTCTCTACCCCCTCTCTCTCCGTCTCTCCCTCTCCATCTCTCTCCTCGCTCTCCCCCTCTCTTTCTCTCACAATCCCTCTGTCTGTCACCCATCTGTCTCTCTCCATGTCTCTTTCACTCTCTCTCCCACCACTCTCTCCCCCTAGCTCCTCCTTCTCTCTCTCCGCCTCTCCCTCCCTCTTCCCCTCTCTCTATCTCCACCCTCTCTACCCGTTGTCTCCCCCCTCACGCTCTCTCCCCACCCGCTACCCCATCTCTCTCCCCATCACTCTCTCTCCCTCTCCTCTCCCCTTCCCCTCTCTCCCCCGACACCATCCCTCTCACCATCTCTCCCCCATTCTCTCACTCTCCCCATCCCTCTCTATCCCGCTCTCCCTCCATCTGTCAATCCCTGTCTCTCTCCACCTCTCCCTCGCTCTCCCCTCCCTTTCTCTCTCCCCACTCCCTCCCTCTCTCCCCACAACCTCGCTCTCTCCCCACTCACTCCCCCTCAACCCACTCCCGCCATCTCTCCCCACTCCCTCTCCATCGCACTCTCTCTCGCTCTCTCTCCTGCTCTCTCACCACCTTTCTCTCCCGACTCTCCCCTGCTCTTCCCTCCCCTCTCTCCCCTCCACTTTCCTTCCCCTACTCTCATTCTCCCTCCCACCCCCTCTATTACTCCCACTCTCTCGCACTCTCTCCCCACATCTCTCACCCTGCTCACCTCCCTCCCTGCCCCTCTCCTTCGTTACCCACCTGTCTCTTCTCCCTTCTTTCTCTATCCCCTCTCCCTCACTATCTCTCTATCCCCCTCACTCATTCCCTCTCTCTCCCCTCTTCTCTCTATATCCCTCTCTCTATCCCCCTCACTCTCTCTCCCTCTCTCTATCCACCTCACCCTCACTCTCCCTCTCTATCGCCCTCGCACATTCACTCTCTCTCCCCTCCTCTATCTCTATCCCACTCCCCTCTCCCAATTCCTCTATCTCCCCACCCCCTCCATCATACTTTCTCTCCCCTCCCCCACTCTCCCTCCCTCACTCTCTCTCCCCCTCTCTCTATCCCTCTCCCCCCTACCTTCCCCTCCACCCCTCTCATTCCCATTCCCTCTCTCTCTCTCCCCTCCCTCTCTCCCTCCCCCACCCCCTCCCTCCCTCCCTCTCTTATCCCTCTCCCTCTCTCTCCCTCCCACTCTCTCTATCTCTCACTCCCCCCTCTCTCCCTCACTCTCTCTCTCCACTCTCTCGCACTCCAACATTCTCTCCCCTCCCCCTCTCTCTCCCTCACTCTCCCCTGCCCCTCTTTCTATCCCTCTCTCCCACCTCCCTCTCACTCCCCCCTCCCTCTCTCCCACCCTCTCTCTCTCCCCCTCCCAGATATTCCGCCCTAACTCTGCCCCCTCACTCGCTCTCTCCATCCCGCTCACTCACTCACTCTCCCTCCTCTATCTCCCCCTCTCCCCTCCCTCCCTTCCTTCCTCTCTCTATCCCTCTCTCTATCACTCACTCTTTCCCACCCCTCCCTCACTCTCTCCCTCCCTCTCTCTCTCTATCTGCCCTCCCTCCCTCTCTCTCTTCCTACCCCTCTCGCTCTATCCCCCTCCCTCACCCTCTCTCCCTCCCTCTCTCTCTCTCTCCCCCTCTCTCTCTCTATCTATCCCCCCTCACTCTCTCCCTCACTCACTCTCTCTCCCCTCACACTCTCCCTCCCTCTCATAATCCCTTTCTCTCTCCCCTCCCTCGATCTCTCCCCTCTCTACCCAACTCTCTTCCCCTCTCTCTCTCTCTATCTCCCCGCCCTTTCTCACGCTACCTATCCTCTCATCCTCTCGCTCTAACGCTCCCTCTCTCTGTCTATCTGTCCCTGTCTCTCTCCTCATCTCTCACTCCCCCCTCTCTCCCCTCTCCCTCTCTCTTACAACCCCTCTGTCTCCCTCTCCCCTCTCCCTCTCGCTCTCTGTTTTACTGCTCTCTCACTTTCCCCATCTGTCTCTCTCTGCATCTCTTATTTTTCTCCCACCCTCCACCTCTCTTCCCCCATCTCCCTCCCCCTCTTTCTTTCCCTCTATCTCCAACTCTCTCTCCCTATCCCTCTCTCCCTATCCCTCTCTCTGCCTCCCCCCTCTCTAACTGTCTCTCTCTCTCGTCTCTCTTACTCTCTGCCCTCTCCCTCTCATCATTCTCTGACTCTCCCCCTGCTCTCTCTCCCACTCTCCCTCACACCATTCTCCGACTATAGTCCTGCTCTCTCTCTGCCTCTCCCTTTTTCTCTCTGCCCCCTTTAACTCGCCACTCTCTCTCCCTCCTGCTCTTGCTCTCCCACTCTCCCCACTACCACTGCTCTGCACTCCCTGTTTCCCCGTCTGGCTCCATCCCACCTCCCCCTCAGACTCCAACCCTCCATCCCTGACTCTCTCTCCCCATTCCTCACTATCCCCCTTTTTCTCTCCTCTCCCCATCCCTCTATCCTCTCTCTCTGCTCCGATTCTCTCCCCCTCCTCCTCCCCATCGCTCTCTATCTCTCCCCTTACTCTCTCCCCCTCTCACAACACCAATCTCTTACCCATTACTCTCTCTCACTCTCATCCTCTCTCCCTCCCCCCATTACTCCCCCTCTCTCTCCTCACTCCCCTCTCTCTCAGCCTCTCCCCCTCTCTCTCAGCCACTCTTTCTCTCTACCTCCTTCTCTCTCTCTCTCCCCATTTCTCTCTCCCTCTCTTTCTCTCACAACCTCTCTGTCTGTCTCGCCTCTCCCCGTCCACATTTGTCTCTCTCCACATCTCTCTCTCTCCATTCCCCTAGATCCTCCCTCCCTCACTGCCTCTCCCTCTCTCTTCCCCTCTCTATCACCCTCTCCACTCTCTACCCCCTCTCTACACATTGTCTCCCCCCTCACGCTCTCTCCCCTCCCTCTACCCCATCTCTGCTCTCCCTCTACCTCATCTCCCCCTCCCTCTACCCCATCTCTCTCTCCTCTCTCTACTCCATCTCTCTCTCCCTCTCCTCTCCACTCCACCTCTCGCTCCCTCTGACTCCATCCCTCCCACCATCTCTCCCCCACACTCTCTCCCCCATCTCTCTCTATCCTCCATCCCTCAATTTCTCTAACCCCTCCCCGCTGTCCCTTTCGCCCTCCTCCTCTCTCCCCTCCCTTTCTCTCTCCACACTCCCTCCCTCTCCATCACGCTCTCTCTTTCTCTCTCTCCCAATATCTCGCCACCTTTCTCTCTTCCCCTCTTTCTCTCCCCCCTCCCCTCCTCCTCCCCTACTCTCTCCCTCGCTCCCACTCTCTATTACTCGCCCTCTTTCGCCCTCTCAACTCCTCTCACCCCACCTCTCTCCTATCCTGCTCTTCTCTCTCCCCGCCTCACTACATCTCCCTTTCTCCACCTGTCTCTTCAACCCTCTCTCCCTATCTCCCTCTCCCACATGCTATCTCTCTCTCTCTGTCCCCCCCACTCACTCACTCTCTCTCCCCGCTCTCTCTCTTTCCCCCTCACTCAATCCCTCTCTCTCCCCCGTTCTCTCTCTATCCTGCTCACACACTCACTCTCTCTCACTCCTCCTCTATCTCTATCCCCCTCTGCCTTCTCTCTCTCACTCCCTCACTCTCTCTCTCACTATCCCTCCTTCTTTCTCTCTCTCCCTTCCTCTCTCCACCTTCCTCTCTCCCTCCCTCTCTCTCTCTCTCTCCCTCTCTCTCCCCTCCCTCAATCTCCCTCCCTCTCTCTATCCCTCTCTATCCCCCCTCTCTCTATCCCTCCCTCACACCCTCTATCCCACCCTTTCTCTATCCCACACTCTCCTCTCCCTCACTCTCTCCCCCTCTCTATCTAACTCAACATCCCCCTCCCTCTCTATCCCCTCTCCCTCTCTATCTCCCTCTCCCTCTCCATCCCCGTCTCCCTCTCTCTCCCCTACCCATCACTATCTCGCTCACACTCTCTCTCTCCTCTCCCTTTCATCAACACCCTCTCCTACTCTATCTCTCTCACCCTCCCTCTATTCCCCCTCCCTCAATCTCTCTATCCCCCTCCCCCTCACTCTCTCTCCCCTCACTCACTCTCTCTCTCCCCATCTCTATCCCTCTCTCTCTATCCCTCTCTCTCTCTAACCAGCTCTCTCTCTATACCTCCGTCTCTATCTATCCTTCCCCACTCTCTATCCCTCCCTCTCTCTATCCATCCCTCCCTCTCTCTATCCCTCCCACCCTCTCTCTATCCCTTCCTCCCCCTCTCTATCCCTCCCTCCCTCTATCCCTCCCTCCTGTTCTCTCTAACCCTCCCACTCTCTCTATCCCTCTCGCTCTCTCTATCTCTGCCCCTCTCTCTATACCCCCTCTCCCTCTATCCCTCCCACTCTCTCTCTAACACCCCTCTCTCCACCCATCCCGCTCTCTCTCTCTTTCTATCCCTCCCTCCCTCTCTCTATCCCTCTGACCCTCTCTCTATCCCTCCCTCCCGCTCGCTATCTCTCCCGCTCTCTCTATCACTCCTGCTCGCTCTATCCCTCCCGCTCTCTCTATCACTCCTGCTCTCTCTATCAATCCTGCTCTCTCTATCCCTCCCGCTCTCTCTATCACTCCTGCTCTCCCTATCCCTCCCGCTCTCTATCCCTCCCGCTCTCTCTATCACTCCCGCTCTCTCTATCCCCCCTCTCTCTATACCCCTCCCTCCCTCACTATTTATCTATCCCTCCCTCCCTCTTTATCTCTCCCTCCCTCTTTCTCTATCTATCCCTCCCTCCTTCTCTATCACTCTCTCTCCCCTCCCCTCCCTCACATGTCTATCCCCCTCCCCCACACTCTCTCTCTCCTCCCTCTCTCTCTCCCCCTCACTCCCTCTCTCCTCCCTCTCTCTCTCCTTTCTCCCGCTCTCTCTCTCCTTCCTCCCTCTCCATCTCTTTCCTCGCTCTCTCACTCTCTCCTTCCTCCCTCTCTCTCTCCATTCTCCTGCTCTCTCTCCTTCCTCCGTCTCTCTCTCCTTCCTCCATCTCTATCTCTCCTCCCTTGCACCCTCTCTCTCTCCCTCCCCCTCACACTCTCACTCCCTCACCCTCAAATTATCTCCCTCCCCCCTCACTCTCTCACCCTCCCCCTCATTCTCTCTCCTCCCACTCTCTCTCCTCCCTCTCTCTCTCCTCTCTCTCTCTCTCCTCCCTCTCTCTCTCCCCCTCACTCCCTCTCTCCTCCCTCTCTCTCTCCTTTCTCCCGCTCTCTCTCTCCTTCCTCCCTCTCCATCTCTTTCCTCGCTCTCTCACTCTCTCCTTCCTCCCTCTCTCTCTCCATTCTCCCGCTCTCTCTCCTTCCTCCGTCTCTCTCTCCTTCCTCCCTCTCTATCTCTCCTTCCTTGCACCCTCTCTCTCTCCCTCCCCCTCACACTCTCACTCCCTCACCCTCAAATTATCTCCCTCCCCCCTCACTCTCTCACTCTCCCCCTCATTCTCTCTCCTCCCACTCTCTCTCCTCCCTCTCTCTCTCCTCTCTCTCTCTCTCCCCACTCTCTCTCCTCCCTCTCTCTCTCTCCTCCCTCTCTCCCTCTCAAACCTCCACCTCTCTCACTCCCTCCTTCCTCTCTCCCTCTCTCTCTTTCATCCCTCACTCTCTCTCCTCCATCCCACTCTCTCATTCCTCCCTCTCACTCTCCTCCCTCCCTCTCTCTTTCCTCCCTCTCTCTCTCTCCTCCCTCTCTCTTCGTCTCGCTCCTCCTCACTCCTTCTTCCCCCTCCCTCACTCTCTTTCCACTCCCTCACTCTCTCTTTCCCCCCACTCTCTCTCCCCCTCTCTCTCCCTCTCTCTCTCCTCCCGCACTCTCACTCCCCCCTCACTCACACCCCCTCTCGCTCTCCTCCCCCTCACTCTCCCCCTCTCCTCACTCCCTCTCTTCCTCACTCTCACCCTCCCTCACCCCTCCCTCACTCTCCCCTCCCTCACTCTCTCCCTCACTCTTCCCCTCACTCTCTCCCCCCTCACTCTCTCTCCCCCTCTCACTCCCCAACTCACTCTCTCTCCCCACTCTCTCTCTCCCCTCACTCTCCCCCTCTCTCTCGCTCCACTCTCACTCTCTCCCTCCCCCTCACACTCTCTCCCTCCACCCCACTGTCTATCCCTCCCCCCCTCACTCTCACTCCCCCCACTCTCTCTCCCCCCAATCTCTCTCGCCAACTCTCTCTCTCCCCCCTCACTCTCTCTCCCCTCCACTCTATCTACCCACTCCATCACTCTCTCTCCCTCCCTCAATCTCTATCCCCCCCCACTTCACACTCTCTCCCTCCCTGTTGGAACCAACATCATAGTCAGGACAAGTAAAGAGGGAGGGGGGAGAGAGAGTGAGGGAGGGAGGAGAGCGAGTGAGGGAGGGGCAGCGAGAGTTTGGGAGGGAGAGAGGGTGAGGGAGTTAGTAGGGGAGTGAGGGAGGGGGAAGAGGGAGGCGGGAGAGTGAGCGAGGGGGAGAGTGCGTTATGGGAACATAACACAAGAAAATAATATAAGAAATATGAACAGGAGTAGGCCATACGGCCCCTCGGGCCTGCACCACCATTCAATAGGATCATGGCTGATCCGAACTTAGACTCGCGTCCTCTTCCTTGCCCTCTCCCCATTATGCCTTATTCCCTTATCAGCTAGGAAACTGCCTATCTCCGTTTTCAATTTATTTTATGTCGCATCTTCCACAACTCTCTGACGTAGCAAATTCCATAGATTTACTACCCTCTGAGTGAAGAAATTTCTCCTCATCTTAGTTTTGAAAGAGCAGCCCCTTATTCTAATATTATGCCCCCTAGTTCTAGTCTCACCCATCAGTGGGAACATCCTCACCGCATCCACCCGATCAAGCCCTTCATAATCTTATATGTCTCGATAAGATCACCTCTCATGAGTAGAGGCCCCACCTGATCAACCTTTCCTCATATGTCAAACCCCTCATCTCCGGATTCAACCGAGTGAACCTTCGCTGAACAGCCTCAAGAGCAAATATATATTTTCATACATCTGGAAATCAAAATTTTATGCAGTATTCCAGGGGTGGCCTCACCAGTACCCTGTATAACGGCAGCGTGACTTCCCTGCTTTTATACTCCATCCCCCTTGCAATTAAAGCCAAGATTCCATTGGCCTTCCTGATCACCTGCTGTACCTGCATACTACGCATTTGTGTTTCATGCACCAGGACCCCCAGATCCCTTTGTACTGTAGCACTTTGCAGTTTCTCTCCATTTAGATAAAAACTTGGTCTTTGATTTTTTCTGCCAAAATGCATAAGCTCACATTTTCCAACATTACATTCCATCTGCCAAATTTTTGCCCACTCACTTAGCCTGTCTATGTCCTTTTGCAGGTTTTATATGTCGCCCTCACTCACTGCTTTCCCTCCCATCTTTGTATCATCGGCATATTTGGATAGGTTGCACTCGGTCCCTTCCTCCAAATCGTTAATATAGATTGTTAAGATTTGGAGTCCCAACACTGACCCCTGTGGAACACCACTAGTTACTGATTGCCAACCCGGGAATGAACCATTTATCCCAACTCTCTGTTTTCTGTTGGATAGCTAATCTTCCACGCATGCCAGTACATTGCCCCCAATCCCGTGATTTTTTATCTTGTGGAATAATATTTTGTATGGCTCCTTGTCAAATGCCTATTGGATGTCCAAATACACCACATCCACTGGTTCCCCTTTATCCATCCTGTTTGTTACGTCCGCAAAGAATTCGAGCAAATTTGTCAAACATGACTTCCCCTTCGTAAAACTTTGCTGACTCTGTCCGATTAAATTATGCTTATCCAAATGTCCTGTTACTGCTTCCTTAATAATGGACTCCAACATTTTACCTACCACAGATGTTAGGCTAACTGGTCTATAGTTTCCAGCCTTTTGTCTGCCTCCCTTTTTAAATAAGGGCATTACATTAGCAGCTTTCCAATCTGCTGGGACCTTTCCTAAATCCAGGGAGTTTAGGAAAATTACCTCCAATGCATCCACAATCCCTACCGTTACTTCTCTCAAGGCCCTAGGATGTAAGCCATCAGGTCCAGGGGATTTATCCGACTTTAGTCCCATTATCTTACCGAGTACCGAGATTTTAATCGTGTTAAGCTCCTCCCCCCCTATAGCCCACTGTTTTTCCAGTGTTGCGATATTTTTAATGTGCAGTACTGTAAAGACTGATACAAAATACTTGTTCCGCATTTTTGCCATCTCCATGTTCCACACCACTAATTTCCCAGTCTCGTCCTCTAAGGGACCAATATTCACTTTAGCCACACTTTTACATATCATATAACTGTAGAAACTCTTGCTATCTGTTTTTATATTTTTTGCTCGTTTACTTTCATTATCTATCTTCCCTTTCTTAATTAATCTTTTAGTTATTCTTTGCTGGCTTTTAAATGCTGTTCAATCTTCTATCCTTCCACTATTTTTGGCTATTTTATATGCCATCGTTTTCAGTCAGATACTATCCTTTATTACTTTATTTAGCCACAGATGGCTGTCTTCTCTTTTACGCTGCTTTTTCCAAACTGGAATATATCTTTCTTGAAAGTAGTGAAATATCTCCTTGAATGTACACCACTGCTCATGCACTGTCTTACACTTTAATCTATTTTCCCAGTCCACTTTAGTCAACTCTGCACTTATACCTTCATAGTCTCCTTTATTTAAGCTTAGTACGCTGGTTTGAGATCCAACTCTCTCACGCTCCAACTGAATTCGCAATTCAACCATGTTATGTTCACTCATTCCAAGGGGATCCCTTACTGGGACATTTTTTATTAATCCTGTCTCATTACACAGGACCAGATCTAAGATTGCCTGCCCCCTGGTTGGTACAGTTACATACTGCTCAAGGAACCCGTCCCTAAAGCACACTATGAAGAGTAACTCAAGGCTGCCTGCCCAATTTGATTTGTCCAGTCAATATGAAATATAATATCGCCCATGATTATAGCTGTTCCCTTATTCCAAACCCTAACCATTTCCTGATTTATTCTTCGACCAACTGAGTTGCAACTGTTAGGAGGCCTATAGACCACGCCCACCAGTGACTTTTTCCCCTTATTATTGATTATCTCCACCCAAACTGTTTCACTCTCCTGATACTTTGACCCAATATCATTACTCACTATTGCAGTGATTCCATCCTTTATTAACATAGCCACCCCAGCTCCCGTTCCTTCCTGTCTGT
>NC_141008.1:3431769-3461769 GCF_052327205.1 Somniosus microcephalus
CCAAAACCGCTGAAGAACAATGCCATCCAAAACATATTATAAACGCTGCTGCTATATTCACAAAGGCCACAAAACTGTTATTTCCAGAGTTACCCTTTTACTTTATTTTTTTGGCTACAAAATACTTAAATTAGTCTGCAAGTAGGTGGGAAAGGTTACAGCACAGCTGGCCCTCACCTAGCTTGATCCAGAAATGGTGAGGACTAGAAATGTAAAACAAAATGAGTTACTGGCAGGACTGCAATATTGCTAACTTTATCACTTAAATGTATATTCTCAATACAGAGTCCTTGGAAGCTACTGTACTAAAATCAAGAACTATCCTACTCTCCATTCAGAAGGCTGTGGGCTCAAGCCCCAGTCTGGGACTTGAGCACATAATCTAGCCTGACACTTCATCGCAGTGCTGAATGAATGCTCAGTTTCGGAGGTACCATTCTTTAGATGAGATATTAAACCAAGGCCCAGCTGCTTATTCAGATGGACGCAAAAGATCCCACAGTACTATTTGAAAAGCAAACAAGAGCGTTCAACTTGGCAACATTCCTCTTTCAAGAAACATCACCAAAAAAAAATGCACTTGCTATTTATTTCACTGTCGTTTGTGGGTCCTCGGTGTGTGTAAATTGAATGCCGAGTTTTCCTGGAAGAAACCCCTTGTATTTGTATAGTGCATTTCACATCCTCAGGATATCTCATAGCACTTCACAGCCAATGAAATACTTTTGAAATGTAGTTGCTGTTTTTTGTAGACAAACAGAGCTGTCAAGTTGCACATAGCAAGGTCCCACAGCCTACAAAGCAACAATGACTGCACTTCAAAAGTAACTTATTGACTGTGAAACGTTTTGGGACGTCCGGAGAGCATGAACGGCTCTATATAAACGTGGCAAGTTTCTTCTTTCCCATGACCTCAAAACTATGCAACCGTAGTTCCACAGCTCCCTCGGGTTTCCTTTTCTCCAATCATTCGTAAGTTTGCAAAATCATCGAATCACAACTTCTTGATTCATGTTGCCCTTTCCTACTCTTTTTACCCTCAGTGACAACCTACACTATTGGCTTCTTGATTAAAAAGTGAACTTATTCTTCTACTGAAGGTAGAAAGGAACATACATGTTCTTGGTACCTTGAGGACCACATCAAATGATGAGGCCCTTATTTTAAGAAATCTTAGAAATTCTGATTCACTTCACAATTTCAATCTTCACCTCAACTCCTGCAAATTCACTGCCCTCCTGTCCTCCCTAAAATATCTCCATCCATATAAATTCTCCTACTCCTATCCACAGTCACCCCCTTGGTCTCGCCATCTTCCATAGCCTCACTACTCCAGTGATCGCCATCACCAACAAGGCCATCTACTTTGTTGCCTTCATCTCATTCATGGGACCCACCTGCTGCTCCCTCAACCTCATTGCCACTAAACTCCTGACCACCCTCTTCCTTTCCTGGAACCTTCAGCCATCACCCACTCCTCAAAAAAACCTATCCCCGAACCCTCCGTCCTTGTTAGCAGAGACCCCTTTTCCGCCTCGTTTTTCCCGTATGTGAATATGCTGATGCCGCCCAGATCCCTGCCGATCTGTCCTGCAAGTGCCTGTTTGAATCCCTTCAATCCAGCCTCCCGCAGCACAAAAACAGCCCTAATCATCATCACTAAACTTTTTCTGTAACTGACTGTGATGCATTATTACTCCTTGTCCTCCTCAATCTCTCAGCAGCCTTCAACGCAGTCAACAACAACCTCCTCCGACACCTTTCCTCTGCTGTCTAACTCTGTGGGACTGCCCTTGCATTGTTTCACTGATACCTATCTGACCATGGCCAGAGCATCCCCAACAATGGCTTTTCTTCCCACTCCAGCGCTTCACCGAGTGTATGGGCTTTCAAATTAACATTCACAGACCTTAGTAGGCCTTTGAGATCATCCCTTTTCTGTCCCGTCTCACTGTCTCAAGAATTCTGTATTCTATATTTTTCTGTATTGATTTACTTACTCGCATCTCCTTTAAAATCTTTATCCTCCATCATTCCCTTCCCAAGCCCCACCCACAGTTTCTTCCAGATAGAACCTCCCTTCTTTCCCTCAGCCTCTGCAATTTTGGCAATTTCAAACTCTCCCTCCAGCCCTACAATCCAATCCTGAACTCTCTACTCCTCTGAACCAGGCTCTTGTGCATTTACCCCTCCCCTTCACTCCATGATTGGCAGCCTCAGCTGCCCAAGCCCCATGCTCTGAAATTCACTCCCTTCCCTCTCCTCCTTTAAGATCCCCCTTAAAACCAATTGCTTTGAGCACATTCTTACATTGACTCCACGTTCATTTCATTACACTTCTGTGAAGCACCTTTGGACAATAAAGGCACTATATAAATGTAAGTTGGTGTTGTTGTACATTCATTCTTTTGCTGCATACCAATTAAAAAACACTCTGTGATGGAAACACTGTTTTCCTTTAAGGCAACTGAAACTACCTTTCAGAATTAGGAGAGGGAGCCCCTGTGAAAACCACTGCCATACTTGTTACAGCTCAAAAAGCCAACTCGCAACACATTTGGAAGGGCAACATCTGTAAATGTACTGGTGAGTGTTGTTCACAGTTCAAATAGAGATAGCACAAAAATTTCACCCACCCACCATTAGTGGAACCTTAGTAATAACAGGACCAATATCATATTTAGAATGAAATGACTGTTCATGGAATCAATTTCCACTTCAAACTTTTCAGTACAGATCAACTGATAGCTTTCAAACTGCATGGATTGTCAAAACAAACCAGATTTAGATTATAGAGGGTCACTGCAACCTTTCTATCTATATACGTATTGGATGTGAGGGACTCCGGCAAAGCTGCATTTACTGCTTATCCCAACAGCCCTGAGAAGAGGGTGGAGGAGCTGCTCCTTGAACCACTGCAGCCATGGGGCGATGATGCTGCCACAACCATGTCAGGCAGAGAATTGCAGGATTTTGAGCCAACCGCAATGAAGAAACAGCAATATACGTGCATTTCAGGGCGGTGTATGGCTTGGAGGTGATTACACTGACACAACATTGCTGCTCTTGTCCTTCTCGATTGTAGATGTTGCAGGCTCCGGAGGTGCTATCAGGGTAATGTTGGTGAGTTGCTGCAGAGCATCCTGTAGATCGTGCATGCTGCAGATACAGTGCAACTGCGGTGCAGGGAGTGGGTACTCAGTTCATTTTGTGTGGGATTTTAATGGAGGCAAAAACAAAGTTGGTACTGACCAGAAGAGGAGAGACAGAAGTGGTGTAGTAGCAGAAGTAATGGTGTACAAACCTGGGTGATCATAAACTGACAGCTTGCAGCTTCAGACAAGCACATTTATAATTTTAGTCTGGTAGCAGAGGAATTCTTCCACAAAGGGCAGGGGAGGGAATAGATAGGGAGATATACCAAAGAATATCAACCTGAGCCTGCTTCTAGTAGTAGATAACTCAAGAATGACAAACGTCTCATACAAGTACCGGCTCTCAGGGAATGGTAAATTAGTGGAAGGAAAAAAATCATTTCAAAGGGGAAAGATGATTGGCGTAACTATTTCTATAAGCCTTGATTTGACCAAAATAGGAGATGTTGACAGACAGAGAGACTAATACTATATACATATGGATTATTAAACTCAGTGCTACAAGTTACTTTCTCAGGCTCAGTGACAGGTCACTCCCATAAGAGAATCCAACATTCCTCAAGTTCTGCAGTTGACTCACACTGTCCAATATCTATTTATACAAGGGGTGTAATAATGTGCCCCCTTAACATGTAAACTGGGTATCATGTCTGTCACATGTGCCCTCACACGCTTCTCCAATCTTTCATTAGGCAGGCTATTTACACTTTAATGCGACAGGATCAAAAAACATTAAGCTGTTCCATTTCTCTGACAGCAGGTGAACAAAAAAGTTACGACCGGACATGCATAGAAAACATAGAAAAACATAGAAAAATAGGAGGAGTAGGCCATTCGGCCCTTCAAGCCTACTCCACCATTCAATATGATCATGGCTGATCCTCTATCTGATAAGATGCAACTTGTTTTCATGTAAAAATACAAAATAGTGAACATACTCTGCTCCCCCACATCAGTGAGTTGTTTTGGATGACTTATAAACAAAAACTTCCAACTCCCCTCCTGAATCCTAACCTTCCGAGTCTGTGCAAAAGCCTGACTGTCAGCGAGGGCTTCTGTCCTTATTTTATCTCCATATTCACAACCAGAGAGGAGGGTTAATGCCTGCCAAGTACCCAGGACCAAAGAGTTCCCAGCACAATGGGCCCGAGATGTTAATCTATTACCAAAACAAGTTAAAGAATTGTTTATGACTTAAAATTTTGGAGAATTAACTTCAATATCCTGGCTCATCAATATTTGAGCCAAATTTCAACTCCGTGCTTTTCTTTCATCCAACTTGTCTGAATCCACTTTGCTTTAAAAACCCAATATTTAAATTTGATTCTTCTCCAAATCCCAAAATATGACAGACATTTTTTATTGCCAAGTTTTCATTGCCAGGTTCTATTTTGAATATCAAAAACTGAAACAAAAGCCATTGCTTTATTGGTGAACACAATGATCCAGAGACTGTGGATCAGTTGTGTGAAACAGCTATGTGCTATCCTCTCTACGACGATAGCAAAATACTGCAGATGCTGGAAATCCAAAATAACAAAGAAAATGCTGGAAAAACTCAGCAGGCCAGGCAACATCCGTGGAGAGAAATTAGAGTGACGTTTCGGGTCTGAAAGGGGTGTTTGGGGCCCTGGACAGTGGGAAGGGGGGAGGTATAGGGGCAGGTGTTACATCTCCTGCGCTTGCAAGGGAAGGTGCCAGGCGAAGGGGAAGGGCTGTTGGGGGTGATAGAGGAGTGGACTAGGGTGTCTCGGAGGGAGCCGTCCCTACGGAATGCTGAAAGGGGAGGGGAAGATGTGTTTGGTGGTGGGATCACTTTGGAGGTAGCGGAAATGGCGGAGGATGATCCGTTGTATGTGGAGGCTGGTGGGGTGAAAGGTGAGGACAAGGGGAACCCTATCGTGGTTCCGGGAGGGAGGGGCAGGGGTGTGGGCAGAAGTGCGGGAGATAGAACGGACACGGTCGAGGGCCGTGTCAACCACGGTAGAGGGGAATCCTCGGTTGCGGAAAAAGGAAGACATGTCGGAAGCACTGGTATCGTCGGAGCAGATACGGCGGAGGCGGAGAAACTGGGAGAATGGAATAGAGTCCTTACAGGAGGCGGGGTGGGAGGAAGTGTAGTCCAGGTAGCTGTGGGAGTCAGTGGGCTTGTAGTGAATATTGGTCGATAACCTATCCCCAGAGATGGAGACGGAGAAGTTATTACATTTTTACTTATATTTTTTTCCACCCCTTTGTTTTGGATCTTCCCCCCCCACCCCTTCGCCTGGCACCTTCCCGTGCAAGCGCAGGAGATGTAACGCCTGCCCCTATACCTCCCCCCTTCCCACTGTCCAGTGCCCCAAACACCCCTTCCAGGTGAAACAGCGATTTACTTGTACTTCTTGCAATCTAGTATACTGTATTCGCTGCTCACGATGCGATCTCCTCTACATTGGGGAGACCAAACGCAGATTGGGTGACCGCTTTGCGGAACACCTCCGTTCAGTCCGTAAGGGTGACCCCGAGCTTCCGGTCGCCTGTCATTTCAATTCACTGCTCCATTCCCACTCGGACCTCACCGTCCTTGGCCTCTTGCATTGTTCCACGGAAGCTCAACGTAAACTCGAGGAACAGCACCTCATCTTCCGATTAGGCACTTTGCAGACTTCCGGACTCAATATCGAGTTCAACAATTTCAGATCATAACCTCGGCCCCTATTACATTTTTACTTATATTTTCTTCCACCCCTTTGTTTTGGATCTTCCACCCCCCCCCCCACACTTTTTTTTCCCCTCTCTCCCACACGGCAGCTGTCTCCCATCCTGCCAGTACACTTCACACCTAATCTTGCCGCCTTTTGTCTCCACTGTCCTATTACCATCTCGTCTGGTTTTGAATACCTCTTAATGTCTCTTATACTTCTTTTGTTCTATCGCAGCCCTGCCTTCGATCTATTTTATTTCCTTTCCAGTTTGAAAAAGGTTTAGACCCGAAACGTCGACTCTAATTTCTCTCCACAGATGTTGCCTGGCCTGCTGAGTTTTTCCAGCATTTTCTGTTGCTATCCTCTCTATCCTGGAGGTGAAAGGACAGTGTTAACGCTCAGTGCCATCCTTCATTTTTCATATTTAATTGTTCACGGTGGCGATGCCTCTGGACTGCGCATTAGGATCAAGTTTCAGGTGTAGTGGAGGCTGAAGTATTGCTATGTTTGGGAAGCATACAGATAATTTGGATAAATAATGATGGGTAAGGCTATGAGGTATTTGCAAAACTTATCTCTGAAGAACTGTTGGAGACTTCAGTGTACAGTAAATCATTCCAAACCATCAAGGTGCAAAACCTCAAGTTTCTGAAAATCAGGTGCCATTTTGCTTGTGCTTCTTATTTGTGACAGAGTCACACAAATTGCATACTGTATGTGCCATGACCTCATTTTCAGCACACAGAACAAGAAATTCAAGATTTTCTTAAAATCAGGAGGGTTTTTGATCCAATGTTTTAAAAAAATCCAGGAATTTATGTTAAAAACCAGAAAAAATAAACAACTTTAATGAGACTTATATATTCACTACTGCAAGAACAAACTGCATTTCCGTTTTATTCAGGAGACAGAAGGTGGATGTGTTACACGACTGACTCGATGGCACTGGTATTTTTAACCTGATGAAAACAATTGGAAGATAACAAGGTCTATTCCCTGAGTGTGTTCCAAGTATTTAAGACTATTTCAATACATGAAATGGCTACACTTTATAACACAATTACATTACATAGCTACTGCAGGCGGTGATTTTCTAAGGCTCAACGCCAGATCCCATGATACTTTCAACTCAACACACCGTACACTTTACCCTGAAATAAAAACTCACCAGTACTAGAAGAAAATGTCAGATATTTATATTAAATCCATAAACTATGTAACAATTTTTGGCAATGTACATAATCCATTTTAATCAGAACTCAATATTAATGCTATGACCTCAGAAATCATGGCATCCTCCCATTAACTTCGTTTGACATAAGCAAATTTACTGACAAATTGTGATAAATAGTTCACTTCTAAACTGAAGAGATGTTTGATTTTAAGAAAGTGATACTCACAACAGCACAGGAAATGGGCTGCTGCTCAAGTCACTGACCACAGGAAAACTTTTCAACTCTGACTTGTCATATTCAATGGATCACCAATTAAAATAATAGGCACAGTTCTTGGAAAGTATTATCCCATGCTCTAACTAGAAATGATAAACGTTCGGAGAACGTGAGCAATATTTTCGTGTTGAGGGCTAACCTTGGAAAGCTAATCTTTGGGGGGGCGGGGGGGGATATATGCATATATTACATACATTCTGAGAAACCCTTAATGTTTTTCAAACTGATTTTGTGTTACGGGATGATTTTTTTTCATTGGAAATAAGTGAATCATTGCTTTAAGCAGCAGTCTAAAATCAGTGTTGGAGGAGACAATTGGGTAGCTCTGGGTGAAAACTTTACCTAAGATGTAAACTAATGCAGGGTATTTGGAATGCAAACAGCACTGATCCCTCAGGCTCTTGTGAATAACACTTTGCAGAAAATTAACGGAAGAAACATGAATGCAATATTTTATATCATCTAAAAATGTTAACAACTAAAGGCATCACATTGTGAGACGCCTTTTTCACAGTTTTAAACACAGCTTGATTGCTTTTTTTTTGAAGACAGGAGCCACTTTTAACTTCTCCCTCCATCCCACCTAAAGCATAATGCTAAAGAAAGGAAAATGGATTGCATCATTGGAACCCACCCTCATTGATCTTTGCACTTCAATGAAAATGATGACGACAGGGAGCCCCTCACCTCTGCAGTTCTCAAACTACTATTTTAATGTACAAAATAACAACAGAAAACGCTGGAAAAACTCAGCAGGCCAGGCAACATCCGTGGAGAGAGAAAGAGAGTCAACGTTTCGGGTCGAAACCCTTCTACAGAACCGAGAAAAAAAGGCAGGAAATGAAACAGATTAAAAGGCAGTTTGGGGGCTGGGAAATGGGGGAGGGGAGGAAAGAAGAGACATTGAGAGATATTCAAGGTGAGACGAGATGGTAATAGGACAGGTAAAGAAACAGACACTGGCTCGAGATGAAGTGTGAAATGCGCTGGCAGAGTGAGAGACAGCAGGAAAAAAAGGAAAAGGCACAAACCAACAGTGTGGATAAAGATATAATAGGGGCCGAGGTTATGATCTGAAATTGTTGAACTCGATATTGAGTCCGGAAGGCCGTAAAGTGCCTAATCGGAAGATGAGGTGCTGTTCCTCGAGTTTACACTGAGCTTCCGTGTTCTATTTTAACGTTCTGCTTTAGACACACGGGTGAAAATCTAACAGCTTGGAGAGAGAAGGAAAATGTGTATAGACTTCCTTAAAATCTCTGAATGAGCCCAGGCTGGATAGTGCCATCCATGTCTGTTTGATTTATTCACACAGGCTCATTTTTGTTGACTACATAAGAGTCATTACATTTCAAAAGTAAGTCATTGTGTGAAGTGCTTTAAGATGTGATAAGATGCTATATAAATGCAATTTTTTTTAATTAATACATTGTGGCCAATAAGCAGCAGGTATATGGCCAGGTGGAGGACTGACTCGCCTCCAGGGGTTTGAAATGGTCACAAGCTTCGCTCAGTTTTTCTACCTTAATACAATGTTTATAGCATATTTTAAGTGTTGCCTGTTTAATGAAAGCCAAAATAATCAGTAAAAGATGGATTACAAAGGTAATGTGAATAATCAAGAATGTAAATCTGCTTTTTAAACTTATGTTGAAATTGGTTCTTGATACCAGGTCCCTGGGGTCACATTCGGATAAAAATAAAATGCACCTGGCATTTCTGTTCAGCTACTTTTGCAAAGAACAAATAAAAATGTTGCAGTGTTTTTAACTACAGTCAGGCCCACCAGAGTTTTGAGGTAGCACACCTCCAGAATGTGCTAGGAATGTGGACGATTAATAGGAGGAAGTGATATTTAAGAGTTGAGTGACTAAACGGGAACCTGAAGTGACTCAAACAAATATAGAATTGCAATAGTCAGCATACAGGGGATGCAGTTACCCTACAATTGTGGCATCAGTGTCAAGTATTTTTGTTTCACAGATATTAGTTGTAGTGTAAAGGTGGCCTGAATCCTGCAGCGAAAGCAAATGGTAGCGAGCCTCCCTGGAGGAAGGAGTCCTTTCTTATTCTTTTTCTCTCCGGAGCCACAATGAAGTAAGTTTAATTTATTAAAGTAAATTAAATTGTTGGGGAGTTTAAACCAGAAGTAGAATCCGGGTTTAAAAAGGGGCAGGTCGAGCGGGCAAGTGGGAGGTGAGGGGGTGTTTTTGCCCTGTTCTTGTTCCCACTCTCAGGCTTAGCCAGCACTGCGGAAGCGGAGAAACGAGACGAATCAACCTAACAGGCCCCACAGACAGCATTCAAAAGGGAGGTAGGTGATCAGCTGGTTGGTAGGTCCTCTTCCTTCTCTTTTATACCTTTATAAGTTGGTAAGTCCTATTAAATAGTGGTGTGATATTCATCATCTATATCGGGGCAGAGGGTCTTCATAACTAATAATAAGGAATTTAATTAATTATATAGAATGGGTGAGCAGGTGATGTGTTGCTGCTGCGAAATGTGGGAGCTGGTGGACACCATTGATGCTCACGGTGATTACATTTGCAGTAAGTGTTTGATGCTAGAGGAACTCCGGCTCCGTGTTGATGTGCTTGAGACCGAGCTTCAGACACTGCGACACATCAGGGATGGGGAGTAGTACCTGGACTCTATGTTTCAGGAGGTAGTCACACCTATGAAGTTAATTAATTCAGAAGTAGTCCGTGGTCAGGGACAGGACGGTGTGACTATGAGTGAGGCAGGTACGGGGATCCAGGAGGTAGTGTTGGAGGAGCCGCAGCCCTTGCTCTTGTCCAACAGGTTCGAGGCTCTTACTCCGTGGTGGCGGGAGCGGGGACTGCAGGGAGGATGAGCAACCTGGCCACAGCACCGTGGAACGGGGGGCCATTCAAGAGGGGGGAGTAAATAGAAATGTTGTAGTGGTAGGGGATAGTATCATTAGGGGGATAGATAGGGTTCTCTGCAGTCGAGAGCAGGAGTCCCAAAGGCTGTGTTGCCTGGGTTAAGGACATCTCTTCTGGGCTGGAGAGAAACTTGGAGTGGGAGGGGGAGGATCCAGTTGTCGTGGTCCATGTTGGTACCAACGACGTAGATAGGACAAGGAAGAAGGTTCTGTTAAAGGAGTATGAGCAGCTAGGGGTCAAATTAAAAAACAGAACCTCAAGGGTAATAATCTCTGGGTTATTACCTGAGCCACGAGCGAATTTGGCTAGGATAAATAAAATTAGAGAGTTAAATGCGTGGCTCAAAGACTGGTGTGGGAGAAATGGGTTTTGCTACTTGGGACACTGGCACCAGTACTGGGACAGGAGAGAGCTGTTCCGTTGGGACGGACTTCACTTGGCCAGTGCTGGGACTAGAATCCTGGCGAATCATATAACTAGGGCTGTAGAGAGGGCTTTAAACTAATTAGTGGGGGGGAGGTTTCTAGAGAGCAAATAATAAAAATGACAACAGAGAAGGTCATAAACCTAGGTAGCAGTGGGGGAATTAAAAACTCAGGAAGGGACAGAATGTATGGAGTAAAAGGTAAAGTAGTAAAAGGGGAAAAAGCAGGAACTAAGTGTCACAAAACATATTTGAAAGTTCTTTATCTGAATGCACGTAGCATTCGTAACAAAATGGACGAGTTTGACGGCACAAATAACTACATATGGGTATGATCTTGTGGCCATTACAGAAACATGGCTGCAGGGTGACCATGACTGGGAATTAAACATACCAGGTTATTTAACAATCAGGAAGGACAGGCAGGAAGGAAGGGGAGGTGGGGTGGCTATGTTAATAAAGGAAGGAATCACTGCAATACAGAGAAATGATATTGGGTCAAAGGATCAGGATAGTGAAACAGTTTGGGTGGAGGTAAGGAATAATAAGGGGAAAAAAACACTAGTGGGCGTAGTCTATAGGCCTCCTAACAGTTGCAACTCTGTTGGACAGAGTATCAATCAGGAAATAGTTGGGGCTTGTAATAAGGGAACAGCTATAATTATGGGGGATTTTAACTTTCATATTAACTGGACAAATCAAATTGGGCAGGGCAGCCTTGAGGATGAATTCATTGAGTGTATTAGGGATGGGTTTCTTGAGCAGTATGTAACTGAACCGACCAGGGGGCAAGCAACCTTAGATCAGGTCCTGTGTAATGAGACAGGATTAATTAAAAATGTCCTAGTAAAGGATCCCTTGGAATGAGTGTCCATAACCTGGTTGAATTCCATATTTAATTAGAGGGTGAGAAGGTTGGATCTCAAACAAACGTACTGAGCTTGAATAAAGGAGACTATGAAGGTATGAGAGCGGAATTGATTAGAGTGGACTGGGAAAATAGATTAAAGGGTAAGACGGTACACGATTAGTGGTGTACATTCAAGGAGTTATTTTACAACTGTCAAGAAAAATATATTCCACTGAGGAAAAAAGGGTGTAAGAAAAGACAGCCATCCGTGGCTAAGTAAAGTAATAAAGGATAGTATCCGACTAAAAACAAGGGCATATAAGGTAGCCAAATCTAGTGGGAGGATAGAAGATTGGGAAGTCTTTAAAAGACAGCAAAAAATAACTGAAAGATTGATTAAGAAAGGGAAGATAGATTATGAAAGTAAATTAGCAAAAAATATAAAAACAGATAGCAAGAGTTTCTATAGTTATATAAAAAGAAAAAGGGTGGCTAAAGTAAATGTTGGTCGTTTAGAGGATGAGACTGGGAAATTAATGGTGGGAAACATGGAGATGGCAAAAACGCTGAACAAATATTTTGTATCAGTCTTTACAGTAGAGGACACTAAGAATATCCCAACACTGGACAAACAGGGGGCTCTGGGGGGGGGGGGGGGGGGGTGGAGGAGCTAAATACGATTAAAATCACTAAGGAAGTGGTACTCGGTAAAATAATGGTACTTAAGGCGGATAAATCCCCTGGACCTGATGGCTTACATCCTAGGGTCTTGAGGGAAGTAGCGGTAGGGATTGTGGATGCATTGGCAATAATTTTCCAAAACTCCCTGGACTCAGCAAAGGTCCCAGCAGATTGGAAAACTGCTAATGTAACACCCTTATTTAAAAAGGGCAGTAGACAGAAGGCTGGAAACTATAGACCAGTTAGCCTAACATCTGTGGTTGGTAAAATTTTAGAGTCCATTATTAAGGAGACAGTAACGGGGCATTTGGATAAACATAATTCAATAGGACAAAGTCAGCATGGTTTTACGAAGGGGAAGTCATGTTTGACAAATTTGCTTGAGTTCTTGGAGGACGTAACATACAGGGTGGATAATGGGGAACCAGTGGACATAGTGTATTTAGACTTCCAAAAGGCATTTGACAAGGTGCCACACAAAAGATTATTGCTCAAGATAAAAAATCACGGGATTAGGGGTAATATTCTGGCATGGGTGGAAGATTGGCTATCTAACAGAAAGCAGAGAGTTGGGATAAATGGTTCGTTCTCAGACTGGCAATCAGTAACTAGTGGTGTTCCGCAGGGGTCAGTGCTGGGACCCCAGCTCTTCACAATCTATATTAACGATTTAGAGGAAGGGACCGAGTGTAACATATCAAAGTTTGCAGATGATACAAAGATGGGAGGGAAAGTAGTGAGTGAGGAGGACATAAAAAACCTGCAAAGGGACATAGACAGGCTAAGTAAGTGGGCAGAGATTTGGCAGATGGAATATAATACTGGAAAGTGTGAGGTTATGCACTTTGGCAGGAAAAATCATAGAGCAAGTTATTATCTTAATGGCAAGAAACTGGAAAGTACTGCAGTACAAAGGGATCTGGGGGTCCCGGTGCACGAAACACAAAAAGTTAGTATGCAGGTGCAGCAAGTGATTAAGAAGGCCAATGGAATGTTGGCTTTTATTGCTAGAGGGATGGAATATAAAAACAGGGAGGTATTGCTGCAGTTGTACAAGGTATTGGTGAAACCACACCTGGAATACTGCATACAGTTTTGGTGTCCATACTTAAGAAAAGGCATACTTGCTCTTGAGTCAGTACAAAGATGGTTCACTCGGTTAATCCCGGGGATGAGGGGATGGACATATGAGGAGAGGTTGAGTAGATTGGGACTCTACTCATTGGAGTTCAGAAGAATGAGAGGCGATCTTATTGAAACATATAAGATTGTGAAGGGGCTTGATCGGGTGGATGCAGTGAGGATGTTCCCAATGATGGGTGAAACTAGAACTAGGGGGCATAATCTTAGAATAAGGGGCTGCTCTTTCAAAACTGAGATGAGGAGAAGCTTCTTCACTCAGAGGGTGGTAGGTCTGTGGAATTTGCTGCCCCAGAGAGCTGTGAAAGCTACATCATTAAATAAATTTAAAACAGAAATAGACAGTTTCCTAGAAGTAAAGGGAATTAGGGGTTACGGGGAGCAGGCAGGAAATCGGACATGAGTCTAGGTTCGGATCGGTCATGGCCCTGTGGGTAGCGGAGCGAGCCCAGGGGCCGTGTAGCCTGGTCCTGCTCCTACTTCTTGTGTTCTAATTCTGTGTTAGATTTCAGGAGATGGTTCTATTATTCACAGGGATTAGTGGAAACCTCGGGAACAGGCTGTCAGCTAGGAGTCCTTCAAGAGTAAATTGGGCCTGTTCCTGGCTGGGGTGGAGATCACCTCTTACAGAAGGTAAGTACTGCAGGAAATACAGGGACAGAGTGATATCCTGGACGAGTTTCGATCGCCTAGATGGGTCGGAGAGGAATTTCCCAGATTTTTTCTCCCAAATTGGCCATTGGGTTTTTTATCTGGTTTTTCGCTTCTCCCGGGAGATCACATGGGTTCGGGTGGGATGGAGAGTGAAAGTAGATTTGAGGTTAGGATCAGATCAGCCATGATCTTATTGAATGGCGGAGCAGGCTCGAGGGGCCGATTGGCCTACTCCTGCTCCTATTTCTTATGTTCTTATGAGCGTTAACACCCAATGAAATTACACAAGTTTAACAAAACTTGGAGTGTGAATGCATCTGAATTAATGGCAAGCCTCGGAGTGTCTAGGTTATCAGTAGTGAGCTTGCTATCTGGTGGTTTCATCACTCAATTAAAGTAACTGCCTCACCTAAGAAAGGCTTTTCATGTGTTCAATTAAAAACTTATTTTAATGACAAAGTGTCCAACCTGAAACAGAATCTATGAATGCAGACACTATTTACTTTGAATGGTTAAGTAACAGTTTTAGGAGAGGTTTTGGTGAACTTACATTTCACTTAACCATTCAGAATTCCTAAATGGCACTGCCTGTAAAATGACCAGTACCTCCTTCACTGGCAGGGTACAGCAGTCAAACACTCACATGGC
This sequence comes from Somniosus microcephalus, assembly GCF_052327205.1. NCBI lineage: Eukaryota > Metazoa > Chordata > Chondrichthyes > Squaliformes > Somniosidae > Somniosus > Somniosus microcephalus. The sequence continues at coordinate 3,446,366 of NC_141008.1, forward strand.
ACCAAATCCCAATCAACTGTAAAAATGGGCCAAAAATTCATATCAGCTATTGGTATTATTTTGTTACTGACTGGCATTTGCTTCAACCCCCACCCCACCTTTTCTCTTGTTAATGGTTGTGATGTTACAACAAAATTTGTGAATTCACACACAGCATGTCCAATTAGCAGCAATAACTGGCATTTATATAGTGTCTTTAACATAGTAAAGTATTGTGAGGCACGTCACAGGAGGGTAATCAGAGAAATATTGACACCAAGCCAAAGAAGATATTAGAAGGGGTGACTAAAAGCTTAATCAAGAGGTAGGTTTTAAGGAGTGTCCTAAAGGAGGAGAAGCAAAGAGGTTTAGGGCGGGAATTCCAGAGTTTAGGGCTAGATGGCTGAAGGTGTGACTGCCAATGCTGGCTGAAAGGAGTGGGGGATACACAAAAGGCCAGAGTTGCAAGAACGTAAATTTCATGGAGGATTGGAGGGCTGCAGGAGGTTACAGAAATAGGGAAGGGCAAGACCATGGAGGGATTTGAACATGAAGGTGACAATTTTAAAATGGTGGCGTTGCCAGACCAGGAGCCACTGTAGGTCAACGAGCACAGGGGTGCTGGGTGAATGGGACTTGGTGTGGGTTAGGGTGTGGCAGCAGAGAATGGGACTTGGTGTGGGTTAGGGTATGGGCAGCAGAGAATGGGACTTGGTGTGGGTTAGGGTATGGGCAGCAGAGAATGGGACTTGGTGTGGGTTAGGGTATGGGCAGCAGAGAATGGGACTTGGTGTGGGTTAGGGTATGGCAGCAGAGAATGGGACTTGGTGTGGGTTAGGGTATGGGCAGCAGGGTTGTGGATGAGCTCAAGTTTACAGTGGGTGAAGGATGGGAGGCTCGAGAGGAGAGCATTGAAATAATCGAGCCTGGAGGTAACAAAAGCGTGGAGGAGGGTTTCAGCAGCAGATGGGCTGAGGCAGGAGCGGAGACGGGGTAATATTATGGAGGCGGAAGTAGGCGGTCTTAGTGATGGAAGGATATGTGATCAGAAGCTCAGCTCAGGGTCAAATAGGATGCCGAGGTTGCAAATAATCTGGTTCAGCCTAAGACAGTGGCCAGGGGGGTTGATGCAATCGGTGGCGAGGAAACAGAGTTTCTGGCAGGGGTCAAAGACGATGGGTTTGGTCTTCCCAATGTATAATTGGAGGAAATTGTGACTCATGAAGGACTGGATGTCGGACAAGCAGACTGACAACAAAGAGGCAGTAGAGGGGTCGAAAGAGGTGGTGGTCAGTGTACATGTGGAGACTGATGTCATGTCTTTGGATGATGTCATCGCGGAGCAGCATGTAGACGAGAAATAGGAAGGGGTCAAGGATAGATTGTTGAAGGACCCCAGAGGTAACGGTGCGGGGGTGGGTAGAGAAGCCATTGCAGGTGATTCTCTGGCTACAATTGGATAGATAAGAATGGAACCAGGCGATGGCAGTCCCAGCCAGCTGGACAATGAAGGAGAGGCGTTCGAGGAGGATGGTGCAGTCAACCGTGTCAAAGGCTGCAGACAGGTTGAGAAGGATATGGGGGGGGGATAGTGCACCACAGTCACACAGGTTTTCATTTGTAACTTAGATCAGGACCACTTCAGTGCTGTGGCATTGAAATCAGATGACAATGGCAGTAATTCTACATTTAAAATTAATCAATTTATAGAATTTCTGGTTATATTCAGCACTAGAAACAGAGAAGTACTACTTGTCCAGCTATCATGTTAAATTCCTCAACATGTTTTATTTCATTTCAACTTGTTCAATAACTAAATGTTTGCACTGGGTTTGCTCTTCATCCAGCACATATTGATTTATGTAAATGCTCAGACACAGGCTCATCTGTCTTTTAAATACCTTATTATACCCAAAAGTAATCCCAAAAGAGCTACTAATCTATTGGCTAAATTTCTTGTGCAGTGTGGCGTACAGTAGAGGTGCAGTGTGGCGTACAGTAGAGGTGTCATGAAATGAGGACTCTCTTCAACTACTTTCCTACTTCACAATTCCCATTTAGGTTTCAAAGAATTGTACATGATATTGGTGTTTAATATCCCATTTGTACCAAAGAACTGCTTCCAATGTGGTGAGACAAGAAAGAGGGTGCTCTAAACGTGTCCTGTTTACACTGTGATGCAAGGCAGAACACTGGCTGCAACATTAAAAGAACCGTGCCCACAGAAGACTGTGCATGTACTACTCTCGACAGTTGGAATTACAACCTTAAAGCAGCTGCATGCATGTGAACTACCAGCTAAATGTACATGAATCTCTTGCATACACAGTTTGCAACTTTGCATTACTGGCCAGAGACCAGGAGAAGGTCTGTATAAATCAGCAATATGAAGACCAAATTACGAGGCTGTATGCCAGGAAGAACTCAGCCCCCAAGCACAGCCAGAACAACATGGCAGCCCGGCAGCCAGCCGACGAGTGTCAGATACACCTTCACAGAATACATGGAGTAGCAGCACATCTCTGCATCAAGCCAACTTATACACCAGATGTTACAACACATTCATTAGCTCAGTTGTGCGGCACTAACTTTTACACAATTGGCTGCACTCACTGCATCAGCGATCTCTGAAGTCTGGGAACTGCAACTGGGAATGGAAGAGAGTGGCAGCTAACAGGGATAGTTTTGTCCATGAAGATTAGTGATAACACTACTACACCTGGCTGCAAAAACATTTGAAAATTAAAAGTAATTACAGTGCATACAGAGAATGTTAGTTATGGATCATAAAATAGTTCTGAAGTTACAGTAACAAATTTTGCCCATAATTCACTCAATAATACTGGAACAGTTACCTCCTCGTGTACAATTTCAGGGCAGGGGGGGCATATTGTACACTTCACTGCAATCACCTGTAGAATGGCTATTTATGGACCTCCTTTAACTACAGTCATTTAGACGGCCCCTGAATGAATCCCTGGACTGTACTGAGTTATCGTATCACAGCAGGAATGGCAGTCAGGGAGCTACAATTAACTTCACACTCAGGGTTTCTGCCCCTGACTGGAAATGCATGCGTGTGGGCGTCGGGTGTGAACAGGATTGGATCTGATATCTCCCCGAGAAAGTTGGCACTCTGTGTCGTAAACTCAGAGACAAAACACAGCAAACTGGAAGGCAGGCAGTAAAAGGCAACATCGCCAGAAGAGGGAAAGGAGTAAAACTGAAAAGCAATTACAGTTATAAAGAGCACTTATGTGCAGAATGTTTATTCAGAAATGTGGCTAAGGTTATCCTACTGCAAGACTAGCAATGTAGAGGCCTTGATCCATCTCATTACTGTAATGTACAAAAGATCTCTTTCCCTCTTCCCAAACATTTTTATTAGGGATTCTTAAAGGGCACACTAAAATTTGATTTAAATTACTCATTACATCTTATCCACCATCATTTTTAAAAGCCTGGTCCCCATTAGTCTACTCACTAAAACCATCAATCCATCCTATTCAATCAAAGTTGTAAAACTTGAAATGGTCATCACTGCAACTCAGTCAGAACCAATATTAGTCACAATGTGAAAGTCTAAAAATAATGCACAAATATGTCTTGTTGCCAAGGCTATGCTGCATTTCTCTGGTCAAATCGGATCTAAACTCAGGTGACATCCAACCTCAAAGAAGCAGTACATGCAGGGCAATACTGTCTATGGACTCCAAAACAGTGCTAATGTTAAGGAAACCCACTGAATGGGACCCATGCTGATCAGCCTCAAACGCCCGCACCCGTTGAATCCCTTTCCTTTGCTATATCGATCGCCTCTTAACTGACACATCTCGCCAGGCATCCAGTATTTTTTATATTTGGATTGCGGCAAAAATGTAGCAGTACATTACATAAAAGTTTCCTTATGCGTGTTGGCTCAAAGGTTTATTTAAAAACGGAGCGTGGAGCCGTCCCATTGCAGCTCTATTAATGTGTAAGCTCAGATTTACTATATTAAGTAGTTTGTAGTATCGGTCCTCAGTACAACTGTGGCATGAATCTCTCACGCTTTATGGCACAATAATTTTCCCATTCCTCTCCTAAAGACACTAGCTCATGTAAGAGTACAGTTCCAAGAGCACCACTGTGAGTAGTCTTCATGTGGGAACCTGGACAGTGAGCATCAGCAGGCTACGCTGCATTCGAAAAAATAGTGGTTAGCACTGTTGCCTCACAGCGCCAGGGACCCGGGTTCGAATCCGGCCTCGGGTGGCTGTCTGTGTGGAGTTTGCACATTCTCCCCGTGTTTGCGTGGGTTTCCTCCGGGTGCTCCGGTTTCCTCCCACAGTCCAAAGATGTGCAGGTTAGGTTGATTGGCTATGATAAAATTGACCCTTAGTGTTAGGGGGATTAAATACATGGGGTTACGGGGATAGGGTGGGATATGTGTTGGTGCAGGGGTTACGGGGATCGGGTGGGATATGTGTCAGTGCAGGCTCGATGGGCCGAAATGGCCTCTATCTGCACTGTGGGGTTTCTGTGATTTCTGTGAACCTGATCCTATCCTCTACACACACACACACACACTTGGCAATAGAGATCACTGGACCTCCATCAGCAGTCTGGCAGATTATAACCCTACCTAGCACGGGGACATTGAGGTCTATAAAGAACATTATACCACCCTCTACTTACTGACATGAATTCAGGGCTTAAGTGCAACCTTTATGTGCATCTGAACTCCTGTCTGAAATACAGAAATATGACCTCTTTATTAATGAAAAGTTTCATTTCTCAAAAGTAATAAATGGCTAATATCAGTAAGGAGAAAAAAATTATTTTCTTTTATGGTGAAATAAAAACTACCACTTGGATCTACATTTTGGAGGAGTATCCTATATGATAAGAACTGTTTAGAGCCTACAGTTTCCATTTAACATTTAGTGGTTCAGTTGTTAACGCCTGATTCAGTTGGTAGCGCGTTCACCTTAGTCAGAATGTTGTGAGTTCAAGCCCCATTCCTGGACTTAAGCATAAAATTTACAGATATTTCAGTGCCAAGAGACGACTGCATCATCAGATACACAGTCTTTCAAAGTTAAACCAAGGCCTCATAAGAACATAAGAAATAGGAGCAGGAGTCGGCCATACGGTCCCTTGAGCCTGCCCCGCCATTCAATAAGATCATGGCTGATCCTCGACCTCAACTCCCTTGATTCCCTTAGTTTCCAAAAATCTATCGCTCTCAACGACTGAGCTTCCAATTCCAAAGATTCACCACCCTCTGAGTGAAGAAATTTCTCCTCATCTCAGTCCTAAATGACCGACCCATTATCCTGAGACTGTGACCCTGGTTCTAGACTCTCCACTCTTCTAAACTGTTGGTTTCAGTGGACCAAAGGGACATTAAAGATCACATGGTAATATTCAGAGAAGAAACATAGAAGATAGGAGGAGTAGGCCATTCAGCCCCTCGAGCCTGTTCCGCCATTCAGTGAGATCATGGCTGATCATCCAAATTCAGTACCCTGTCCCTGCCTTCTCCCCATATCCCTTGATCCCTTTAGCCTTAAGAAATATATCTAACTCCTTCTTGAATATATTTAATGATTTGGCCTCAACTGCCTTCTGTGGTAGAGAATTCCACAGGTTCACCACTCTCTGGGTGAAGAAATTCCTCCTCATCTCAGTCCTAAATGGCTTACCCCTTATCCTTGGACTGTGACCCCTGGTTCTGGACTCCCCCGCCATCGGGAACATCCTTCCTGCATCTAGTCTGTCTAGTCTTGTTAGAATTTTACAAGTTTCAATGAGATCCCCTCTCATTCTTCTAAACTCTAGCGAATATAAGACTAATCGACCCAATCTCTCCTCATATGTCATTCCTGCCATCCCAGGTATCATTCTGGTGAATCTTCGCTGCATTCTCTCCATGGCAAGAACATCCTTCCTCAGATAAGGCGACCAAAACTGCACACAATACTCAAGGTGTGGTCTCACCAAGGCCCTGTACAACTGCAGCAAGACATCCTTGCTCCTGTACTCGAATCCTCTCGCTATGAAAGCCAACATACCATTTGCCTTCTTAACCGCCTGCTGCACCTGCATGCTTACCTTCAGCGACTGGTGCACAAGGACACCCAGGTCTCGTTGCACTTTCCCTTTTCCCAATCTATTGCCATTCAGATAATAATCTGCCTTCCTGTTTTTGCCACCAAAGTGGATAACCTCGCATTTATCCACATTATACTGCATTTGCCATGCATCTGCCCAATCACCCAACCTGTCCAAATCATACTGGAGTTTCTCTGCATCCTCCTCACAGCACACATGCCCATCCAACTTTGTGTCATCTGCAAACTTGGAGATATTACATCTAAGTTCCCTCGTCTAGATCATTTATATATATTGTGAATAGCTGGGGTCCTAGCACCAATCCTTGCGGTACCCCACTAGTTACTGCCTGCCACTCGGAAAAAGACCCGTTTATTCCAACTCTTTGCTTCCTGTCTGCCAACCTGTTCTCTATCCAAGACAGTACCTTACCCCCAATCCCACGTGCTTTAACTTTACACGCTAATCTCTTCTGCGGGACCTTATCGAAAGCCTTCTGAAAGTCCAAATACACCACATCCACTGGTTCTCCCTTATCTATTCTACCAGTTACATCCTCAAAAAATTCCAGTAGATTAGTCAAGCATTTACCTTTTGTAAATCCATGTTGATTTTGTCTGATCCTGTCACTGTTTTCCAAGTTTTCCAAGAGCAGGGAGTTCTGGTGTCCTGGCCAACTTTCTTCCCTCAGCACCACCAAAAGGAAATGAACTGGTTGCTGTTCAAAGGACCTTACTCTGCATTTGTCCACGTAACAGTTACTGCACTTCAAAAAACAATTCACTGTGAAGTACTTTGTAACATTTCTGAGAGATGTGATAAGGCTCTGTACAAATAGAAGCTCTTCTAATGTCTGCCTGAAAGAACCATATACAGTAAGCACGCCATTTCTTCAACTGTTAAGAACATAAGAAATAGGAGCAGGAATAGGCCACTTGGCCCCTCGAGCCTGCTCCGCCATTCAGTAAGATCATGGCTGATCTTGGGCTCAAAGCCACTTCCCTGCCCGCTCCCCATAACCCTTCACTCCCTTATCTTGCAAAAATCTGTCTATCTCCACCTTAAATGTATTTAATGACCCAGCCTCCACAGCTCTCTGAGGCAGAGAATTCCACAAACTTACGACCCTCTGAGAGAAGAAATTCCTCCTCATCTCAATTCTAAAAGGGCGACCCTTTATTCTGAAACTATGCCCCCTAGTTCTAGATTTCCCCACGAAGGGAAACATCCTCTCTGCATCTACTTTGTTGAGCCCCCTCAGTATCTTATATGTTTCAATAAGATCACCTCTCATTCTTCTAAATTCCAATTAGGATAGGCCCAGCCTGCTCAACCTCATAAGACAACCCCCTCATCTCTGGAATTAACCTAGTGAATCGTCTCTAAACTGCCTCCAATGCAAGTATATCCTTCCTTAAATAAGGAGACCAAAACTGTACGTAGTTAAAGTTAAAGTTTGCAGTTGGTTTAAAAAAAACTCAACAACTAGGTTAACATAATGAGTAATTTAGTGAGACTTTAACACAAGCTCATGTGCCACCAAATTACTCATTTCTGCTAATGTTCAACAATGCTGTTTAAAAAAATGGCAAATACTATTCCACTGCCAATTCACTGCCTGTAAAGCAGAAAGGACTGCAATCTTCAACACTAAATTATACAAAACATGTCCTGAAAGCAGTTGTTTAAATCACAGTGTAAATTTGTGGCGGTAAGAGTCAGAACTAGAAATCAAGTCACATCTGAAGCCTTTACACGAGAAAAAAAAGCACATCCTCGGACTTAAACAAAACAGCACCGTGGAGATGTGTTATATACCAAAAAGGCATCACACTTTAAAAAAAAAAAAATTCGTTCATGGGATGAGGCATCACTGGCAAGGCCAGTATTTATTGCCCATCCCTAATTTCCCTCGAGAAGGTGGTGGTGAGCCGCCGCCTTGAACCGCTGCAGTCTGTGTGGTGAAGGTACTCCCACAGTGCTGAGGGAGTTCCAGGATTTTGACCCAGCGATGATGAAGGATCGGCGATATACTTCTAAGTCAGGATGGTGTGTGACTTGGAGGGGAACTTGGGGGTGGTGGTGTTCCCATGCGCCTGCTGCCCTTGTCCTTCTAGGTGGTAGAGGTCGCGGGTTTGGGAGGTGCTGCCGAAGAAGCCTTGGCGAGTTGCTGCAGTGCATCTTGTGGATGGTACACACTGCAGCCACAGTACGCCGGTGGTGGAGGGAGTGAATGTTTAAGGTGGTGGATGGGGTGCCAATCAAGCGGGCTGCTTTGTCCTGGATGGTGTCGAGCTTCTTGAGTGTTGTTGGAGCTGCACTCATCCAGGCAAGTGGAGAGTATTCCATCACACTCCTGACATGCGCCTTGTAGGTGGTGCAAAGGCTTTGTTTGGGGAGTCAGGAAGTGAGTCACTCCCGCAGAATGCCCAGCATCTGACCTGCTCTTGTAGCCACAGTATTTATGTGGCTGGTCCAGTTATGTTTCTGGTCAATGGTGACCCCCAGGATGTTGATTGTGGGGGATTCGGCAATGGTAATGCCATTGAATGTCAAGGTGCGGTGCTTAGATTTTCTCTTGTTGGAGATAGTCAATGCCTGGCATTTGTGTGGTGTGAATGTTACCTGCCACTTATCAGCCCAAGCCTGAATGTTGTCAAGGTCTTGTTGCATGCGGGCATGGGCTGCTTCATTATCTAGGAGTTGTGAATGTCACTGAACACTGTGCAGTCATCAGCGAACATCCCTACTTCTGACCTTATGATGGAGGGAAGGTCATTGATGAAGCAGCTGAAGATGGTTGGGCCTAGGACACTGCCCTGAGGAACTCCTGCAGCGATGTCCTGGGGCTGAGGTGATTGACCTCCAACCACCACAACCATCTTCCTTTGTGCTAGGAATGACTCGACCAGTGGAGAGTTTTCCCCCCCCGATTCCCATTGACTTCAGTTTTACTAGAGTTCCTTGATGCCACACTCAGTCAAATGCTGCCTTGATGTCAAGGACAGTCACTCTCACCTCACCTCTGGAATTCAGCTCCTTTGTCCATGTTTGGACCATGGCTGTAATGAGATTTGGAGCCAAGTGGTCCTGGCGAAACCTAAACTGAGCATCGGTGAGCAGGTTATTGGTGAGTAAGTTCCGCTGGATAGCACTGTCGACGACACCTTTCATCACTTTGCTGATGATTGAGAGTAGACTGATGGGGCGGTAATTGGCTGGATTGGATTAGTCCTGCTTTTTGTGGACATGACATACCTGGGCAATTTTCCACATTGTCGGGTAGATGCCAGTGTTAGAGATGCAAAATAATCTTTAAAATAAAGAAAGAAAGCCAGGCATTTCATCCTGGGTTCTTCTGTTCTGCAGCCTGACATTTACAAGTAATGCACTAACCTCCAATTGACCTCAAGATAAGTACCTACATTTATATAGTGTCTTATCGCATCCTCCGGAAGTACCACAGGCAATAAATTACTTTAAGTGTAGTCATTATGATGTAGGCAAACATAGCAATCCATCTGAACAATGCAGGGTCCTACAAACAACAAATGAGATGAATGACCAGCTAATCTGTTTTTGGTGGTATTGGTTCAGGGTGGACTACTAGCTCGCACACGGGAGAAATGCTGGACAAGACACCTGGAGAACGCCCGCTTTTCTCCAATTGAACAGCTAGTTTCATCCAAAATACTTCACTTGCATTGACGCAGCACTCTCTTAGTACTGCAATGAAGTGTCAGCCTAGGTTATTGCACCCAAGTCCTGGATCCGGACTTGAACCCACGATCTGCTGACAGAGTTGAGAGGTCAAGCTGATACCACAAGCAGCGACAATTACCTGGATTCCTACAGGGAATATGTCAACCACATGGTGTACATGAGAGATAAGGGAATAGACGGATCTGGTGATAGGGTGGGTGAGGTAGAGTGGAAGGAGGCTCGTGTGGAGCACAGGGTGGGTGAGGTAGAGTGGAAGGAGGCTCGTGTGGAGCACAGGGTGGGTGAGGTAGAGTGGAAGGAGGCTCGTGTGGAGCACAGGGTGGGTGGAGTCGAGTGGAAGGAGGCTCGTGTGGAGCACAGGGTGGGTGGAGTCGAGTGGAAGGAGGCTCGTGTGGAGCACAGGGTGGGTGAGGTAGAGTGGAAGGAGGCTCGTGTGGAGCACAGGGTGGGTGAGGTAGAGTGGAAGGAGGCTCGTGTGGAGCACAGGGTGGGTGAGGTAGAGTGGAAGGAGGCTCGTGTGGAGCACAGGGTGGGTGAGGTAGAGTGGAAGGAGGCTCGTGTGGAGCACAGGGTGGGTGAGGTAGAGTGGAAGGAGGCTCGTGTGGAGCACAGGGTGGGTGGAGTCGAGTGGAAGGAGGCTCGTGTGGAGCACAGGGTGGGTGGATCGAGTGGAAGGAGGCTCGTGTGGAGCACAGGGTGGGTGAGGTAGAGTGGAAGGAGGCTCGTGTGGAGCACAGGGTGGGTGAGGTAGAGTGGAAGGAGGCTCGTGTGGAGCACAGGGTGGGTGAGGTAGAGTGGAAGGAGGCTCGTGTGGAGCACAGGGTGGGTGAGGTAGAGTGGAAGGAGGCTCGTGTGGATCACAGACCAGTTGGGCTGAATGGCCTGCTCGGTGTTGTCAATTCAATGTAATTCTGTGTAATTCTATGTAACTTTAAAAGTATATGCCAGCTATGTAAGCAGCTATGCACACCATCCCAGATTAAGGCGACAGGAGGCCAACAAACAGTGAGCCAAAAATTGCTTATTATGAAGCTCTTAGAAGATGTTTTTAAACAATTTATCTTTTGGAAATTAACATTGCAATACAAAAAAATACATATTTCAGCTTCTACTTCATTCAACAAAACATAAAACAAGTATAATTTATTCTTCTTTAATCTGGTGACAATTTTTTGCAAAAGCAGTAAAATGACAGAGCCTGCCGTTTGTTGTGTACTGTATATAATTATCAAGTCCTCAACTTCTGCATTCTTGAAATATTTTTCAAGTTTTGTGGTCATTAATTGATCTAAATTACACAGTCTGGACAAAAATATGCAATTGAAAATCAAGTCTGGGTTCACTAAAATAAAAATAAATTAAAAACTAACCAAAATGTCTGTTCTTTATTAATAGTTTAAACGGTCTGTCCCGAGATTAAAGAGCAGTGCTGTATACAGTGCAGCTTTGTGTTTAGTCAGTATTAGAGGGAGGCTCCGAACATCAGACATAAAGACTGCACTACAGCAACAATAATACATATTTACCCACTGAGAACTGCAGGATGATTTCAGCATCCAAATTTTAAAAGACTTATTTAAGTTTATTTGGAGACTATCACGATGAAGAAAGGTTTTGTGGTTAGAAATGTTCTTTCATTTTAATGTATAATATAAAGGACTATTCATTCTTGGATGCAATGTGTGCTGGTGCATGTGTGTGTAGGCCGGAGTTGTAGGGCACAGCTTTGCACCTGTGATCCTAGAGTGAGGTCTCAGTCTCAACCGTACTGTCAGGAGCTGATGCTAAACAGATACTTTCACATCAGGAGAAAGGAGGGGAAATAATTATTGGGCAAGTAATGTCATGTCATTCTTGCAAAGCTCCCTGTGGCTAGCTCAACAGCAGCAGTGGCACATCAAGAAGACGAGAACAAAAACAATTTCAACAGAATAAAACAGATAATAATATAAATATATCAGTAGAAAAATCTAGGCTGCCAAGCAAAACACATGCAATCCTAGTTATTACTAAAGCCTTCCCTCCCCCAACCCCCGTCTCTCAAAATTACGTACCTGGTATTCTTGTGTTTCTTGCACCCTCCCATCTGAACGTAAAATGGGGACACATGAAGCTTACAACAGTGACCTTTCTAAGTACAAAACAGCTTTGTGTAGATTGTGGAAGTTCTACCTGGGCTGCTCCACTGAGATCCCTGGACGCAAGCCCCAGTGATGTTCTTCTGGTTTCCTGAATCGCTGTATGAATCTCTGTACTGTACCAAGGTGTTCTTCATTTTCTTCCTGAATAGCAGTTTCCTATCGAAAGTGATGCCTGTGATCGTACTCTCAACATCCCGGAGATTCAGTACAATGCCACTGCCCAAATCAAGACCATCAGAAAAATTATGCAGCTACAATTTGCAATTGCTCAATTATAGTGAGAATAGTGTCACTGGTTGTGGCTCTCAGTTCCTAAACCTTGTTATAAGACTTCACCATTAAATGGTAAGCTTAATTAACATGCTATGCCTGGTAGGTTGCTAGCCTGAACTCAACAGTATCCCTACAGAGTAATTTTTTCACAAAGCAAACAAGGTTCCTGGATCTTTCTCAGGCAGTGAAGAAGTCAGCATTGCCTTGTTGCGAGTGATTTGTTGACCTTGCTATGGGACTGAATCTGCTAAAGAGCTGGTCTGATCTGGAATTTCTTAGTCTGTGCCACTCTGTGCCAATCTGAATTATTGGTAAGCAAGTTCTGGAAGGAGTCCTCACCAACTCCAGTGAAAAACAAAGAAAATGATGCCCTGTACAAGTATCAACCATATAAACAGCAAAATCGACAGAAGTTGTTTGTCCTGGAAGTAATGAGAACTCCCTTACTTGAACATCTTTTGAGATATTTAAAGATTTGAGACATACTTGCTCTCCAATCCTCTAGATTTTTTTGAATGCCCTCCTTCACTTGAGACTTGAATTCCAAGTCAGTTCGATCTGCTAGTGCACTAACTGGCACATCATGCAAGACCATCAATGGCGAGATCATCATAATTTGGACAACTTAAGTATCTGACATCTAGGCAGTTCAATGTTACAATAAATGCTATTCCCTCCTTAGTAAATATAAACTGTATTGTCAACAATTCCTCACAGGAAATGAGATTTCTTTTGGTATTGATCTTAGTGGTTTATTTCTTGCTCTGGCTTTTTGATAAGTCTCTGCTAAGCCTCTCGGATGTTCACCTATCAACTCCTGCTACAGTTTCAAATAACATGTATATTAAGCACCTTATCTTGGACGTGTTTGCCAACTCAGTCATTCCAACAGTTAAAATACAAAATCAACTTTGAATTCTAGGCAAAATACAATTGTAGTGTTGGAAACACTAACAACTGTGACACAATACTGGGTGCATTAATGAGCTGATCCAAAAACCTAAAGATCAAAGGAACCGAAGTTGAGGATACAGGAGAACACGACCAGGTCTTCACAGCCACATTAAAATAGAGGTGGGATTGGGGAGAGAACGGAAAAGACAGAAAACAGGTAAAGAGAGAATTATAAAGAGTTAAAAAGTTAATGAAATAGAAATGAGAAAAAGACGTGCGAGACAGATACAAAATTAATAGAAAGAAAGTGGGGGCTGTGGAACGTGAAAAAAATTCAAACACAAAGATAGGAAAATATACTGTATAGACAAAGGTAGAGAGACTGCCTGGAGAAAGCAAATACAAAGTTAGCACACTTCAAACAAGTCTGCATAGTAGAAAGTTGTTCTCAAAGAGTAATAGAAGAGTGTCATTTTTAAGATTACTATTAAGGTGGACTGCACAGTTAGATAAGCAGGTGTGAGAGAAACCAGAACTCTCTCCTTGTGGAACTCCAGCTTCACTTGTGTAATGAGCAATTGTGCAAAAACACACACACACACACACACTAATACACACACACACACACTAATACACACACACACACACACACACACACACACACACTAATACACACACACACACACTAATACACACACACACACACTAATACACACACACACACACACACACACACACTAATACACACACACACACACACACACACACACACACTAATACACACACACACACACTAATACACACACACACACACTAATACACACACACACACACTAATACACACACACACACACACACACACACACTAATACACACACACACACACTAATACACACACACACACACTAATACACACACACACTAATACACACACACACACTAATACACACACACACTAATACACACACACACACTAATACACACACACACTAATACACACACACTCACACAAATACACACACACACAAATACACACACACACACAAATACACACACACACACACAAATACACACACACACACACACTAATACACACACACACACTAATACACACAAATACACACACACACACACACTAATACACACACTAATACACACACTAATACACACACACACACACTAATACACACACACACACACTAATACACACACACACACACACACACACACACTAATACACACACACACTCACACACAAATACACACACACAAATACACACACACAAATACACACACTAATACACACACACTAATACACACACACACTAATACACACACACACTAATACACACACACACTAATACACACACACACACACACTAATACACACACACTAATACACACACACACAAATACACACACACAAATACACACACACTAATACACACACACTCACACTAATACACACACACACACTAATACACACACACACTAATACACACACACACACACACTAATACACACAAATACACACACACACACACACTAATACACACACACACACTAATACACACACACACACTAATACACACACACACACTAATACACACACACACACACACTAATACACACACACACTAATACACACACTAATGCACACACACACACTAATACACACACACACACACACACACACTAATACACACACACACTAATACACACACACACACTAATACACACACACTAATACACACACACACACTAATACACACACACACTAATACACACACACTCACACACAAATACACACACACACAAATACACACACACACAAATACACACACACACACAAATACACACACACACACACAAATACACACACACACACACACTAATACACACACACACACTAATACACACAAATACACACACACACACACTAATACACACACTAATACACACACACACACACTAATACACACACACACACACACTAATACACACACACACACACACTAATACACACACACAAATACACACACACAAATACACACACTAATACACACACACTAATACACACACACACTAATACACACACACACACACACACTAATACACACACACTAATACACACACACACAAATACACACACACAAATACACACACACAAATACACACACACACACACACACAAATACACACACACAAATACACACACTAATACACACACACTAATACACACACACACTAATACACACACACTAATACACACACACACACACTAATACACACACACAC